>NC_090450.1:166918409-167238872 GCF_031143425.1 Pleurodeles waltl
GGCAATCGAGGAGGAAGCCTCTAACTTTGGCGAGTTTTATGGCTATTCACTGACTAGTAATGAAATACAATTGGTGGTGAATAGGTATATTGACACCCATGCGGGTAATAGAGCAGGCGGCATATCTGAGGATTAGTATTAGCGCCAAGCTTGATCAGACAATCAAGTTCAATATTCCCCCGATTATCAGGAAATCAAAGCAGGATTTGTGAGATGGAACAACAATCATCATTTATCTATCTTGGGGCGGTGCAGCATTGTTGAAATGCTTTGCTTACTGAAATTGTTAAATCTCTTCCGTGCTACCCCTCTGGAGTTTGAGAATTTTTTATTTAAAGGTATGGATGTAATGATCTCCAGATTTATTTGGTCATGTTGTAAGACAAGGAGGGCAATCAAGTATTTGTCTTTACCAAGAGAAGGGGAGGCTGGGCCATCCGGAAACTTAAATTGTACCAGTTGGCCACCACCCTTCAATATATGAGGCTTATTACAGGAAGTCATGACGGGGGGAAGGACCTATAGAGCACATACCCTCCATTTAGGAGTTGCTAATTGGGCCAGACACTAAGGGTTGTTTGCTAAGGTTGGTGGATCCTAGCAATTACAAAAAAGTTAAATTCAAAGTGTTAGGAGCAGCCTTCAAGCATTGGATTTTCTGGTGTAAAAAGGCTCAATTAAGTAAATTAAACAGGTATACTCCAGTTCAGATGAACCCACTCTTGCTAGATATTTTTCAGGATGCCTGTTTGCTAAGGTGGGAGAGGCAGGAGTTTTCAACATTAGGGGATTTTTCCAATGTCAGAGCCTGGCATCTTTTGAGGAGCATAGGATGAGATTTTATTTAAACCACAGAGACTTCTTTAATTATTTTAAAATCTGTAATTTCTTGCATAGGAAAACCAGGGGTTTTGCTGGGTTTTCCAGGGTCTCGCTCCTAGAGATGTTGTCAGGTTCTGAAGAGAGCTCGATCAGCTTAATCTATTAAGGCATGCTCTGGATTGCCTGATGATCTTGAGAAGCGTATTACTAAGTGGCAGCAGACACTGGACTCCGGAGATCTCAGTTTTTACGAGTCCTTGGAGCTCAGCCGTATGGTTCTTTGCTCCTCGGGTCTCCAGGCACTGCACTTTAAAGCAATAACTGATTTGTATTTTACTCCTGCAAAGATTGCAAAGTGGGGGGTGGGGGATATGCTGCCCACGTTGTCGAGCCTTGAAAGTGGATCAGGTTAAATTTCTGGGTGATGTTCTAAACATTAATCTGGTATTGACTCCACAAGTTATGCTGTTAGGGGTGCGAGTCAACAGATTCTACAGGTGGGAAGGCTTTAATATTTATTGCCATGGCTGTCTGTCATATATGATTTACTTTGGCATGGCTCAATCCTCAACCCCCTCCTTCTAACAATGGCGTCTTTTTGCAGTTTATAATTTAGAGACTGTGTTACATAAGTGCAAAGGAAGGCAAGGCGTGAGGGGAAGAAAATCTGGGGGACCCATAAGAATTGGGTAAACTCACAAAGGCAGTGCAGAGATTTGCTAACTAGTAGCCCAGGTAACAGATGTTCACACAATTAAAACACTTTACACTCTGTTGTCTATTCACTTATGCAACCATATTCTCCGCCAGCCTTTTCATGGCAGTTCAACCGCCATGAAAATGCTTGCTGAGAACAAGTGCTGGGGGCCACTGAGGGCCCCTGCACTGCCCACAACATTAAGGTGGGCAGTGCATGCTCCCCCCAGACCGTTAAAATGTCTATTGTCTGCTGTGAAGACAGTGCGCATTCCAAGGGTGCTAGGGGGGCCCACTGTGTGATGGCATTGGACTTGGCTCTATGTGGAGCAAAGTCCAATGTCGCTGCACGTTTTCCACTAGGCTGGCTGACAGAAACCTTGGTTTCCTTCATGCAGCCTAGTGGAAAACTCATAATGGGGCTGGTGTGGAGCCCGCCAGCACCGTGGCGATTACCTCATCAGGAGTTCGGCGGTCGATATTTCTGACTGCCAAACTCGTAATTACCCTTTTTGTTTTTTATGATGGTTTTTTAATGTATCTACTTAATTTTTATTTCTTTATGTTAAATGTCTTTTTATATTTGTTTGTGATGCACTTTTATGAACCTGGTGGTCAAAATAAAGTCTTTTGATGATAATTGACTGTCAATTAAATAGTCCCATATCTGGAGATATAAAAAAAAAAAGCTTTAAGCAGGAACTGGAAACTCCTCTTGTAAATCAGAATAGAAGCCGATTGTATCAGCTAAAAAAAATGGGGCAAAAGTTTTTAAGCCCAAATTATGCCATACCTAATTTATATGATCATGAAAAATAAGTGGAAAGAGATTATTTTTATATACCTATGTGTAAGGATGAATTTGTCAAAAATTTCATTTTTTACCCCAATCACTCCAGACAGACCACGCAGCTCACACCAGTCTGGGAAAGCAGTAACAGACTTCTGTCTCAAAACCTGTTTTGTAAATGTAAGGTATTTAATGGGCACTCTTCTCTGACTCCAGGCAGCCCAAAAATAATGTTGGACATCTGGTAGGGCCCTTCCACCTTCTTTCTGTACAAAGCTTAAAATTAATATTGAAGTCTACTTGCAAGAACTTTTGATACCTAGATATGTTTCAGAAGAAGTCACATCAGAGTCATAAACAGTGATAGGATAGTTCAGAATAATTAGTGTTTTATTCTTATTCAATTCATATCTGGATAGCTTGCTAAAATATAATGCCTCCTGCTCAACAACAGAGGCACCATAGATGCTGTTGAAAGACTACATAGCAACATCATCCGCAAAAAACGTTATTTGGACCCTTAGCCCATTAACATCCATAAGTGAAAGTTATTAAGGATCTGGGATATATAAGATTCCAGATGGATTAAAAAGAGTAACAGTGAGAGTGGGAAACCCTATTGGGTGTACTTTTGAATCTTGATGCATCTGATGGTTCTCCAGCTAATAAGTATCCTAGCTCTGGAGGGCAAAGGGCATGATGCATATAGTTTATGCCAAACAAAATTGTCGTAACAGCCCAAAGGTAGACCCAAGAGACCCTATCCAAGGCCTTCTTGTAATTCAGGAGGATAATACCAGCCAATTTGTGTAAGTTAATGGCCACATCAAAGAGAGTAATTGCAGTATTCGTATGTATACTGTAGTAGATTCTCTGCTCAGCACAATGCTATACTGTTACATATTAAAACAACCATATCAATCACCGCTGCCCTCCTAGCAGAGAAGATTTTGGTATGTGCATTAATGAGTGAAAATGCTCGATATGATCCTCATTCCATGGGAGACTTCCTTTTTTTCAAGAAAAGCACAATATTAGCAGACTCTGGGGGTCATTACGAGCTTAACCGCTGTGCGGCCGCCAATGCGGCCGCACTCCCTCGGACCCCATTACGACATCCCCGCTGGGCCGGCGGGCGCAAACCAAGTTTACGACCGCCGGCCCAGCATGGATGAGGCCACAACATAGGAGCCGGCTCCTAATGGAGCCGGCGGTGTTGCGGCCGTGCGACGGGTGCAGTAGCACCCATCGCGCTTTTCACTGTCTGCTATGCAGACGGTGAAAAGCTGCCCGGGGCCCTGTTAGGGGGCCCCTGCACTGCCCATGCCTGTGCCATGCCCATGCCCAGGGGCCCCAGGACACCCCTTACCGCCAGCCTATTCCTGGCGGTGCAAACCGCCAGAAACAGGCTGGCGGTAGGGGGGTCAAAATCCCCAGGGCAGCGCTGCTTGAAGCGCTGCCCTGGCAGATTATCACCGCCGGGGCTAAAACGGCGGGAAACCGCCGGCCCCGGTGGTGCGACCGCGGCGCTACCGCTGCGGTCGTAATACGCCCCCCGTACCGCTAGCCTCTTGGCGGTACGGACGCCACATTACCAATGACCCCCTCTGATTCTAGAATTTCTTGCCTTTGATCATTATTATGAGTAATTAATAGAAAGAGAGGAGCCAAAATATCAGCAAAGAGTTTATAAAACTCTGAAGTTATTCCATACCATCCAGCCACTTTGTTGGAGGAGAGTGTGAGGATTGCATATTTAATTTCATCCAATGAAATTTCCACTTCCAACATATCGATCTGCTATTTAGCTAATCAAGGAATCTTAATAAAGCATAAATACTCCTTCACTTTTGTTGTTTGATAGTGATTAACATCTGGAGCACTATATAAAGATTGGTAGAATGAAAGAAACTGTTTCAGAATCACCGGAGGTTGAGAGATCTCCTGACCTTGATCATCTTTAATGTGATCGATAAACTTCTAAGTTTGTCATGCCCTGATTTTAAAAGCCAACATCTTATCAATTGCTTCTCCATACTCTCAACCCCCCCACCTGCTTGTAAAAGCAAAAGCAGCTTTTTCTCTTAATGCACATTCAATCCTACTTTGGCACTCCACCACCTGAAAAAAACAATTACTTTCAGACAGTTCTTTCACAAGAATCACTGCATCATGCACTCTTTCTAACCTTGATAATGCTGATAAACCCTGCACTTCAATATCCCGTAATTTCTGAATGTGGCTGCCCACATACTTGATGTTAATCCACTGAATAAATGTGTTTAATCCATCGCAAACCACAGAGATAAAAGCAAATCTCAAATAGTTCTTGATAAATTCCACCAGATTGATATGCATTATTCACGCTTATTCATGGTCCATTAAAAGACCGCTTTCAAAAGACAACTCGCTCAGCTTGTTCCTATCTGAATAATTTTTAAATAGAAAAAAATGGGGTTGTGTTGGATATTAGCTTAGTACCAACCATACCATACCAACTCTATGTCCATGTTGTAAATCAAACCCTGTATAGCAAGGACATGATCAATACAAAAAAATGACTGTGAACATTTGAGTAATAATTAAAGCCAGACCTCCCTGGTTTGAGTATATCCCTTAAATCAAAAGGCTTGTGCACCCTCATCAGTGCATAGTTTGGTGGTGAACTTTAGTCATACAAGGGGAAGCACAAGGGCTGGCGGGCGACCGCCAGAAGGCCGCCCGCCAGCCCAGCGGGAAACCCCATTCCATGAGTATGCCGGCTCCGAATGGAGCCGGCAGAGTGGAAGGGGTGCGACGGGTGCAGTTGCACCAGTCGCGATTTTCAGTGTCTGCTTGGCAGACACTGAAAATCTTGGTGGGGCCCTGTTAGGGGGCCCCACGACACCCGTTACCGCCAGCCAGGTTCTGGCGGTCAAAACCGCCAGAACCAGGCTGGCGGTAAGGGGGTCGGAATCCCCATGGCGGCGCTGCCTGCAGCGCCGCCATGGAGGATTCCCAAGGGCAGCGGGTCCGCCGGTTTCCCGTTTCTGACCGCGGCTGTACCGCCGCGGTCAGAATGCCCATGGATGCACCGCCAGCCTGTTGGCGGTGCATCCGCGGTCCCCGGCCCTGGCGGTAGTCAACCGCCAGGGTCAGAATGATCGCCATAATTTGAAGCTTAAAAAGATGTGTTGTCTCTTTGAGAAGCGTCTTTTGAGAGGGCTGTTTAGGCCTCTTACATTCACACACATGAGCTTAAGAGCCATTGTTATATTGAACAAGGCAAAATGCTGAGCAAATGATCCTTGCCTACCCAGCCCTAAATGTAGTCAAATCTCGATCTGATCCTAAAGAGCACATATGCACCTTTTCAATCAAAGCTCGTAATGACCTTCCCCTTTAGTCTTTTACGTCTACAGACAGCCCTCTTATTCAACCTCCCTTCCTTAACCTCTCCCTCCCTTAACCTCTCCCTCCCCACCACACCCTTCCAGACCCATTGTGACAGGCCCTCCCCCAGCAGAAATCACCCTGCCCAAAGCAATCATGGAAGAATGGTCATGACCCACTCCTCACCAGATTGGAAGACACCCACAACCGGAACTGAAAAGATAGAGAAGAAAAGCACCCCATCAGCTGAACACCCCAATGATTAATTAACCCACTTCCCAAAAAATATCAACATCAAAAAGTCAAGAAGGAAAAAAGATCTGTAAAGTGAACTAATCCATCACTTAGTGATAGGACAGAGACCTACTTGGCCTCTATCAGCCTTTGCCTTTCCCCAATTCCTCCATTTCCCATATCTCATTTCACTCACCTATGCTTCACATTATACCTTAATGCATTATGGTTGAGGCATCTCCAGATGTCCATAGACTCAATCATCTCCTAGTCGTATTCCCTAAGATTTAGAAACACAATCAGTAGTCTCACGAGGCAGGGCTAATGAATGGTTGGTCCTCATACATTGCATTCTCCTTAGTCGTGTCACTTTCAAAAAGAAGTGCTGATTAGTCAAATGCTATTGTGAATTCAGGGACCATAACAGAGTGGCATGGTAGTTTTTTTTTTTTTTAAAGTACACACACAGACCATTGTGTTGATGCACCATAATGTGTTCTCCTTGGTTGTATACAACTTCACACAGAGCATCACTGCCATCCCAACATGATCTCAAGTTCAAATGCTAATTAAACTATTGGATTGGGACAAATATTGCCAACAAATGGGTATAGCAATATTGACAACAATATTTACATTATTGCATTTTAGACAGAGTAACGTAGTGCATGAGCATCCTTGTCAGTGACAAACCCTTTAGGAGAATCTCTGCTGTCCTCAACCTGCGTAGGTCATGGCATATGAATGACGTACCTATATTATGTTGCATGGATGCTGCAGAAGTTGAATTGATAATACACTTTGTATATTTTCTTGTAACCATGTTACCTGCATTTTTCTAAATGGTCATTTAGCTAGTTGATTCATGGGGCGTGGTTCTCCATGTGAAATATGTGTTTATGCTTCAGTGCCAAAGCTTATACTCTCCTATGGCTATACATGCAGTACCATGGTGTATGTCGATTTACACTGTGAGGTTTTTGTGCATGGCCAAGCTCACTTTGGTTGATATAATCCCAACTGCTGAATTGTGATACTGCTTGCACATGAAAAGGGCTGGTCAACCCAGTTAAATGAAGATGTGTGACGCTCAATAGCTGGACATACAGGGATAGGCAATCCCCCCCTCGACATCCCTCCCCCAAACAGTGTTCTTAACAATCTTCAGCTGTGGACTTAGAAGGCTTTTTGGACTGCCTGGGATCGACATCCGTGAATGTGACTGAGACATCTTGCTCATCTCCTCGGTGGTATACACTTGCCCCCCGAAACACGTTATGGAAAGCGCAACACAAAATGTGAACCAGGCTCAGTCATTCTGTCTGCCCCTAATGTGCATTAAGATTATGCCCCCGGTGGTTGTCAGGGGGAGTCTTTAGGCCCCCTTTCTTAGACGCCTGTGGCTGTGCCCACTTTCCCACCTTATCCCTTTTCAGTATGCACTCAGGCACAGTAATCCCAGTGCAAACTTTGAGCAGATTTATGTAGCTGGTGTTTGCTGTCCGTGCCTGGCAGGTCATGGCTCTAGGTTTTGATCCCCTGAGCGTGAACATCAATTCACCAAAAGGCTAGGGGTAGCGGGCGTGACATCACACCCCATTTGACCAAAACATTCACTCACCCACAGATGCTTACACATTAATACACAATCGCAGACACAGACTCTCTCACCTGCATACATGCACACAACATACATTCAAAACAATATTTATTTCTTACCTCAGCTTTCCTGGGAGGGTTATATTCTACTTAATTGTACACCATCTTTTTATTACACTAACAGTGAATAATATAGTGCTGTTCCCTATTTAAACTAAACACAAAATGACAAGATACAAGGAGATTACAGCTCCAACTGATATTCATAAGGAGGAGCTGCCTCTGTGTTCCTGGCACGGACTCTGCCACCTCTGAGGACAAGGGTTGCAAATACATTGTCAGGGGTCATAAGAGGCAAGCTAGGAGTCGTAGTTGTGACCAATGGCAACCCCTAAATGATGCGCATGCCCCTGAGGTGGTACCATGCTCCCTCCACTGCACATGCTGAGGGGCAGGCTTGTATGATGTGACCATGGCTCCTGGTCTTTCGGTTGTGCAGTTTGAAGCCAGTGCCATTCATGGGCCAGACATTCCTGAGCACATTTCAGGCAGTCAGAAGGTATTTTATTGGACGCTTCATGACACATTTCTGCTGTCCCTAATCTCTGTAGTTCACAGAGGTTATCATCCCCTTTGATAATCCACAATTTACCAACGCCAGGGGGCTGGAAACCTGGGTGGGTCTCAGTGGGCCATATTTATACTTTTTGACGCAAAACTGCGCTAACGCAGTTTAGCGCCAAAAAAATTAGTGCCGGCTAACGCCATTCTGAAGCGCCATGCGGGCGCCGTATTTATTGAATGTCGTTAGCCGGCGTTAGCCGACCGGCGCTGCCTGGTGTGCGTGAAAAAAAAACACGTACACCAGGCAGCGCCGGCGTAGGGCAAAATGGCGTTTGGGCGTCCAAAAATGGGGCAAGTCAGGCTGAGGCAAAAAAATCGTCTTAACCCGATTTGCGCCATTTTTTTTTGGCACCCAGGCGCCATTAACATGACAAAGACAGGAGTCATGCCCCCTTGCCCAATGGCCATGCCCAGGGGACTTCTGTCCCCTGGGCATGGTCATTGGGCATAGTGGCATGTAGGGGGGCACAAATCAGGCCCTCCTATGCCACAAAAAAAAATAAAAAAAATACTTACCACAACTTACCATTTCTTCCCTGGGATGGGTCCCTCCATCCTTGGGTGTCCTCCTGGGGTGGGCAAGGGTGCAGGGGGTGTCCCTGGGGGCTTGGGAGGGCACCTCTGGGCTCATTCTGAGCCCACAGGTCCCTTAACGCCTGCCCTGACCCAGGCGCTAAAATCCGGCGCAAATGCGGTTTTTTAGTCCCGCCCACTCCCGGGCGTCATTTTTGCCCGGGAGTATAAATACGACGCATATGCATCGCAGTCATTTTTTAAGACGGGAACGCCTACCTTGCATATCATTAACGCAAGGAAGGTGTTCACGCAAAAAAATGACGCTAACCCCATGAACTTTGGCGCTAGACGCGTCTAACGCCAAAGTATAAATATGGAGTTAGTTTTGCGTCGAATTTGCGTCGAAAAAAACGACGCAAATTCGGCGCAAACGGAGTATAAATATGCCCCAGTGTATCTTTCTCAGCGGCGCATACATGGTTTGTCCCATTGTCAGGCTCTAAAGTGCTGGGCTGCATCGTCTGCAAATACCGGGCAGGCACCAGCCTCAGACTTTTACTGCACACTCCGAGAAACCTCACATAGATCCACAGAAGTTCGGCCACATGTGTGTTGGACACCCGACTTTATGCCCTGATCTGAGTAGTAAATCAAATTCAGCAAACAAGTCAAAGAAGAAAGAACTGATCGACCTGTTCAAACAAAGGTTAACTTTATCTAAACCACCGGGACAGTGCTCACTTGAAGACCGTGTCTGAAAGCTTTGCCGTGAGATTGTGGGTCTTTTCCTGCTGTATCTGGGTAGGTTAACGGAGAACAGCCCTCCCACAGATGCATCTGTGCCGGGGTTGTGTCACCAGCAGTGCTTTAAATCGAAATATGGAAGCGCATGTACTCACGATTTAAAGTGTCTTTTTTGCTCCTGAGAAGTGCTGGTTCTTCCCCATTAAAATGTATGGCAGCAGTGCTGAGAAATCCAAGTACTCTCCCTCTCAAATGAAAGAAATGCAGGTTCTTAGCACCAGAGAGTACCTCCCAGTTTAAAGCACTGTTGACCGGACAGTCCCATGCTTTTTCGCCAATATATGTGCAATTTGTAGTTTGTTACTTCAGGCTCCCTTACATCTCTTGAGACAGTTGGAGAGGATCAGATGGTTGCTTTATGTAATACAGGATAGTTTTAACGACCTTCCCAGGGTCACTGGAGGATTCCAGACTGTCCTGTCATAGTTAACATCAGTGCTTTAAATGGGCCAGTACTCACAGGTACTGAGTACCGGCACTTCTTATTTTTTTCAGTCTGAGTACCGGCACTTCTCTGCTGCCAAGGAGAGTACCGGTACTCATGAAAGGTAGGCTCATTAGCTGTAGTGCTGGTGAGCACTAGGCTCTCAGAGTTGAACCCGCCTCTGACAGCAAAGGTGCTTCTGTCGCCCTAAACTGACCCCGCTGAGCTATTCAGTGGGGATTATGTGCCTAATGTCTGGGTATTTACGATCACGCTGTGTTTGACAGAACAGGGTCCATTCAGGCCCTGTGGTGACAATCACATTTACACACTCGTGTGCTTTTGTGTAAACACAGGAATTGAGGCAGCCCCGCTGACAATGACAACTAAGAAAGCCATAGGAGGAAAGTTTAAAATTTCTTTGATCCCACCTCAGTCTCTTGAACGAGGGTCTGCTTATGTATGTGTGTTTGTCTGCTGGTATGTGTGTGTCTTTGTGTGAGAGAAAAAGCGAATGAAAGAGAGAGAATCGGGGCACTTTAAGGAGGACTGTGTGGAATGCTTTGGGTGCACCTCTGCTTGTTTCTTTCTGTGTGTGCACGTTCAAGAATATATAGTATTGTGCAAAACGACAGCAAATATGAATGCCAGTAAGATAAATAGCGTTGTGTTTCACTTACATTTCGTTTAACGAGTTAACTTGTTTTGTTTATTCAAACACATTTCTCATGGGCCTTGGCATGTGCTGCAACTGGTATATAAGTCAAAGTATCCCATGTCTTGCTCTTAGCCCCGCCCCACCCACCACACTACTAGCATATGTTAATGAGTACCTGCACTTATTTTTTCCCATTTAAAGCACTGGTTAACATGCATTTCATATTACACTTTTCACGATCTAAAATGACTGCACTGAGCTGCGTCAAATGCAAAAAAGCAGGAATGCACCATATCTACTAAGATATGGCACATCCCTGCTCTCTATCTGCGCTGGCACACTGATTGCAGCCTAGCGCCAAGGCAGGCACCCCTGTGCCATGGTGCAGCATTGCAAGCAGTGTAATTTATGTGCAGGAAGGAACAAAACACACAATCCTATGAGGTGTTTTCATCTTTCTATGCATGCTGCAGAGTGCATCAAACTTAGAAACAGAAAAATACCAGGAAAAATAAGCATATTTCTCCTTGTTACACCTCCCTTAGGAAGGCATAGCATTTTGATGTATTCCCAGGTTTACTGGTGTTAGTAAATCTGATAATACACCAAAGTCCATGGGAGGATGCTGAGGAACACCCATGCTCCACCCATGAAATTCCTTTCCTGGGCAGAGTAACACAAGGCAGAGACTTGCCCTGCCTTTCATTACTTCAGATTTACACCGAAGGTGACTCTGCAAGGCAAAGTACATCTTATTTAAGAACACTAATTGCCTTGCATGAGGCAACAGTGACACAAACCCTTAGTGAATCTGGGCCTTGGTCCGTCTATACAGCCAGGTTCTGCTACTCCGGTGTGGCTTAGAACCCAGGGTTACCTTTCGAATGCCTTTTAAGGGCCTCATAATTACTCTATTAATAAGAGTCCAGATTCTTTGTTCCATGCAGTTTGTGAGTGCTATGTGCCAGGCAGGCAGCTAATGTGCCCCAGTACATCTGCAGTGCTCTACTTTTGTACAGAAGCACCCCGGCAAACTGGTTTTTCCTATACAGGGTTACATATCACTGTTTTATGCATTATCAGTGAGTTGAACAATTAGCAGTTTTCAAACACAAATCTGACGAGCAGCAGTTGCAGAAAGAACCTAATCCCACTATTATATATGAATGGCATATGCCCATTCTACCCCACACTTTCTCAGGTTTTGGTTTAACTTGACCTAGTTTGTGTCTGTTTACTAATATTAAATTATTTTTTACAACTGGAGCTCATGTTTGACTTTTGAAAAATTGTCCTGGGCAATCAGATTGGAGTGATGGCTCCCCTGTTGGATCCCTTCAGTCCAGACCCGAGCCTGGGGCATACCACAACTTTGTGCACATTTGTGGATATTGTTTTCTCCCATTCATGTTCCAAATTAAATTCCCATCTAAGTCTTGAATGAGACTAGTGCCTCAAGTTTGTCCTGTAAGTAAATTACAGGTGCTGTGATCAATGCTAAAAGTTGAATGCACATAACTGATGGGGTCAGCAGCAGTCTTTGGTCTTGTAGCTGGAGTGCAACACAATCTCTCCCAAAGTTTTTACCTAAACCCTCTCTGATAACTGGGAAGTGTGATTTTTTTTCAAAGTTTTGGACATAGGAGAATTGCTGTGGGGAGGCTTCCATTTTCAATAGTCCCTCCACCTTTTGTGCAGACACAGTCTTTGTGTGACAGTGGTTTCTAACCTGGAGCACCCGCAGCAAAGGCCAAAGAGGTGGGAACTATCTGCATTTGGCTATGAACAGCCACACACACAGTGACCATAGAGAAGACAAAAGTGATCTTACCTAAAAGACTCTTTTCATTCTTAACAACAGAGACTGTAGCCCACTTCAACCCCACCATCCATCAAGTGCTACAGGGAGACCAGACAGGAGATCCTCTCAGCAAAAGGATCTAGTGTAATCTCAATAGGAGCCTTGCCTTCTTTGTGCTCACTACACTCTCTAGATCTCCTCCCTCCTGCATCTATCCTTGTACACTTCTAATGTCTGGTAAAACAATATCTCCCCTCTTGTGCACAGGAACAGTCCAGGAGCTGTAAAAATTGAACCCACAGGTCTCCATCACTCTGCTTCGCTTATACATACAATGCGTATATTACCATGGCTACATACACAAACACACACAACATACACTTGGATGAGATGAGGTGAGAAAACAGGGTATAAATCTGGAAGCGGATTCGTGAGACACTTTTAACCACTGACAAATAATACATTTATTATGAGTGAGTGAAAAAAACCTTTAATTACAGAATAGTGAGGGAAGATTTTTAAATATCTTTTCTTTTTTGGTGCCACGCCCCCTTGCGCAATGCACAGATCCTGTACCAAGGATGGAATACTCCAGACTATGTTTAAAAGTGGTGGCCTAGGCTTAGCACACACAATGCTAAGGATCTTGGGGCCAGATTTACGTCCCTGTCACACAACGTAGTGCAGTACCCAAGTTGTTGCACTGTGCAGCATGGCAGGGAGAGCAGCTGAAAGCACTACATTTACATTGATATGGCACTCTCCTCCCTTCTCCCTAGCATAGGCACACAAACAGGCTGCTGAGCAACACACACACACAGGGCAGCCTTAGCGCTGGTGACACCCTGTTCAACTGTCTTTTTTTTGGCACCCCCCACCCCATGACCAGCTCCTCGGATTTCCTCACTGCCACCTGGCAAATATGCCCCTCATCTCTCCAAAGCCCCCCCCCCACACCCTTCACATACATTAGTTTGTTTTAAAGCACTTGTAAAGGCTGGCTTTACTAATCCACTCAGCTATCCACATAAAATACAGTTCTGCTCTTTGCAGCAGGCATATTAACCTTAAGATGCCGCTAGACAAAACTCCCTTCTCTCTCCCTAGCAGGAACATTAATCACAAGAGATATCAACATTTTAATTGCTTTGTGAAGGCTGGACGCACAAGGAACTTTTCAGCAGGTGCTTTTAAATCTCATGTTTCGTAAGTTATTGCTAAACCCAGTGCCCCACTAAGGTCAGCCCCCCCAATACAGGCCAGCACCTGGTGCGGCCACACCGTTCGCACTGCCCTAAAGCTGGCCCTGCACATGCACACACCTCTGCGGCATAGTTCAAGGATGTCTGCATGAGTCTAGCAACGGTTTTGTGGTGGAATGGTACCCCTTCAGTAGAAAATACTATGCTTATATACTTTGTAAAACTTTTCCTACTTTGTATGTGTGCAGTACAGTGCAGCATACATGCAAAGAAAGAAAAGAAAGGTGAAATAAAAGTATTTCTCCTTTTAGCACCTTCAAAGTGGCATTATGTTTTTGTGCAGAACCCAGTCTACTCTTATTAGTAGATAGGGTTTTGTGTCAAAAGGCATGGGTGGTAGTACCTTAGGCAGTTCAGATCCATGAGTGTTCTCATTGATATAGCGGTAAGAGACTACCCTCCCCATCAATAGTTTAATAATTAGAAAGTAGGACCACTTAAAAACGGGATTCTATATCAAAGCTAAGTTTAAAACATTTAATACATAGTCGTTAATAAACCATTACGGAGGAATGCATAATTATGCCATGAAGACTTAGAACACAGAAATATAAAATAATAAATCTTAATGGAACCCTGGTCATTAAATAATAGTCCCCCTAAACTCAAATGGCCTCATTTACGAGGATTTTGCAACACCATAGTGTCAGCGGAACAGTCCCCCACCCCATGCCATATTTACGAACTGGCACAATGGGACTATTGCACCAATTTGTAAACCCTTATGCCACATTATACCTGTGGCAGGTAGAATGTATGCAAGTGAGGTGTTCTACCACTAGGAGGCCCGCAGGAATGGCCCAGTGAAATCTGCTGGATTTCACTTCGTCATTCAAGCATTGTTTTTTAATGCTTGCTCAGGGCAGGTGTTAAAGTGATACTGTGCTGTTTTCAATGGGGCCCTCTTAGTATTGCTGGACTAGCGTAAAAATTTGTGACTCTAGTCCAGCAAAGCACCACAACTGCATCAGAAATTCTGACGCAACTGTGCTAACGACAGACATGGGCCCGTATTTATACTCCGTTTGCGCCGAATTTGCGTCGTTTTTTTCGACGCAAATTCGACGCAGAACTAACGCCAACTAACGCCATATTTATACTCTGGCGTTAGACGCTTCGGGCGCCAAAGTGCCCGGAGTGTGCGTCATTTTTTAGCGTGAACCCCTTCCTTGCGTTAATGATATGCAAGGGAGGCGTTCCCGTCTTAAAAAATGACTCCCAGGCCTTTACGTGGTATTTATACTCCCGGGCAAAAATGACGCCCGGGAGTGGGCGTGGCCAAAAACGGCGCTTTTGCGCCGCTTTTTAACGCCTGGGTCAGGGATGGCGTTAAGGGACACGTGGGCTCAAAATGAGCCCAGAGTGCCCTCCCCTGCCCCCAGGGACCCCCCCTGCCACCCTTGCCCACCCCAGGAGGACACCCAAGGACGGAGGGACCCATCCCATGGACATTAAGGTAAGTTCAGGTAAGTATTTTTTTTTTTTTTTTTGTGGCATAGGGGGGCCTGATTTGTGCCCCCCTACATGCCACTATGCCCAATGACCATGCCCAGGGGACAGAAGTCCCCTGGGCATGGCCATTGGGCAAGGGGGCATGACTCCTATCTTTACAATGATAGGAGTCATGTTGATGGGGGATGGGCGTCGAAAATAAATGGCGCAAGTCGGGTTACGATGATTTTTTCGACGTAACCTGACTTGCCCCATTTTAAGACGCCCATGCGCCATTTTCCCCCTACGCCGGCGCTGCCTGGTGTACGTAGTTTTTCTCGCGCACACCAGGCAGCGCCGGTCTGCTTGCGCCGGCTAACGCCATTCAATAAATACGGCGCCCGCATGGCGCTTCAGAATGGCGTTAGCCGGCGCAAAACTTTTTGACGCAAAACTGCGTTAGCGCAGTTTTGCGTCAAAAAGTATAAATACGGCCCATGGTGTGCTCTTTTGCAATACAGCACTACCATGGTGTTAACAGGCGCAGGGTGGTGCAAGCAAACTGGCACATCATAATCGATGTACCAGTTTGTGGTACATGAGGCCCTGAGTGACAGACTCATGAAAAATAATAACAGTATTTTAGTGAGAAAGACATCTCAAAAAACGTGGACAGTTTCTGGAGTAAACAAAGAAGTTGTTCTTGATCCCTTAAAACCAGGGTTTTTAGCGAAGTTTTATGCATAATAATTCAGAAAACTGTTAATTCAGCATGGTACCATTGTGATTAGATCATATTGAAAAATCAAACACAATTTCACAAATAAGAAACGGGTTAGTTTTAAGGGCCTTTCCTAAGGTAAGATAAATCTTCCACTTGGTTTCGCAGCATGAGATGTACAACCTAATACGAAACATTTTAAAGAGTACCCCATGGAATCATGTTCACTTTCACACTTACTTTGGAACTTCCAGCAGAAATCTTTTTAAATGATTAATCAGGAACACAATAGAATGTTTCAATCGCAAAACATGCCTTCTCTTACTGCAATACATGTAAGTCATTGCACTCTGTGTGCCGCGGAAACAGTGGGGAGAGAAAACTAACAGCAGCCTGCTGACTGGGAGGGGGAATTAGCAGGAGCAAGATGAGAAGAAATCGCATCTAATTAATTTAAATGGTGTCTCACATTGAAATATTGCCTAACTACAATACATTACTTATCATGCTTTAAATGAAATAAATATATTGTTTGAAATGCAAAATCATTAGTTAATTAGTTGCAGTCATATGCATCATTAAAATTACTAATTTGCAAAAATAACTTGCCCACCAAAACTTCACTTAAAAAAAAATCTTTCACAATACATGTAACACCCCTCTGACGCAGAGTAATGCAAAGCTGTGCTATGTGCTGCTTTGTGTTAGTTTTAGGCAATTTTAGGCAACTTTCCAGTGCAATAACAATTTGTTCACTAGAAAGTAAATAAATCCAACAAAAACATTTTGCACAGGTTTGTGTCACTTTTGTGACACAAACCCAGTGTAAAAGGTTTGTAAATCTGACCCTGTTTTTAAATGATGTGTGCACTTGGAATGACACATTTAGGGGCATAGGTATACTCTGTTTGCGCTGCATTTGTGTCAAACTTTTTACCGCAAATTCGGCGCAAACCTAACTCCATATTTATACTTTGATGCACGACCCCACGAACATCAAAATTCAGCAGTGTGCGTCCTTTTCTGAATGCGTGAAACCACCTTGCGTTAATGACATGCAAGGTAGGCGTTCCAGTAAAAAAAATGACTTTAAGGCACGTGCGCCTTATTTATACTCCCGCATCATTTTGACGCACAGGAGGGGTGAGCCTTAAAAAATGTCACCCAGCCTGATTTGCGCCATTTTTAAACACCTGGGTGAGGGCAGGCGTTAAGGGACCTGTGGGCTCATTTCCATGGTGGGAGACCATGGAAGCAGTCAACATGTGCCCTTCTCTGCCCCCAGGGACACCCCCTGCCACCCTCGCCCACCCCTGGAGGACACCCATGGATGGGGGGACCCATCCCAGGTAGGTACAGGTAAGTATTTTTTTATTATTTTTGAAGTGGCATAGGGGGGCCTAACTTGGGCCCCCCTACATGCCACTGTGCCCAATGACCATGCCCAGGGGACAGAGTCCCCTGGGCATGGCCATTGGGCAGAGGGGCATGACTCCTGTCTTTCCTAAGTCAGGAGTAATTTCAGTGGGGGTTGTCCGTCAAAAAAAGGGGCAAGTCAGGTTAGAGCCATGATTTGTTTACGCTAACCTGACTAGCACCATTTTTTGACGCACAACCCCCATTCTGCCCCACACCTGCGTTGCCCGGTTAGAGTCATTTATTTTACTCTAACCAGGCCGCAGCGCCAGCTAACGTCAATCCATAAATAAGGCGCCCGCCTGGTGTGTTGGAATGGCGTTAGCCGGCTATAAATGTTTTGATGCAAACCAGCTGGTTTGTGTCACAAAGTATAATTATGGGCCTTAATATGCCTGCCCCGGATATGGCGCACTATGTGTAATGTTTTTCTTTTTAGAGCTTACATCTTCTGATTGCTTGCTATCTCAGAAAGACTTGTCCCTCTAATCTCCTGCATGAAAAATAAATCCTGATTTACTCCGTCTTGATTCTTCTCCTTTCTATTTTTCAGGATGACCCTCTTCTTATCTTCCATTCTCTGCATGCCTTCTATTTATGACTATAGCTTCCTCTCAGTCTAATGCCTGTCTTCCTTCATCTCTTATTGTAAATCTGTGGTTAATTCACACCTTATTTTGTAGATCAAAATCTCTTCTCTTTAATCGTCATCCCTGTGACCTAACATTACCTAATTGCCAACAGCCTATATCACCACTCTTTCACATGAAATCACATTGCCCCCACTATTCAACACATCTAATTGGTATTCCGCCCTGCCAAGTGTTCCTGATCTATGCGTGATGTACTGCTCCAGTCCGTTTTTTAGTTTGAACTCTGTGACTTGTAGTCTTGTTTATTCTATTAAAAAACAGGACCACCAAACCCAGAATTCAAAGGAAAAAATACCTGGGGTGTAGCAGCACAACATGCATGGACTTGGGGAAAATTGGCAGTCATGGGTAATTTATAATCTATCACAGAGTAACTAGAGTAAATGCATTTCATTTTTCTTGAGAACACAAGACTAATTGCAATAACCACTGGATTAACTGCTAATCTTGGGTTGAGGAGTAGCGTGCTACTTTCTGTAAAGCACTTCAACGCTTTCTCAGTGGTAGTAAGCAATATATTATTACAATTACATGATATAGGGATCAGCTGTCGATTAAGTCCAGTGAGCTAATGCTTATGATTACACTCGGCTTCTCTCATCTACGGTTCCATGTGGTGATGTGGGGGCAGAGCTACACCCAGTGGCTATGACCTTGTGCGAGCTTTTCAATAGCAGGCATCTAAACTTTGATTTCAGTTATACACATTCCACGTCACTGGAGTGGGACGTCACGCCTTAGTTGTGAAATGCAATTTCTAGCCGATTAATTTATGTTCATACTTTTAATTTTTTTAATCAATATTAGGCTGAAAGTTTATTACCAATTTAGCACGACGATTTATTCCTATGCAATTTTCAAGCAAGTTCCTGGTTTTTTTAAAAGCATGAATGCAAAACCGTGGTCATAGTTCCCCAACACCACACGGTGGCAGTATAGGAACACTCATTTCTTGTGTTCTGATCTGGACAACTTATTTCCACATTGTAATCAACGTAAATACAGAGATTTCATATCTTGAAACAAAATCAAACGTTTTCTAAAAACAATCCTGATATATCCACTGACTTGCAATTACTTTAGGGGGTTGAAGTGAGCATTTTCTGTAGGGTCCGATTTCTAAAGTACATATCATTACCTCCATCCCTACGAGGCACACTAACTACAGTTACTTCTGGGTTTTTCAGAAACAGAAGATACAAAGCTACTTCTTTATACAAAGACAGCTGTTTGGGGTGTGCGTTTAGAAAACAGTGGACTTCATTTAATTTTACTTCACAGTATCATTTAGTAAAGCAGACACGTAGTTAATAGCACAGCATTATTTTGTTCAGAACTATTTGATTATTACGATGACGTGTTTTTAACAATGCTCCCAATTATAAACAATGTTGGGCTCGGGAGAAGTAATAGTAGTAGTACAGAAGTAGTAGCAGTTCAAGTAATAGTGGTAGTGTAGTTTTATTAGTAGTGTGGCAGTCATTGTAGTAGTAGTCGCAGTAGTAGTATTAGGAGTGGTGGTAATGTAATAGTAGGGGTGTTGAAGTAGGGATCTAGTAGTAGTCTGCAATAGCATGGGTAGTAGTAGTGTAGTAGTTGTAGTGGTGATAGTAGTAGTAGTGGTGGTAATGTAATAGTAGTAGTGTTGAAGTAGGGATCTAGAAGTAGTGTGCAGAAGCATAGGTTGTAGTAGTGGTAATGTAGCAGTTATAGTAGTAAAAGTAGAAGTAGTAGTTGTTGTTGCAGTATTAGTACCAGAGGTTATTTGCAGGTTTTTTGATCATTCTAAGCCCCTGACTAGATTTTACAGGCTTGATGAGCGCATCCTTTTTTCTAAAATGGAAGCCAATGGGCACCTCGTTAGTATTTTTTCTCTGATGTTTCAGTCGATTTGTTCATATCACGGGCAGCGCATAATGTTCATTGTTAGAAATGGGGTTTTTGGTTGGAAGTCAGGTTACCCTCTGTCCAAGCAAGAACCGTCACTTTAGTCAGGGTAAGTCACACACAATCCAAAATTATCCTCTGCCCACCCTCTGGTACCTTGGCACGAGCAGTCAGGCTTAACTTAGAAGGCAATGTGTAAAGTATTTGTGCAATAAATCATACAATAACAGAATATAGCACCACAATAATACACCACACAGTGTTTAGAAAAATATATAATAGTTATCAGGATATTTGTAGGTCAAAACGAATAAAGATGCAATGTGAAATTGTAGAGATAGCACTGAAAAGTGATATAAAGTGTCTTCAGTCTTTAAAAAGCAAACAAAGGGGGTCATTCTGACCCTGGCGGCCAGTGGCCGCCAGGGCCACCGACCACGGGAGCACCGCCAACAGGCTGGCGGTGCTCCCACGAGCATTCTGACCGCAGCGGTTCAGCCGCGGTCAGAAGCGGCAAGTCGGCGGGCTCCCGCCGACTTAGCGCTGCTCGGGGGAATCCTTCATGGCGGCGGAGCGCGCTCCGCCGCCATGAGGATTCTGACAGCCCCTACCGCCATCCTGTTCATGGCGGGAAACCCGCCACGAACAGGATGGCGGTAGGGGGTGCCGCGGGGCCCCTGGGGGCCCCTGCCGTGCCCATAGCATGGGCACGGCAGGGGCCCCCGTAAGAGGGCCCCGCAAAGTATTTCAGTGTCTGCCTTGCAGACACTGAAATACGCGACGGGTGCAACTGCACCCGTCGCACCCCTGCAACTACGCCGGCTCAATTCTGAGCCGGCGTCCTCGTTGCAGGGGCATTTCCTCTGGGCCGGCGGGCGCTCTTTTGGAGAGCGCCCGCCGGCCCAGAGGAAATGTTTAAATGGCCGCCGCGGTCTTTTGACCGCGGTGCGGTCATTTCACGGCGGTACCTTGGCGGACGGCCTCCGCCGTCCGCCAAGGTTAAAATCACCCCCAAAGTCTCTTTCAAGCACAAAGTACCTGGTTTAAAGTGGAAAATCTCCGCAAAGGGCCGCAGAAGAAGAGATTTGTGGAAAAATGGTGTGTGCATCGATTTCTCCCCGCATACACGGACTTGCGTCGTTATTTTTCACGCGGGGAAGTCGTGCGTCGTTTTCCGGCGAGCGGACAGTCTCTTTCTGTGGGTCGTGGGATTACCAGATGTCCCGGGGTCTGTGGGTGGATTCTTCGGCTTGTTTTCCGGCTGCGCGTCGTTCTGGGAGGCTGTGCGTGGAATTCTCGTTCTCACGGCAGGCGTCGCGTTGATTTCCCCTCTGGAAGTCGGGCGGCGTTGTCCTTGCGATGCCATGTGTCGAAGTTCCGGTCGCCCCAAAGGTGTCGCGTCGATCAGCGTCGGTGTGCGGCGATTTTCTCACCGCGGAGCAAGCTGTACGTCGAAATTTTCAGCGCACGAAGAGTCCAAATGAAAAAGAGAAGTCTTTTTGGTCCTGAGACTTCAGGGAACAGGAGGCAAGCTCTATCCAAGCCCTTGGAGAGCACTTTTACAGCCAGACAAGAGTTCAGCAAGGCAGCAGGGCAACAGAAAGGCAGCAGTCCTTTGTAGAAAGCAGTCAGGTGAGTCCTTTAGGCAGCCAGGCAGTTCTTCTTGGCAGGTTGCAGGTTCTGGTTCAGGTTACTTCTCCAGCAAGTGTCTGATGAGGTAGGGCAGAGGCCCTGTTTTATACCCAAATGCGCCTTTGAAGTGGGGGTGACTTCAGAGAGTGGCTAAGAAGTGCACCAGGTCCCCTTTCAGTTCAATCCTGTCGTCTGCCAGGGTCCAAGTAGGGGGTGTGGCAGTCCTTTGTGTGAGAACAGGCCCTCCATCCTCTGAGCCCAGGAAGACCCATTCAAAATGCAGATGTATGCAAGTGAGGCTGAGTACCCTGTGTTTGGGGTGTGTCTGAGTGAATGCACAAGGAGCTGTCAACCAAGCCCAGCCAGACGGGGATTGTAAGGCACAGAAAGATTTAAGTGCAAATAAATGGTCACTTTCTAAAAGTGGCATTTCTAGAATAGTAATATTAAATCCAATTTCACCAGTCAGCAGGATTTGGTATTACCATTCTGGCTATACTAAATATTACCTTCCTACTCTTTTCAAATCAGCAGCTACCACTTCAATACTGTATGAGGGCAGCCCCAATGTTAGCCTATGAAGGGAGCAGGCCTCACAGTAGTGCAAAAACAAATTTAGGAGATTTACACTACCAGGACATGTAAACTACACAGGTACATGTACTGCCTTTCACCCACACAGCACTCTGCTCTAGGGGTTACCTGGGGCACACATGAGAGGTGACTTATGTGTGGAGAAAGAGGAGGTTTAGGCTTGGCAAGTACTTTTAAATGCCAAGTTGAGGTGACAGTAAAACTGCACACACAGGCCTTGCAATGACAGGCCTGAGACAAGGTAAAGGGGCTACTTAAGTGGGTGTCACAACCAGTGCTGCAGGCCCACTAGTAGCATTTAATCTACAGGCCCTAGGAACATATAGTGCACATTACTAGGGACTTATAAGTAAATTAAATAGTCCAATCAGGTATGATCCAAGGTTATCATGTTTAAAGGGAGAGAGCATATGCACTTTAGCACTGGTTAGCAGTGATAAAGTGCGCAGAGTCTAAAAGCCAGCAAAAACAGTGTCCAAAAAGTGGAGGGAGGCAGGCAAAAAGTTAGGGGTGACCACCTTAAGGCTGTCAGGTCTAACATTCATTTATTAAAATGTCAGCTAATTATGTTGCAGGTTTAAATACTAAAATAGATGAGGTAACCTTACTTCTTTGGACCCGATGTACAAATATGTTGCGGTGACTCTGGGAGTACTCTTGGCTTGATGGTAAATTCCCAAAGTAAGCCAAATGGAAGTCAGGAGTAGAACAAACGTAGGTCACGCCTACTCACAACAACAACTGTCTAATTCTGGCCCAGTATACTTCATCATGAAGAGGAATGACGAGGGGACAGGCAAAGGATATAACACGTAAAATTGTGCTGCCATGAGACCGAGGTGGCATGCACGAAAGAAAACGCCCAAAACGCCACAGAGAGGATACCAATAGAAATTCCCACCAACACCTTTCCTATGGGGACCGTAGTCCCAAAGATTTTTCCACAAGTGTGTATGACAATCTTGTGGCACTCTCTGCTCCCTGATGAATCCCAGTGGTCAGCCAGAAGTATTCCCAGTTTACTCCTGGAATTTAAGCATAAGCCTGCAATACTTGAGGTGTAAATCACAGCAAATTATCTGTGAGTCGGTCCCCTGATGTCCCTAGTCATTTAAAACAGAGGTATGTTTATTACTATATATTTTTTACTGCTATTTCACACAAGAACATGCATGCACCATTCCTCATTTCTCATAACAGTAATATTTGACAGTGGTGCCTCCTAGTATGTGACATGTGATGGATGTGTTTTACATATTGTTGATGCTGCGTGAACAAGCAGCAAATAAATGTGTTACTTTGGCGCTTGTCTTCGAGGAAATGATCTACAGGGAAATTGTTTCAAATTGAAAAGTAATTCAAGTTTAAGCTTATGTTATAAATTTATCATTTAGATTGGTTTCACCTTTCCGTGTTCATTGTCTTTTTGTCTTTTGTTAAATTGTCAAAAGTACAGCTCTACCTGTAATCACAGCCATGTTGGTCTACTGGCTTTAATTTGTAGTAAGTTACATTTTACATCCCACCTCAATAAGATTAAAGAGCTAGTACAATTGCGACTTAAATCACACAAATTGGATGGAGGGAGGTAAGTGCCACCACAAGTCCTTCCTAAAGTAGATACTTGGACACGAAAAAGGTACGGGCACAAGAGAAGCGAAGGCGCATATTTATGAGAAAGTGGTGCATCAGTCCCGATGCGCTACTTCTCTTGTGTCACCCTTGTCCCACCTAACAACACCATGGTTGCCCCGTATTTACAATGCGGTGCACCATGGCCATTGTTACCACAACAGCGTCAGAATTTGTGACACTGTCGTGGCACTTTGCTGCACAAGCGTCGGAAATGTTGACAATTGTGCAGCCGAGCACAGGGAGGCTCACTGATTTTAATGGGTGCGTCATTTTAATGCCTGCCTTGATCAGGCATTAAAAATGACTGAAAAAATGACACAATGAAATCTAGTAAATTTCCCTATCTCATTTTTCAGGCCCCCCTGCGTTGGAATGCTTGGCGAGGTCACAATGTGGTCCAAGGGAATGCAAAATGTTACAATGCGCGCATTGTACCACTTTGTAAATCTGGCGCGGGGAAAGGCCACCTTAGGGCCGCCTTAGTGTGAATGAAAAGATGCTATGGTGGTGAAATCTGCATGTAAATCTGCCCCAGAAACCTCTTCCCCTATTTGGAGATACAAGTCAGAGCCCTATCTGGACATCACAGTAATCCTTGTCAGGTCATGCGGGAAAGCCATTCCTTTTGAGAGAGAAAGCCTCACACATTGTTCGTGTCATGCTTCATCATCTGCAACCTCTCCCAACCCTCGTAGGGCAATGCCACCAGAGCAGTATCAACCTCCTGGTGGGTTGGAAAGAAGGAGGGAGTTCTTAAAGTTTGTTTGGACAAGTGATGGGATACAGATACATTAAAAATACCTTGGGGTATCCAGGAGTGTCATCTTAAATGTTGGGATCCCAGATATATCTAAAAACTTCACTGAGATGGTCAATGAGAACAATGGCTCAAATCATCTCCCTAATCCAACATGTTTCTGTCCCTATGGTCACCCTAACTGGTCTCGGGCATTCACCAGGGCCATGAATCCTTAATGGACTTGCCTATTTGCCAATAGCACAAAACCTGTTGAATCCAAGCACCCAGGTGAATCCTACCTGGATATAAGTATTTTGCACCCTAATGTTTAGGGGATACCAGATCCCTGGTCTGGAAGTGGATGATGTTCTCTATAGTCACAGATTCATCAAGAGGCCATCATGCCAGACCACCTATGCTGACGCACCATCTCCCAGCCGCTGGTATTGGACAACTGAGACCCAGTTCGAACAGGAATTTTATGAACAAATCTATTAATACATAGATCAGTTCGCAAAATCAGAATTAATTTGCAAAAAGTCAATGTGCAATTTTCAACAGCTTTTTGCACATACATTCTTAGTACATCTTGCCCAGACTTAGCAGGAACAATGTCTTGAAATAAAAGTAACAATGACTTCTGAGTAGGTGGTAAAATAGCTGTGGAGGGAGTCCTGGGCAGGTCAGAAGGCACTGGGCAGTTAGGGTGGCTTTCGCCTCTCTTGGGAGAGCCTTGTCTGCCTCCTTTTAGTGTGGGAGGGGCCAGACCGGGGGAGGGCTGCACATCTGCCCACAGCTCCTGCACCTCTCTGAGCCACAGTTTTTCCACTTGCAGGTTGGAGCCCAGTGAAACCAGCCTTGGTATTTCTTGACCCCGTAATTTCAGATCTGGAAAAACAGGACAAGACATATTGCTGTTGGCACCTTGGTAGCTTTTCTTTCACCAGCTGAAAAGGATTTCTACTAGGTTGGTTTGGGCAGGAGGTCAGTCCACAACAGGCTCACATACATTAGTAAAACCTTATGAGCCAGTCCTCATGGTACAGGCTCAATGTGTATCTTAGTGGGTCAGAGATTACAAGTGCAGCCTGAGAATACTCTGCCATTTTTTAGCCAAATGATTGGAGGTGTACTGGGCAAGGTGCAAGCTTCTTGAAAACAAATAAATAATAGCAGTATGTTTTTGCTGGCCTTGGCTGAAGTTGGCTTACAAGATGTGAGATAATGTGGCATGTTTGCCTCATTTCCCTACTTTAGTACACCAGGCTGCTGGTATTCAGAGATTATGGTGCATATCACTGCAAAGTGTTGAATTGGGACTTACTTTCAAAAATTATGTTGTCTCGAAAGTTATTCTGAAGTAAATAAATTAAATGCTATGCTTTGCACCACTTTGCATCAAGGCAGTGTACTTTGGTGGTACGTGGGCGTTTATTCAATGCAACCATTCATGTTTTTGTATGTAAAGTCCTATCTACTAAGAAAGGTAGACAGAGCTTTTTATGAAAAATGTAGGACTCCTGGAGACAGCATAATCTGGATAAAGGTTTTCTCTTGCCAAACGTTTTATATGTGCTTGAAATTTTTTAAATGATGCATAAGCATAGTATTCTGTATTGGAGCAGTACCCTTCTGGGACAGAATCTATGACTGATGTCACGTACACGCACTTGCACTATGGTGCAATGGTGTGTGCAAGGAACAAGGCAGTCTACATGGTGCCAGTGCAGGAGTGGAGAGATACAACAATATCTGAGATGGTCGCTGTACTGTGCTGCATTGAGTGAAAATGAGTAAATTGGCCCCTAAATACACACAAAATGAGTGCCTTTGTTATAGACAATTGTTGGATATATTTCGGAAATACAGGATTAAGCATAAATTCACTGCAAATATACTAGGCCTTCCAGCGCAACCTATTCCATTTGTAATAGTAGAGAAGCAAATCACTATGAAAAAGAAGGGGCTCTTGTATCTATTATTTCCAAAAAGGTGCTGATTTCGGGTGAGGGGAGAATGAGCATTACTAGATGCAATGCAGTGGTTAGTGCATAAGGATGGCCAGTTGCTGCTCACATGTAGGCAGACCAAAACGATCTCATTTAACTAAAGTAATAAGCTGCATCAAATGTGTTATACCCCTGTTGGTATTCCCAGCTGTGCCAGGAAAAGTCACCAGATATTGCTGAGAAGGGTGGACTTCATGATTCATGCTTGGAATTTCAGGAGGTGTGGGCACTCGGGGAAGGATTGGTCGAGATGGCTGTAGTTATGGTTGGAGTAATAGTTACTGGAGACACAGCTGTACTGGTAGAACAGATGCCCAAGGGAGCCCAAAAGCATCACAGCGATTACTCACCATGTCTGTGGCACTGTTTAGTGTTGCCAGGTGCTGGAGCAATTCAGACATGCCCACAGTCAAGTAATGGTTGCTTCAGTTATGTGAATGTCATGAATAGGAAGAAGACTACCTGAAGGAAGTGAACCCACCAACATGCCCCAATGACATTTGGCTCTCCGTTGTTGCCTATGTGATGCCAAGAGATGGGCATATAGGAGATTTTAGGAAGCAGCATGTCCTGATTGTTGTCGTTAACAATCATGAGATATAAATGTTACATAGATTAGGAATGAAGCTGTGGGGCGATGGGGAAAACTAAATGGTAATACACGGATGTGTGATGTTACACTGTAATTATTAAATGAAGTAAGAAAATAGATGAAACTAGACATAAAAGAAAAATGATTGAACTTGGTGTAGTGTTTATGAAGTGAGAAGGAAACTGAGGACACTGTCCGCAAGAAAGGAATGGCTGATATAGGAGTTGATGCTTTTTGTGGTACCTCTCATTGACACACTTATTCATTTTTATTTTATGTTGTACTGTAGTTGGCTGTTTATTGCTGCTAGGATGTAAGTAATAGCGTGATTTTGCCTAGTATGCCACCTTCTTCTCTGAAAATGTAATCTACAAACAGTAGTAAAATGTATTTTTGTCATCTTTTTAAGTTATTCGTTTATTAAGCTAAACATAATATTTTTCATAAATTATATTCCATAGGTAACATAAATCTCACCCATTGCTAAGCTCTAAGATCACTGGTTAGCTTCCAGTGACAAAACTTCATGTAATAAACAGCAAGATATAACTATTTACCTGGGAGACAGTAAAACGTCCATGTGAAATTTGTTTTCATTCACAGATGAATGTTTAATTTGAAAAACATCTTTTCATTGTCATAGATACATTTGTAATTTGACATGGTCCTTCATAAAAAATAATACATGACAACCATGATTCTTTATACAGAGTAATTAATAACAGCCACCATGTGTTTTGCAAACAACCGCTTCTTCGGGGTTGTTCAGAAAAATAATAATAAAAATGGACAAAAACACAACAAATAAGAAGACCGAATAACACCTTACTAATTATGAACACAGTAACTGCTGTAAAATACAATTATCAAGAATTTTAATTAGAAAAAAATATAATTTTTCCATTGAATTAACATCGCTCCACAGGGCCCAGCAAATGGCTCCTTTAAGATAGCTTAAACTTTGTTTTACCGGTAAAACCGGGTGCATTACAGGAAATCGTATGTCTCCAAATCATTCATAATATAAAAGGACTTTGGGCCTGATTACAACTTTGGAGGACGGTGTTAATCCGTCCCAAATGTGACGGATATACCACCTACAGTATTACGAGTCCATTATATCCTATGGAACTCGTAATACGGTAGGTGGTATATCCGTCACATTTGGGACGGATTAACACCGTCCTCCAAAGTTGTAATCAGGCCCTTTGTCTCCTTCAGGCATTAGAATTCAGCAAAGTCTTTGGTGTACTTCCTCAAGCCTCTAGTAGCTACTTCAACTTTCCGTGTCACCAATATTTAAAGAATTATTCAATATAGCCTAAGATATGGTCATTATATTTCAAGATAATGAACCCTCCAGTTTTCACTCTTGTTGACTCAAGAAAAAAAAGTAAATAAAGAATTAAACACTGTGGTGGTCATTACAACCCTGGCGGACGGTGTTAAAGCGGCGGTAAGACCGCCAACAGGCCGGCGGTAAAAAATTTGGAATTACGACTCTGGCGGCAACCGCCAACAAAGACAGCCACTTTAACACTCCGACCGCCACGGCGGTACAGACAAACAGCTTGGCGGTCACCGCCAACAGGCAGGCGGAAGACAATGTACCGCCCACACTATTATGACAGGCCAATCCGCCACTTTTTCCGGGGCGGATTCACCGCAGATAAAAACACAGCGAAAACAGGCATTTCGAAGGGAAAACGCTCACCTCTACACACTCCACGAGGAAGGAGGGCACCATGGAGCCGGAACTCCATATTCTTCCTGCGCTAGTCTTCCTGCTCATGTACCAGGAGCACCAACGCCGGCGGCGAAGACCACAGTGAGTACTGCACCTACGACAGTGGGTGGTTTGCCCACTGTACCATCCTGGGGAGTGCAAAGCCACAGTCTCTCAAGTCTCTCTAGTGGGTGGTTTGCCCACTGCTTTATCCTGGGGAGTGCAAAGCCACAGTCTCTCAAGTCTCTCCATTGGGTGGTTTGCCCACTGCTTTATCCTGGGGAGTGCAAAGCCACAGTCTCTCAAGTGGATAACAGTCTCCACTGGTTCTGGAGGGGGACTGGTGCCCAGAGTGCTTCATCCTGTGCAGGACAGACGGAGTGGATGCATATCTCCACTGGTTCTGGAGGGGGACTGGTGCCCAGAGTGCTTCATCCTGTGCAGGACAGACGGAGTGGATGCATGTCTCCACAGGTTCTGGAGGGGGACTGGTGCCCAGAGTGCTTCATCCTGCCAAGGACAGACGAAGTGGATGCATGTCTCCACTGGTTCTGGAGGGGGACTGGTGCCCAGAGTGCTTCATCCTGTGCAGGTCAGACGGAGTGGATGCATATCTCCACTGGTTCTGGAGGGGGACTGGTGCCCAGAGTGCTTCATCCTGTGCAGGACTGACGGAGTGGATGCATGTCTCCACTGGTTCTGGAGGGGAACTGGTGCCCAGAGTGCATCACTCACCTCATGACAGTCCCTGTTGCGTCACTGACCCTGCCGCTCATGGGCTAGCGGTGCTTGAGTTGTCGGTCCTTGCCCTGTTCAGCGGTGCTTGCCCTGTTCAGCGGTGCTTGACTTGGCTGTCCTTGCCCTATTCAGCGGTGCTTGCCCTGTTCAGCGGTGCTTGACTTGGCGGTCCTTGCCCTGTTCAGCGGTGCTTGACTTGGCTGTCCTTGCCCTGTTCAGCGGTGCTTGCCCTGTTCAGCGGTGCTTGACTTGGCAGTCCTTGCCCTGTTCAGCGGTGCTTGCCCTGTTCAGCGGTGCTTGACTTGGTGGTCCTTGCCCTGTTCAGCGGTGCTTGCCCTGTTCAGCGGTGCTTGACTTGGCGGTCCGTGCCCTGTTCAGCAGTGCGTGCCCTGTTCAGCGGTGCTTGACTTGGCGGTCCTTGCCCTGTTCAGCGGTGCTTGCCCTGTTCAGCGGTGCTTGACATGGCGGTCCTTGCCCTGTTCAGCGGTGCTTGCCCTGTCCAGCGGTGCTTCACTTGGCGGCCCTTGCCCTGTTCAGCGGTGCTTGCCCTGTTCAGCGGTGCTTGACTTGGCGGTCCTTGCCCTGTTCAGCGGTCCTTGCCCTGTTCAGCGGTGCTTGCCCTGTTCAGCGGTGCTTGACTTGGCGGTCCTTGCCCTGTTCAGCGGTGCTTGCCCTGTTCAGCGGTGCTTGACTTGGCGGTCCTTCATTGCCCAGCTGGGCTGGGGCTGGCGGTCCTTCATTGCCCAGCTGGGCTGTGGCTGGCGGGGTCCTCCTGGGCAGCTGGGCTATGGCTGGCGGGGCCCTCCTGGGCAGCTGGGCTGTGGATGGCGGGGTCCTCCTGGACAGCTGGGCTGTGGCTGGCGGGCCCTCCTGGGCAGCTGGGCTGTGGCTGGCGGGGCCCTCCTGGGCAGCTGGGCTGTGGCTGGTGGGGTCCTCCTGGGCAGCTGGGCTGTGGCTGGCGGGGCCCTCCTGGGCAGCTGGGCTGTGGCTGGCGGTGCCCTCCTGGGCAACTGGGCTGTGGCTGGCGGGGTCCTCCTGGACAGCGACGAGGGGACTGGCAGTGGCCTCCTGGGCAGCGACGATGGGGCTGGCGGTGGCCTCCTGGCCAGCGGGGATGATGGCGGTCTTCTCCGCCGTGCTGCTCCTCCCAGACTTTGCGGCTTTCTTCTGCCCCTTCCCCACCTTGAGAGGAGTCACAGCTGAGTCCACACTCCCCCCGGGACCCCTGTGAGCAGCTTGGGTGGCTGGAGTCTTCCCCCTCTCCCGCCGGGCACTGGCCAACTTCTGGTGCTTCACAGGGGGGGGGAATGGCTGTGCTCTGGCTCCGTGATACACTGGCTGGCCTGGTGGCCGGTGCACTCCACATACCTGTCACAACAGGCACCACTGGTCCCGGTGATTTTGTGGCTGAGGTGCTAGTACAGGACCTATGAGTTGGACAGGGTGGTGGGAAATAGGTTAAGGGTGGACATGAAAAGTTGTTTGGAGACACAGGGATGGGTAGCTGGAGGGGGTTTGGGAGTGGAGGAAGAGGTGGTGGTTGTAGGAGGTGTAAGTTTTGTGGATTTGGGTGCAGGTGCATGCGCTGGAGGCTGTCGTGAGGTGGATGGCTGTTGGGTCGGTGTGTGGCTGCGGGACATAGTGGCTGTAGTGGTAGTGCATGCAGGTGTGAGTGCAGACGAGACTGGGAGGGAGGAGGGAGACGACGAGGAGCAGGACACAGTGGAGGCAGTGGATGTTGGTGTGTCTGTATGTGTGTGATGCTTGCGTGAGTGCCTGTGGGATGTGTGGTGCTTATGTTTGCCTGAGCTTCCCTTGTGTGGTGAGGTGTGTGCAGGCTGGTCTAATGGTGTGCTTGGGATAGGCAGAGGTACAGGGGATTGGGTCTGGGTGGAGGAAGTTGGAGGGGGGAGGCTAGACACAAGGACAATGGCTGCCATCAGTGCTGAGGCCAGAGTTTGAACGGTTCGATGAAGGGCAGGCAGCCTGACCAGAATAAATGCCCACCAGGAATGCATTTGTGTGTTGCAACTCCCTTTCCACACCCTGTATTGCATTCCAAATGGTAGACTGCCCAACAGTGAGGGACCTGAGGAGGTCAATGGCCTCCTCACTGAGGGCAGCGGAGGTGACAGGGGCAGGGCCTGAGGTGCCTGGGGCGAAGGAGATGCCCACCCTCCTGGGTGAGCGGGCACGGGGCGAAGGCTGGTTGGCTGCTGGGAGGGCAGTGCTGGTAGGGGGGGATGGTGGCTGTACCTTTTGAAGTGGGGGGCACAGATGTTGCCGCCACCACAAGGGAGCTCCCATCGGAGGTCGAGTCCGTGTCGCTGGCTGCAGATCCTGTGACCGCTGTGGTGCTCCCCTCGCCCTCCGTCCAACTGGTGTATTCCGAGTCCGTAGTGTGGGCCTCCAAGCCCATGTGGGATGCAGCCCCCTCGTGCTCCGGTGCCACTGCTCCACCGCCTGATGATGCTAATGCACACAAGAACAGGGAGACAGCAAAAAAAGGGGGGGGGAACAGAAGAAAGACAGGTTGAGTGCATGGCTTACCGCTAACGTTGGCGGGCAAGACAGACACAGCAGTCCCCTGCACTATGTTGCGCTGTTGGGCTCTACAGTGCAATTCCTGGGAAATAGCCTACAAGGCTATGGACGACATATGCACACATAGATGACACAGGGGCATGAATAGCTGTACTTGGCACTCTACAGAGGTGGTGTGGGGGGCAACAGGGCCATGCCTTAGGAAGGGGCCTAGCCTACGGAACTCGCCCTGGCCTAGGGAAACTCACAGCCCTCCTCCCCCACCCAGACACCTCCACTACACACAAAGTCAGCTGAATGAAAGTGTACTCACCCCCTTGTGTCTGCTGTGATGCCCTCAAGCGCCCATCCAACTCAGCGTAGGCCACCGCCAGGATCCGGAACATCAGGGGGGTCATGTTTCGATGGGCACCCCTCCCACGTTGGGAGGCCATCCCCAGCTAAGCCTCCACCATCTTCTTGCTCCAGCGGCGAATGTCCTCCCATCTATTCCGGCAGTGGGTGCTCTGTCTGTGGTGGACCCCCAGGGTCCGGATGCCCTTGGCGATGGCACGCCAAATATCCTTCTTCTGGTGGGCGCTGACCTACATGAAATGTACAGGGGAAGAAGAGGAGTCATTACCAACTGCACCGTCAAAGTGAGTGGCCCCCATCCCCACCCTTGCCATGTGGCACATGCACCCACCGTCCTTCATGCACGCAGGACTCTGCCCCCTTCCTTCTTACAACCAGCCCTCTCCACAAAGGCATAGCCCATACAACATGCTCCCTGTGTACTTACCTGTTGGTCTGGAGGACCGTAGAGTAGCGTGTACTGCGGTAGGACCCCGTCGACTAGCTTCTCCAACTCCTCCGATGTGAAGGCAGGGCCCTTTCCCCAGACGCACAAGCCATTGTCTCTTCCAGACCGAGGTCACAGCAGCACTTGCAGTGTAGGTCCTCTCCTGTCGAAGATCAGGTATTGAGTGATTCAACAGATAGAAAATGCCGGTCACATCCGCGGCGGTGCGTACCATCACCGCCGGCGTACATCGTCATTGGCTCCTGGGACCCATAGGGTCCAATGTTAACCAATGCAGCATTGCGCCGCGGTCTTCGACTGCCTGCCGCAACGGTGTACAACGCCAGCGCAGTTACCTCACATCCCATTGTCCCGCTTTAGAGGTCAGGCAGCCGCCATTTCAGGGGCCCACATGGCCTAATTACCAACTGCGTCACACATACCTAGGCCTACTCTCAACACACATATAGGCCAGATTTTGTGTATGAATCATGTTCTGTGTAGACTGTGGGTACATACCTCTGAGTTGTTTGACTCTGTGGTCGCTGTTGTCCTTCATAGGCACTGTCCACCGGGACATGTGAGGAGATGGTGGAATCCTCCGATGTACCGACCGCTGGTGGACCTGTCGACAATGGAGGAAAGAAATGTAATCATCACCTACAGGTTTGACCATGCCACAATCCAGGAACTGTGTACCCAGTTGGAGCCAGGCCTGATGTCAGCAAACCGCCATCCCACAGGAATCCCCCCTCAAGTGCAGGTGCTGTCAGTGCTCCATTTCCTTGCAAGTGGGTCTTTTCAAACAACTGTGGCCATGGCATCAGGGATGTCCCAGCCTATGTTTTCCAACGTATTGTCCAGAGTGTTGTCTGCCCTGCTGAAACATATGCGCAGATACATTGTGTTCCCTCAGGTGGAGGACTTGCCTACAGTGAAAGGTGACTTCTATGCCCTTGGACATATCCCCAACATAATAGGTGCCATTGATGGGACCCATGTGGCTTTGCTCCGCCCCCACAAGAGTGAACAGTTGTACAGGAACCGGAAGAGTTATCATTTGATGAATGTACAGATGGTATGTTTGGCCGACCAGTACATCTCCCATGTGAATGCCATGTTCCCTGGCTCAGTGCATGACGCCTACATCATGCGGAATAGCAGCATCCCTTATGTGATGGGTCAACTACAGAGGCACCGGGTGTGGTTATTAGGTGACTCTGGTTACCCCAACCTGTCATGGCTACTAACCCCAGTGAGGAATCCCAGGACCAGGGCAGAGGAACGCTACAATGAGGCCCATGGACAGACTAGGAGGGTGATCGAACGCACCTTCGGCTTCCTGAAGGCCAGGTTTAGGTGCCTCCATATGACAGGTGGATCCCTATTCTACTCACCAAAGAAGGTGTGCCAGATCATCGTGGCCTGCTGTATGCTTCATAACTTGGCTTTGCGACAACAGGTGCCTTTTCTGCAGGAGGGTGGTCCAGATGGCGGTGTTGAGGCAGCTGTGGAGCCTGTGGACAGTGATGAGGAGGAAGCAGAGGAAGAAGACATTGACAACAGGGACTCAGTCATCCAGCAATATTTCCAGTGAAACACAGGTGAGAATACATTCCTGCCTGCTACAAGTACTTTTATACTTCTACCTCTATCCTGTCTGTAGATTTCACCCAGTGTATGGTCACTGAGTTGTCACTTTCCCTTACGGTTTCACAGGTGTGGGTCCCAACGTGTGTCATCTGCTTAGATTCCTCATGGACTAGAGCTGTGTGACATAGTTATGTTGACATTACTAATTCCTGGAAATTTTGTCACTGTCATTGCAAATACACTATTTCAAAATCACGGACAGACTCCAGATCTTTTGGTGCTTTAGGTGTGTTTATTTACATACAAAATATTGGAGGGGGAAGTTAAATGGTGAGGGGTGATGGTGGAGGAGTGTCCATGGCAGAGTCCAGTCTATTTGTCTCATAGGTGCATTGCCCATTTGGGCATAGGAAGTCGAGCTGGGGCAGTTCCAATATGGACAGAGTGACAAAGTGGGACAGTGGGTTGACAATCAGGGTGGTCTCATTTCTTGGCGGGGGTCTTGGCATCGTGCTCTGTCTTGTTCCTGGATCTCAGGGACCGCTTGCGGGGTGGTTCTCCATCTGCAGGGGGTGGGGTGCTGGTGTGGTGGTCCTGTGGCAGTGCCTCCTGTCCACTAGCGCCGGCGGAGGTGGTGGGCAGTTCATCGTCCATGCTAGTGTCAGGGGCCCCTTGTAGTGCCACAGTGTCCCTCCTGGTGTTGAGTATTTCCTTCAGCACCCCTACGATGGTGCCCAGGGCGGAGTTGATGGTTCTGAGTTCCTCCCTGAACCCCAAATCCTGTTCCTCCTGCATGCGCTGGGTCTCCTGAAACTTGGCCAGGACCGTTGCCATCGTCTCCTGGGAGTGGTGGTATGCTCACATGATGGAGGAGAGGGCCTCGTGGAGAGTGTGTTCCCTTGGCCTGTCCACCCCCTATCACACAGCAGCCCTCCCAGTTCCCCTGTGTTCCTGGGCCTCCGTCCCCTAGACCGTGTGCCCACTACCACTGCCCCCAGGTCCCTGTTGTTGTTGGGGTGGTGGGTTATCCTGGGTTCCCTATAGTGGTGGACACACAGCTGATTGACGTGTCCTGGGGACGGAGGTATGGGCCCGCTGGGTGGGTGCTGTGCTGCTGTTACCAGAGGGGGGTAGGTCTGTGGTGGCCTGTGCCTGTGTGAGGGGAACCGCCAGTCCCGAGGCCCACGATGGTCTGGGCTGGTCATCTAGATCCAGTTGGACAGAGCTGCTGTCATCACTGTGGGCCTCTTCTGTGGGTGGGGTGGAGATGTCTGGACCCTCCTGTTCGGTGACGTTGGGCAGTGGTCCTGCAGGGGTGTAAAAGCATGATTATTGCAACTGTGTGTGTCATGGTGTGCAATGGGTGGGTGACCGTGGACCCAAGTGTTTGCATTCCTGTGTGGGGGCTTGTGTGATGCTGGTTTAGGGGGGTGTTTGGGTATGTGCAGTGGGCATGCTTTTGTGATGGGTGTCCATGCGTTGTTGTTGCATGCAAGGCTTGGTGTTGGGATGTGTGGTTTGTGATATTGGTACATTTGTGAGGAGTTGGAGTGATAGGGGTGGGGGTATGTGATAGCATGCAGGTAGGGTGGGGGATATGGTAGTTAAAGGTTTGACTTACCGGAGTCCATTCTTCCACCGACTCCTGCGAGGCCCTCAGGATGCAGAATCAGCAAGACCTGCTCCTCCCATGTTGTTAGTTGTGGGTGAGGAGGTGGGGGTCCGCTGAACCGCCTGGTGGTGTCTTGAGACCATGGAACGTACCTTCCCCCGTAGGTCATTCCACCTCTTCCTGATGTCGTCCCGATTTCTTGGGTGTTGTCCCACTGCGTTGACCCTGTCGACTATTCTTCTCCATAGCTCCATCTTCCTTGCAATTGAGGTGTGCTGCACCTGTGCTCCAAATAGCTGTGGCTCTACCCGGACGATTTCCTCCACCATGACCCTGAGCTCCTCCTCCGAAAACCTGGGGTGCCTTTGCCGTGCCATGGGGAGGTGTAGGTGATGTGTGGGGTGGTGTGTGTGGTGATAAGTGTGGTGATATGTAGTGGTGTGTGGTGTTTTGTGCGTGGAAGTTGTGTGGGTGATGGTGTTGAGTGCCTGTGGCTGCTAGTTTGTGGATGGTGGTGTCTCTCTCTGGCCTTCTTTTGGGATTTTGGTTGTAGGGGTTTGTGGGTGATGTGGGTGTGTGTTTTATATTGTATTGGGTGTGTGGGAGTGGTGTGTGTATGTGTATCAGGTGTGTGTATTTCAAATTGTCCAATGTGGCGGTGTTTTGTAGAAGTGTGTGTATTTTGAGCGCGGCGGTGTGTACCACCAATGGAATACGGCGGTTGAAAGACCGCCGCGTGGATTCATGGTTCGTGATAGCGTGAGCGTATTTCTGTTGGCGTGACGGTGGAGGATTTGTTTTCGCCAGTTTATCACTGACCTTTGGTGTGGCGGACTTGTGTGGGTGTCTGAATTTTGTCGGATTTCGAGATGTGGGTCATAATAGCTGTGGCGGAATTCCGCAGCTGCGGCGGTGTGTTGGCGGTCTTCTGCACGGCGGTAAGCGGCTTTTACCGCCAATGTTGTAATGACCCCCTGTATTTGATTTCAGTTTAGGTATCAAGGCTTCATTTTTTCTAATTTCTTCAATTGAATTTCAAAATATTATGTCCACTGCATGTTCTTGTTTTTAGCTGTCTTTTTTAACTTAGTACTATTTTTATATCTTTATCTCCCGTTTTCACTGTCTTGCATCATCATCAGGCTTTAGAAGTTTAACTTTAATGGATGATTACTTTTTTTTTGGTTGCTTTGCAAGCTACGTTTTTGGCTCGTTCCTCTGTATTCTTCTTTTTCTCCTTTACCGTTTAATGTGTTAGAGGAAAAATGGTGAAGAACTAGGCATTAACTATTTACATTTCTGAATGCTTCTCCCAGGTTTTTTACAGACTATTATTTGCTCAAATTCCTTTTATGCATGTTGTTTATAGGGAAGTCGTTTTTTAAATTATTGGGGGATTTATCTTTCTCTACTATGAATCAATGACTGCTAGAAGGAAATTATATGTGAATACATTTTCCTGTTTGAAACAGCATGAAGTAAATGTGATTATTTTAGTGTTGTTCCAGTTTATAGCCGGATGACCAAACAATCCAATGTGCATAGCCCTGGGAGGGCAGGAGATGGTCCAATGGGCTGTAGTGGGTTCCGCAATGGACCCCCTTTCTGTTTTATGCACGTTGCCCTGTGAAGGTCGTGATCCCCGGGGCTGCGGGGGGAGGGGGCACACGGCCCTGCATGATATTTATGGTTGCCCCAGGGAGGGGGTGGTCTCTGAAGGTGGGCAGCCCCCTGCATGGTATTTATGTTTGACTCGAGGAGGTGTTTTTTCCCGGGCTGCAGGGGGTCACGTAACCTCAACCCCTCATAGATGTAAATGATAGCCCTGGGGAGGTGGTGGTCCCCTGGGCTGTGGGGGAGGGCACACAGCCCTCCTGCATAGATTAATTTAAATTAGAGACCCGGGTGGTGTTATCCCTGGGGCAGTGGGGAGTGCTGAGCAGCCCCACATATATTTAAATGATAGCCACAGGGAGTTGGTGGTCCCCGGGGCTGTAGGGGGGCCCGGAGGCCCCCCCATTTTAAAACAATGCCCCCAGGGTCTGGCCGAATTTGGGGCTTATGGAAATACAAGGTCAATAGCCCACGCCTTTTTTGTTTTTAATTCTTCTAGCAAATTCGAAATAAATGAAGATTTTTTGAGGAATCATTGCTGCACTTGAATTGCTTCGAATCTAATCTAATAAAATATAATGATTTAATGTTCAGGGTGTGAAACATTGGTTGTAACCAATACTACCTCAAGTGTCTTAGGCTTTCACAGAAGCAATTAATGTGCAGCAATGATTCCTCCAAAACGACTGCTTAGTCTACATTACTTACAAATAGCTCCATTTCAACGACTACACCAGTAACACCTTAAGGGTATCAGACCACATGCCAGCCTCGTGAGATTAATTTTTGCCTTGCTGGTAAGAGGGTAACTTAGATAATCTGGAAGGAAACACGGAAACGAAGATCAGTCACCCAACTACCTTGCGCCTTGTTCCTTAGGTTCCAAAGGTCTTGGTCCACCAGTAGTACTTTTTCATTCCTCATTAACAATTTTGCTGTTACCTTATTTGAAATGTTTGTGCTGACAAAGTTTTCCACATTCAACATTTTGATGGACTTAATAAAAAAGGATGCCCATTCTGCATCTGGCTCCTGTATTGACCACATAACATTTGTTTCAGTATGCTACTTTTGCTTCTGTGAAAGCCTAAAACACTTGAGGCAGTTTCACACCCTCAACATTAGATCATGATCTTTGATTAGATCTTTGCTGCCTAACAAATGAATCGTGTCAGCTCTCCGACCGCTTCCTATGATATATGAAAGTGGTGGCAGACCTACAGCAATAGGCAGCTATCCCAGACCTATACTATGAAGGGGAAAACATGAATAAGATGATATGAGAAATGTTGATATTAGTTTACTATTCTTGCAGCATTCATTTCTAGCAGGTGGGGTTAACCAGGGATTTTATTATCTGTCGTGTCAGGTGCTTTAGCGGGATAGTTTGGGACAATAATGGGAATCGTGTAATTTTTTATCTAAAGATAATTTAGGATTATAAATTGTGATTTGTAATGTGCTTATTCAGATAACTTTATTAGGACGGGCTGTGTGCAATAATGAAAATTGTGCAATCTTGTATCTAAAGGATAACAAGGTCTTACAGAATGAGTTTGGGGATGCGCTGTATGACTGCATAATGGGAAGTGTGCATCTTCAACTACAAATTGGTAAAGCACTTCACCTTTTTAGGATTAGGATAGGCTATGTGCCATAATGGGAATTAGGCATTGTCAAGTGTACGATTACTAGTATCTGCAGTTTTAAGTTGGGTATTTTTTTAAATTTTTTTAGGGGAGCTCGTGCACAATAAGGCAAAGTGTAAAATTTTAATTAAAAGCTATATTATTGGCAGTGCTGTAAAAACAGATGCTTTGAGTGGTTAACCTGTTTCTAGGGCGCACAGTTTTAACTATGAGTTTTATATGCTGGTATATGTTTTTAAAGTAGGTTTGTGAAACAGGATTCAAGTACTCCAATCAGTAGCAGCCACCACAAATCTCAACGGGGGCAGAGGGGGATGGGGTGGGGAACAATAAAATACAAAATATATTTAAAAAGACTTACCTCTCTGCCGCCATCCACCTCGCTGCTCTCCCGATGGTGTTGATGTCTCAGTAGTCCCTGGGACACCAGCACAGGCTCCCCATGGTATTTATAGCATGAGAGCAGCACCAGGACTGCCGCTCAGACACTGCACTGGAGTCTGTGCTGTTTCTCCAACCTGGCTGTGCAACACAGCTGGGTCAGAGAAACCTAGGTGTGCATATCAGTTTGGAAGGCCTAAGACGTCCGCTCAAACTGACATGCGCACTTGGGTGCACTCACTCCACTCCTCCTTCCCTCTTCCATGGCCCCACCCCTCCCTGCACATGCTGGCTGAGAGCCAGCAGCTGAAATACAAAACAATAATCAAATATTGTTTTAGTTTCAGCTTCTTGCTCTGAGCCAGAGGGATGACATTCCTTCGCAATTGCGGAGGAGCCACCCCTGATTCTAATATGAGACCGGAAAATATTTTGGCAATATCTGAATTATTTGAACTGGTGTTACAAAGGGAATGTGCTAATAATTATTTATAGTTTGTGTGAAGAGGGTTATTGTTATTGTTATTGAGTGGGGCGGGGGTCTGCAAGGATATGGGAGATGCTGTAATGATTTTAATTTAACGGGTCAATAAACTAGAATTTAAAATAGCTTTTTTGTGAATAGCAAAGTTTTACTCTTTTGTGTGTGTGGGTTTGTGTTTTCATGTCCCTCCCTAAACCCAGACTCCCATACTAAGCCCTAACTTGCCTGCCAGTTCCCTCATTTAGCAATAACTATGCGTGAATTGTATTCCTCATTTTCCAGACAGTCGAGCATGTTCCCCCTAAATGTACAACTAAAACTCCACAACTGGGATAAGGGGGAGAACTATACATAAATAAGATATGCATGTATGTTTATGTCTAGCATTTTGTCTTACTTGAGCAGCACTATTATAATACAGGTAAATGTACTACAAAGTGCAGTCTGCATTTAGTCACCACTGTTTCTCAATTGGGACCTGTATCAGTGGGGAGCAATAAATTGTAAATTTAGACCTAGGTGAAGGAAAATAACTGCACGGAAATAAATCTACACATCTAACTTTATCTCTGTGAATCAGCTTTTTTCAGACACAACTGAAATTGGTCTCTTTCAGATGAACAAAAACGTATCTGGAACTCAATCTGGGTCAGAAGGTCAAGTGGAAAGCGGGTATTCGGCCCTAAAGAGTATTTAGCCTGATTAATATAGATCTGTTTATGTATGCCAGCCTCATGGGGATTTTCCATGGAAGAGGTGCGTAATATTCTAAACATTTCAAAGCACCAGAGTAAAAAATATCTTGAAATCTTCTTCCTGATAGCCCCTACTTAAGCTTCATTTTTTTCCTCATGGGTTTCAAATTCCCTGACCTTGTTTATCTTTGATCATATTCACAAGTCAGCTTGAATGGAAACTTCCTGAACTTGCCAAGACTATTGAATCCTAAAACAAATGGAATTCAATCGTCTGCTGCATGACCTTTGATATCGCCTCCCAAGAGGTAACAATATACTAGTTGTATTTTACATTGCTTCAAACCTTCCTGCTTGGCTAGCATGAACGCTGAAAATCAGTTGTGCGTCATGGTTTAGAAATTTTATTGATGGTATTGAAACATAAAATAATATTTTAGAGGTTATTTCTAAAGAATATTGCAGCAGTAACATGAAAGGTAAAAAAAACTCCAACAAACTTTCCACCCAATGGTGACTTCTCTTGGTAACACTGGCACGTTTAAAAAATGCCTATTCCACATTTCACAACTGAATTATAATTTGCCTAGGTGGAAGCATAGTGCCTTTCAATAGTACATTTGAGCTAATTCTCTGAATAAGTAGAGTTTATTGACGGCAGAGGTGAAATATGAAATAAAATTCAACATATATGAAAACGTTCACGATAATGGCACAATAGTGATCATTTCAGCACACCAACCCAAGGTTTACCTTTCTAAACCGAAAGATAGGCCGAGCAGAATGTCCACCACTCCGGTGTACGATATATCACTGGGATCTGATTCACAGAGCTAACAATGAAAAAGGTGGAAAAGAGCTCCATTATGATTACATCCACACAGGTATAACTTTCTCAGGGTGGATTTACAAAGTATTCAAAGAGTACTCCAAACAAAATCTGTGAAACTCGTACCAATCTTCTAGCGCTTCAATGCATGACGTGCCTGCATGTTGATTTCCCACCATTTAAAATAGGGCATGCGTAAGGACAATTTAAAAAGCACTGTAAAGTTTTTTTGTATCTTTTTCCATTGTGATTTTCAACTCCGTGAAGAAACCCTGCCTCCAACACCACTTAAGATAAATGGTTGTTCTCCCTTTTCCAATAGACGCACGCTAAAGGAGATTGGAGAGAATCCCTGGCAGGTAGAGCAAAGACTGAAAAATGATAGTATGAGACAGTTCTAAACATATGCCACAAGTAGTGTTCAGAATAAGATTTGTTCCTCTCTCTTTGAAAAATAGATGATATTCAGAGCAGAAGAGTAAACCAAATTTGGGTCCAATTCCAGGAAATAGTTCTGTCTGTAGAATCATATACCACTGTTTACTTCAGAGAGAAGTCAGAAAATGTATATAAAGGTAGATGGAGGAGAACCAGGGAGTAACAGGGGTGGGTGGAAGAGTGGAGGAAAAATGTAATATGGGTTTTAAAGGTTCACTATAATGTTTGCATTCAGCACTGTTCCAACAGCACTGTATGCCTTATATGAACAGCATCTTCTTTTTCACTGCTGTAATATGGTATAAATATGGTTGCAATGCATTTATACACCACAAAGTGCAACACAGTCAAATACCACTTGGTTTCCTGTCTAATGAAGGTTCAGGGATTGGTAAGACTTCCTTCACTGTTATCAATACACATGGGGAGAGTATGCGGGAGAATTGGAAAATTTAGGGGGAACACAACCGTACTCAGTTCCCTATATAACCAAAAACTCACAAATGGAGTACGGGGTTCTTCTTTATGCTTCGCGAGATAGACAACAAGGGTACCAATTGTGCCCTTGGTTCCTCGTGGACCTCTGTTAGAGGAAGGGGGCCAGTGTGAGATGGGGGAGTAATGGAAAAAGAGGAAAAGGGGGGAATTTCCTTTACGGACTAAATGGTCTCACACACTATATAGTGTCATGCTTCATCATTTTACCACCTAGCCCCACCCAGGTAGGACAGTGCCACCTGGGCGGACTCAACCTCACTGTTAAAAGAACAGGAGGGAGTGTGTAAATCAATTCTACATCTGGATGGATCGGGATCCAGCTAATCTAGGGAATAAAAACACCTAAACAGATACCTGTGTGGAATTTAATGATAGGGTCTGTTTGGTGTGGTTAAAAGCGTAGATTGGGACACCTCTGTGAGAGCAAGGAATCACAGGGTCGCCTATCTAAAGAGTGATAGCTGACATGTTTCTGCCCTCTGTGGTGAGCCTAGGAAGGTCTTGGGGCATTCATCAGGGCAACGGATCCCTAAGACCCAAGGTAGGAGTATAAGAAAACACTGTCTGGTTGGTAACAGGTCTAAAAAGTAAAGAAAACGGCCTACCTTACCAAGGGAATACCTTGAGGTGGCCTGTAGGGTATAAAACAGATAGACAATGAAGGCAACAGTGTAACACAGCACTACACAGCAAACCAACAACACACGTGACAAGAAAAATGCTCATGCATAGAACAAATACACTCAATGAGGGCAAATAAGCATGCACATGGAACATCATAGATAATACTACTACTAAGGGTAAGCGGAAAAATTCTTACCCTATCCCTAGAGGCTATTGGCCTCTGGTTTCCAGGAGGGGGAGTGTCCCCTTATTGTCAGACACTAAGGTTTAAGAAAAGAACAGATGAAGGGGGGGCATAGAAGTGGAGACACAATTATATAGAGAGTGGGCTCAGTGTGAAGAAGAAAATACACAGAGGAGAGGTCCAGCTGGTCCAGCTGGGAGCCTATATTATCCAATAGAGGAGGTTGGTGAAAAGACAACAGGCTACAGAAAGTAAAAACAAGTAAAAACCAAGTAAGGTAATTTTAGGGGAAAGACATATATCTATAGCGCATTAGATAAGGTGCCCAAAAAGGAAGAGCAGAAGAATCTTATCTGTGTGTCCATGGCGTAGTTCAATCACTCACTGCATCAAAGGGGGCGCTCGCTGTGCGCCTATGCCGTCCTCTCCTTGGACCGCTTGAATAGAACGGTCAAGGGGAGACGGGCTTATATTGCAGTAAACCGCGTCGGTAGTGCGGCCAGGTGTGAGTAATCACTGCCGCAGCCCATGGTCTCGTCGTCGGGCGGACCTGGGGGCTGGAAGCAGAGCTTCCGTGTCGGAGCCGGCACAGCTGACTCATCACTGTAGTGCTTCCGAGGCAGCCCGAGGAAAGAGCCTCCGGCTGCGCACCGGAGCGTGAAAGAACATCGCAGTATTCCCGTGGCCGCTGGGAGTTGTAGTTCCCAGCGGCCTGTAAAGTAAAGAAAAAGAAAAGCCAACCAAAAAGAGGGAAAAAAAATTTGCTTGTGTGGGCGGGAAGGGAAAAAGGGGGATTTTGAGGGGGGGGGGGAAGAGTTCACAGTTAGACTTTTTTTTTTCATTGACTCTTGCAGCAGGCGAGCCAAAGAAATGTATGAATGGTTGTGAAAATGGTTATGTTAAAAACCAAATACAAAACATGCACAAGCACTCTTCTCTTCTTTTTCTTTTAAAAGTACAATGGATATGTGATGTATTCATATTATCTTGACATCTGGTATCAGATGGAAGCTCTGGAAAAGAAAATAAGTCAGATTGATTTTAGGTACATGTTGTTTGCTGTAAGCACTGCAATGACAGAGAATGCAATTACCCAACTCCAGCCTAAAGCACGAGTGAGTTCATCAATGATGTTAGTAAATAGTGTTAGATGATCAATGAAGTGCATGCATTGATGGTAGTGGAAAGGATGTTGTAGGTGCTAAGTGCAGATTGTTCACAGCCTCTGGGTTGGCTTGGAATGTACATGGCACAGTGGAGTAATATTTCAGGGTGAAAGCTGCTGCTACAATTTTACCCAGCAGCAGATTTCAGGTTGTGGTTAAATTCTGAAATGACTAGTCAGCATGTTTAGGAATGTGAACTTTGGGATTTACTCACCTAAGGGATTATAATAAGCTACTTACTCTGTTGGAAGCTAGTGTAAAGACTAAAGAATGTTGTACGTAGTTTTAGAACTCATATACTCATAAGGCTGCCCAGCCCCTTTTAGATTGAATGTAATCAAAGATATTTACATACATATTGCTGCAGTTGAACAGACAAAATAAATGTCACCCACCAAACACAAGATTAAAATTGGTCTGACTAAACTGCAATTATATGTAACGCCTCATCCACTTCAGCTCCTTCCTTGAAAATTTCAGGGTGATCAATCAAGTGGGGGCCGAGAAAATGGAGGAGATCCAAAATTTATTTTCTGCATTCATTTTTCAGAAGGAAATTTAAACAGCAATAACATGAAACTGCTGAATGCAATTGTACCAAATTTGTCAAGAAATCTGGATCTTGATCCAGAGAGTATGCTTTTTGTGATTTGGTGTAATTCCATTCAGCTATTTATGAAAAATTAAGTTTAAAACATTTTGTAGAAAAGTTCAAAAATCATATGGGGGCAAAGTGATGATACCATGTCCTCCTAGGCCAGTAGGACCCAACCCCCAGGGGAGAAGGATCAACAGAATGGATTTTTTTAAAAAAAGATGGTGGGTTCCTGTCTTTACTTTAAAACTCTGGGGGGACATAGGCCCCCGGGGACCCCATGCCTGCTGCTCAAGATGTCAGTGTCCAAAAGACCCCATCCCTGGTACACCGTTGTTCCCTGCCCGTGAGAGTGTGGGCATACCCTGTCCATGCTCTCCGGGGCAGGAAACATAACTTTGATCAAACTCAGGCAAATGCAGGTGAAATATGTCGCTCCTCCCCAAGCAGGGGTAAAAGCAATGGACCTAGCTCCTTCCAGCACTCAATTCAATTCAAAGAAGCTTTATTGCGGCTACAAGAGCCAAAAAAGCGCGAGCAGTAATAAATACAAGTAAATGCACGTAATAAAATAAAATTGCAGGTAAATATGGTGATAAAAGGGAGTAAAACATAAATAAAAATTAAAATGGAATAAAAATGAGATAGAATAAAATGGAATAAAATTAGATGAAATGAAATGAAATGCACTGTGCAGGATGTTGGGACAGTCTTATTTGGAGTCTTTGTCCAGGAGAGTTTTCCCTCTAATAAGCCAACTAGCTCCGAGGAATTTGGCGATAGCGATCACTAGCGTTGGCCTGGTGTCTGATCTAAGGATTCGCAGAGCTAGCGCACAGCAGCGTGCTCCCAGTAGTCTGCATGCCCGGGCCAGCCATTTCCTACGGGGGGCAGTATACGCGGGGCATGCAAAAAGGAGGTGAGGGAGATTCTCGACGGGGGCTTTGCAAGCAGGGCATGCGGTGGATTCGTTGTGTGACCAGCTGCTGGTGAAAAGTCTTAATGGGAGTGTTCCAATGCGGAGCTGGAAGTACAGTTTCCTTTCCCTTGGGACCGTGATTAGGTCCCAAAAAGATTCGTACTTGCATGACTCTTTTAGGTTGGCAAAGTCACAAGATAATGTAGTGTGGAGTGCAGCCCGAGTGTCTTCGTTGTTGGCCATTTGCCAGTAAAGTTTCTTTAGTTCGCTTTTCGAGGGAAAGACTGACGTGGCTGGTGAGTTCCAGAGATCATCGAGCCCGATAGAGTGAAGTAAATCCTTGATGGATCGTAGCCAGGGGATTCTGTGCAGGTGGTCGGCTTTTAGGATGACCTGTAGAGCTTCGGTGAAGATGTCAAGTTCCGGAGTGGTCCAGAGACGCCGCCAGTACAGCAGAGGTCGCAGGCGGGCTTTGTGACCAATGCGTTTGATGCCGAGGTCCTTGAAAAGAGGGAACAGTGGGGTGCTTAGCGGAAGGGACACAAGGTTTCTTAAGAAGTTGTTTTCAGCGATGGTTAGGTCTTGGGTTTTGGTATAACCCCAAAGTTCAGCCCCGTAGAGCGCTGAGGAAACTGCCTGGGCTTCGTATAACTGTAATGCTGGGCGAATTGGTTTTGTGTGTGAGAGGTGGAAATTTTTTAGTAGAGCCCCAGTTGTTTGTCTTAATTTAAGGGCTTGTTTTCCTATGTGTGGCTTCCAGGACATGTTGTCAGTGAGTGTTATGCCCAGGTAGCTGAAAATGCCCACCTTCTCGATTGAGGAGCCCTCTAAAGTAAATTTCCCTTTGAAGGATCTGTGGGGATTAAGGGTCATTAGTTTGGTTTTCGTTGCGTTGATTTCGAGTCCCTGGGATGAACAGAAATGCTCGAAGCACGCAAGGAGTTTCCTTAGACCACTAGGGGTCTTAGATATCAAAAGAGTGTCATCGGCAAAGAGTAAGACTGGGATTTTTTGTGTGCCAAGTGAAGGTGCGTCAGCCTGCAGTCTGAGGAGGGAGGGGACAATTTCGTTGATGTACAGGGAAAAGAGGGTCGGGGCAAGTACGCAACCTTGCCGCACACCCCTAGAGACGTGGATTCTATCGGTAAGTTGGCCCTTGTTGCCCCACCTGACTTGTGCGTAGTTGTCCTCGTGGAGTCGTATCAAAATGGCAAGGATGTGTTCCGGGATTCCCATCCGAGAGAGAGTGACCCACAGTTTGTTGCGAGGTACTAGGTCAAAGGCAGATTTGAGGTCCACGAAATCTACATAAAGGCTGCCTGCTACATAACACAGCACTCAATATGGCATTTTCAGGGAGCCGGAAGGGGCTACAGCTTCCTTTGGACTCCCTCTTCAGCCCTCAATGTGGGAATGATTGTGGATACCCCGGATGGACAACAGGGCACCCACCATTAAATAAGGAGGCTGGCTCATGCCATGGGAACCAGCAGGGGGCACAGGGCCTTGTGTCTCCCATCAGCCCCAGCATAAAAAATAATGTGGGGACCTTTGGTGGTTATTTATAGATTTCTTTCAAAATGTGCTGTTGGCAGCTTGTAGGTAGGAGGCAGGGTCCAGGGGGGTCATGGGGTTCTCTCCTGGCTCCGAACAAAAATGAAAGATGGGGGTTTTCCAGGTGGGCACTGGGGCACCTGAAAAAAATATATACATAAAAATAAATGAGTAACCAGAGCCACTCATTTAGTATTCTCTGCTTTGGCATGAAGCACCCCATAATGCCTTGCAAGAGCTTGTTACTTACAGTTTATTATTCTGGGGGTGCCCGTAGAAGGGGAATATTCACAACCAAGCATTTTATTTTAATATTAAGGGGACAGCAAGTAGTACAGCAGCCCCCTAGCAACATTAAAAAAGCAGTAAGTCTCCTGGGTCATTAAACTAATTGCCCCAGGAGAGCCTATATGTTTTTAAGGCACTCCTGTTTTGGAGCTCCATGTTTTTCAGCTGCAGTGCAGGACCCTCTAACAAGCACTAACCTGTTTGTCCCACGGAGACACAATGTTGACCAAGCTGCTTGTTCACAATTTCACCTAAACTTTGCGTGCCTCCCACTTAAATACACATGATCGTCACTGCAACGTCCCGGGGGAAAGGGGACTGATGAGAGAAGGGGAGAGACACTGGAGTCACAGGGCTGGATCCAGATGTTAGGGAAACTTCTATTCAGCCCTCCTCAGAGTGACACAAAGAAAAAACAAACACCAGACAAGGCTCCGGAACAGATGAAATGTTTCTTGAGGTACCAAGGTTTATTGGCAGGCAAAGGCAGAAGGCAGACGCACTCCCCAGTGTTACATCTTACAAGCTGGCATCTTCTGCCCTGAAGCATATAAGTCAGGCAGTTATATATGTTAACAAGTGCTGTGACAGCAAAACCCCAGAAGCGGACACAGTCCAAACATGGGCAAGCATATACAAAAAGTAATGCTGCATATACAAAACTTCAACACCACAGAGTAACATTATACATATCACAGTGTATGCAGAGCAAGTGAAAAGACAACAAGTGGACTGTAAGAAAAAGGGGGCTGGGTTGCTGACTGGCTGAACTTAAAGTTTGAGACCGATCTGCACTTAACAACGTGGTTTGGAGAAGTTTGTTTGCACAGCAGGCATAGGAGTCAGAGATGTCAGCAGGGAAGTCTTACTGGTATTCAGATAATGAAGGAGAGAACTGGAACTAAAGTATCATATCTATAGGTACATACATGTGAATATATATTTTTCTTAACAACATGTCTAGTAATGGTTCTTGAAGAGCCGGTCTTTCCTATGATAAATTACACATCAGTCAAATAACTGTTAAACTATGATGTGCAGCTAGATATACCTGTTGGGATCCCCTTTCCCGCTTTTGATGGCTCGTCCTCTCTCTAGGAATTTTTGAAAATGATATGGATTATCTGTAATTAAATAAGAGCCTTGAACCTTCTATACTGTCTACAACTAACTTACTGTGACCCCGGATTAGACCCTCATCACCTAAATTAAACCTACGTAGATGTTCCTTGATGTTCAGTAGAGATCATGCGTGTTTCATCTTGATTAGATTTCCCAAGATGCTTGCTCACTCGACTCATAGACATTTACACAGGCAACAATAATAAGAATACATTCCCAGTGAATTAGTTTCTGCAGATATTCATTGGTTAATCATTGTACTGTGCTAGCATTGCGATGAACGCAATTCAGTGTTTAAATCACACTGAAAACATATGATTAATATGAAAGGATTACGATTCATGTTGTGTTACTATGAAAACATAAGGCTAAATAGCGTTCAACTTCATGAAGAACCAGCTTATCACTGTTACATCACAGCGTAATTTTGAGCATGGCAAAGATAAGCTTCAACTTCATTAAGCACCAGACACAGAATGTTCTGCATCACCAGCAATAATTTGAAATAATGCAAACATTTAAAATACTTTTACAACATTTAGGCCCGTATTTATACTCCGTTTGCGCCGAATTAGCGTCGTTTTTTTCAACGCAAATTCGGCGCAAAACTAACGCCATATTTATACTTTGGCGTTAGACGCGTCTAGCGCCAAAGTATGGGCAAATAGCGTCATTTTTTGGCGTGAACGCCTTCCTTGCGTTAATGAGATGCAAGGAAGGCGTTCCCGTCTAAAAAAATGACGGCGACGCAAATGCGTCGTATTTATACTCCCGGGCAAAAATCAAGCCCGGGAGTTGGCGGGTCAAAAAACCCCGCATTTGCGCCACTATTTAACGCCTGGGTCAGGGTAGGCGTTAAGGGGCCTGTGGGCTCAAAATGAGCCCACAGGTGCCCTCCCCTGCCCCCAGGGACCCCCCCTGCCACCCCTGCCCACCCCAGGAGGACACCCAAGGATGGAGGGACCCACCCCAGGGACATTCAGGTAAGTTCAGGTAAGTATAATTTTTTATATTTTTTAATTTTTTTTGGGTGGCATAGGGGGGCCTTATTTGTGCCCCCCTACATGCCACTATGCCCAATGACCATGCCCAGGGGACACAAGTCCCCTGGGCATGGCCATTGGGCAAGGGGGCATGACTCCTGTCTTTACTAAGACAGGAGTCATGAAATGGCGTCTGGGCGTCGTAAAAAAATGGCGCAAATCGGGTTGAGGCGATTCTTATGCCTCAACCTGACTTGCCCCATTTTAAGACGCCCTAACGTCATTTTTTCCCAACGCCGGCGCTGCCTGGTCTACGTGGTTTTTTTCCACGCACACCAGGCAGCGCCGGTCTGCTTGCGCCGGCTAACGCCATTCCATAAATACGGCGCCCGCATGGCGCTTCAGAATGGCGTTAGACGGCGCTAAATTTTTTGACGCTAAACTGCGTTAGCGCAGTTTAGCGTCAAAAAGTATAAATATGGGCCTTAATTCCAATATTTCAGGTAATATATCCTACTTGCATTTGCATGTGGAATATGTGGAGCCCTTGATATCAGTATTACTAGGCAAGAAATTACTGTCATCTTTTCCTGTCAAACTGAAAATGAGGGCCTCATCACAAGGTTTTTATATGCTATAATCATTGAGGGCAAAACAGAATGATTTTTCAGCTGTCAGATTTTTAATACTAGTGCACACTTTTGAAATGTGTAATTTTAACTTGCATATTGATCACTGAATGATAAATGGTCATTGTAAGACACTTAAAATGAATGGAGACAGAATTTAAAAATATGAGGCTGCTTTCTGTGAATCCAACACTGAGCTAAAAAAAATTGTCTGCCCATGAAAGACTTTTTACAAGGAGAAAGGTCTGAAGAAATTACAGTAACACTCGAAACTTTATTAAGAGAAAGTCCTGTTGAGCAGAGTCAGGAAAATATGGAATATAGAAAATCTCTGGTAGGAAGGTTTAATTAAATATAATCATGTGCTAAGTAGGGAAGTTACTTTAACAGACCAAATGAAGGCTCACTTCCTTAAATAATGGTTTTGTTTGTTGTGATTTTGCGTTGTTGTCCGAGAGATCTAGTTTTGAAGGAGCAAATTGTATACAGATGTTTTAAGATATGATGCATCAAAGCCTGATTGCAGCACATTTTCCAATCTATTTAATACAATTTGCAAATAAACTGTTAAATGCATGACATATACAGAAGGTTAGATCAGAGAAAAACCAAAGTATACATAAAGTAAAGGGAAGAATGACTGAATTAATCTCAGCCACTGGCGATTACTTAGGGCTGCATGCCAATCCAGTATTATTTTGCACACATGCCACCTCAATTTGGACCCGGCTATATGAGAATCATTCTTGACCCTGCTACAGTCCAGCCTGAACTGCCAAGCCGGGTCCTCCCTGAACCATAACACAAGAAATCCAGAACCATTTTAGCCCTTTTTTATGTTCTTATCAGCTGGGTATAGTTTGATTCAAGTAACAGAATTTGCACAGAGCTCACGCCTGGGCATGTCAGTCCCACTTAAGGTGACTTACTAATCTTAAAAAAAAAATATTAAAAAGTGAGAGATGGAATGCTTGAATTAATCTCAACCATGGGTAATTACTCAGGGCCTCATGCCAACTTGTTTTTATTTTGCACACCATGCCACCTTGTTGATAATTCATATTACTGTGGGTGAGTGTACACTGATCACATAATTTCCCCCTGTCCCTCTTATATTACCTCTCTAAACCAGCACACAAGCTATACAGAGCCGTTTTCCCCTTTGTTTTGAGGTCATCAGCTCTGTAAAACTTGATTCCAATTACACAGTGTGCACGGGACCCATGTCTAGGCATGCCTATCCCACTTACGGTGACATAGTGAAGCATACAAAAAGTCATGGATCGAATGCTTGAATTAATCTCAGTTACTGGTAATTTATCAGGGCTGCATCCCAATTCATTGTTATTTTGAACACCATGCCACCTCAGTTTGGACCCAGCAATATGCAAATAAGCCTTGATATTGCTACTATGGGAGCTGTCCAGTCCAAACTGCCATGCCAGATTCTCCCTGAAATGGAACACAAGCATCCCAGGACCTGTTTTGCCATTGTTAAGGGGTCATCAGCCGTGTATAGTTTGGTTCCACAGGAAAATCATTTTTTGTTTGTTAATAACTTAGGCATTATTTAATGAATCTTTACAAAACTAACTCAGCTCCATCCTAGAAAGGTTTTCATGATCTGTTAAGCACAGGCTGTGAAAAAGGTCCAAAATACGTTTCCCAATTCATTTTGGATGTGAAAATTGATCAGCAATACTGTGGAAACTGCTGAACTGAACTACGCATAAGGTTTGGAGAGGTTTGTTTTTATTTTGCACACCATGCCACCTTGTTGATAATTCATATTATTGTGGGAGAGTGTACACTGATCACATAATTTCCCCCTGTCCCTCTTATATTACCTCTCTGAACCAGAACACAAGCTATACAGAGCCATTTTCCCCATTGTTTTGAGGTCATCAGCTCTGTAAAACTTGATTCCAATTACACAGTGTGCACGGGACCCATGTTTAGGCATGCCTATCCCACTTACGGTGACATAGTGAAGCATACAAAAAGTCATGGATCGAATGCTTGAATTAATCTCAGTTACTGGTAATTTATCAGGGCTGCATCCCAATTCATTGTTATTTTGAACACCATGCCACCTAAGTTTGACCCAGCAATATGCAAATAAGCCTTGATATTGCTGCTATGGGAGCTGTCCAGTCCAAACTGCCATGCCAGATTCTCCCTGAAATGGAACACAAGCATCCCAGGACCTGTTTTGCTATTGTTAAGGGGTCATCAGCCGTGTATAGTTTGGTTCCACAGGAAAATCATTTTTTGTTTGTTAATAACTTAGGCATTATTTAATGAATCTTTACAAAACTATCTCAGCTCCATCCTAGAAAGGTTTTCATGATCTGTTAAGCACAGGCTGTGAAAAAGGTCCAAAATACGTTTCCCCATTCATTTTGGATGTGAAAATTGATCAGCAATACTGTGGAAACTGCTGAACTGAATTACATCAAATTTGGCAGAGAGCTAGACCTTGGTCCATAACGTCAGCTTTTTGTGATTTGGTGTTTTTGAAAAATTGAAGGTTTAGAAACTTTGGAGGAATGTTTGTGAGAGGCTTGCGCTGCTGGAGTGTCACTTTTTTTTACTCTCCGGTGGCGCAAGACTCCCAACCATATCTATGAGGCCATACAAAGCCACTTTGCATGACTTTTCATGGCCTCATAAATATGGAATAAGGCAAAGCAGCTCAAATAGTTGCATTGCTTTACTCTGCGCTGGAGGGAGGGGGAGTCATTCCATGGGTGTTGTAGAGGGTTTTCCTATGCAACACCAAATAGATTTTGACAATATCCCAGATTTACTTAATGACGTAAACCTGGGGCAGCTCCAAAACCTTACGACTCCCCAAGGGTGGTGTAGTTAGGATAAATATGTTTATTGCTCCTCGCTCTTTCTGCAGCACACAAAGTAAGCGGAAAAGGACTTGTGGCACTGTTCTACGCTAATCACCCATAAATATGGAACTTTGGCCCATATTTATACTTTTTGACGCTAAACTGCGCTAACGCAGTTTAGCGTCAAAAAATTTAGCGCCGTCTAACGCCATTCTGAAGCGCCATGCGGGCGCCGTATTTATGGAATGGCGTTAGCCGGCGCAAGCGGACCGGCGCTGCCTGGTGTGCGTGGAAAAAAAACACGTAGACCAGGCAGCGCCGGCGTAGGGGGAAAATGGCGTTAGGGCGTCTTAAAATGGGGCAAGTCAGGTTGAGGCAAAAAAATCGCCTCAACCCGATTTGCGCCATTTTTTTGCGACGCCCAGACGCCATTTACATGACTCCTGTCTTAGTAAAGACAGGAGTCATGCCCCCTTGCCCAATGGCCATGCCCAGGGGACTTGTGTCCCCTGGGCATGGTCATTGGGCATAGTGGCATGTAGGGGGGCACAAATAAGGCCCCCCTATGCCACCAAAAAAAATTAAAAAAAATTAAAAATTGTACTTACCTGAACTTACCTGTACTTCACTGGGATGGGTCCCTCCATCCTTGGGGGTCCTCCTGGGGTGGGCAAGGGTGGCAGGGGGGGGGCCTGGGGGCAGGGGAGGGCACCTCTGGGCTCATTTTGAGCCCACAGGCCTCTTAACGCCTGCCCTGACCCAGGCGTTAAAAAGTGGCGCAAATGCGGGGTTTTTTGACCCGCCCACTCCCGGGCGTGATTTTTGCCCGGGAGTATAAATACCACGCATTTGCGTCGCCGTCATTTTTTAAGACGGGAACGCCTTCCTTGCATCTCATTAACGCAAGGAAGGCGTTCACGCCAAAAAATGACGCTATTTGCCCATACTTTGGCGCTAGACGCGTCTAACGCAAAAGTATAAATATGGCGTTAGTTTTGCGCCGAATTTGCGTCGAAAAAAACGACGCTAATTCGGCGCAAACGGAGTATAAATACGGGCCTTTGTATATTTCATGCTGCAGAGGATCCATGTTGCCAACAAATCGTAAAGATAAGAATTGATTGGCTGCTGGTGGCATCCATATCATGTCTCCAAGACATTGCTCTGAAAAAGACTTTAAAAAAGAAATGGGGTCTTTGGTTGACAGTCAGGTTATCCCCTGTTCAAGCAAGGACCCTCACTCTAGTCAGGGTAAAAGAGAATCACCCTCAGCTAACCCCTGCTTACCCCCTTGGTAGCTTGGCAGAGAAGTAGGCTTAACTTCAGAGTGCTAGGCGTAAAGTATTTGTACCAACACACACAGTAACTTGAAGGAAACACTACAAAATAAACCAACACCAGTTTAGAAAAATAGGAAATAAAACAAAACAAGACCAAAACGACAAAAATACGACATACACAAGTCAAGTTATGAATTTTTAAAGATTAAACTCAAAAATAGCGCTTGGAAACACAAACTGTTTCGATGAGGTGTTAACACGGCATCGTGACAGAGTCGTTCCCAACAAACCGACACCAGAGGCGCCGGACACGGAGTCGCGTAGACCCCCAAGTACAGTACCTTTGGTGAAGAGTGAAAAGAAGTCGATGCGCGAAGTCGGGGATCGCGGCGTCTGTATGAAACGTTGAAAACCGCGCACTTCGAGCGGCGTCGGTCACAATGTGGTGCGGCAACTTCCACGGAGTCACGGACTTCAGCGGGGCTGCAGTGCCATTGGGCCTGCGAAGGTCATCCGATTCCGGCGAAGATCACGGCGTCGGGTGCAGGCAGCGTTACTGGATTCAGCGGCTGCGGCGGTCCGAAGACGTCCGAAGTCAATTTCCACCAGCTTTCCTTTCAAGGGCCCCTGGACTCGATAGGGCAACACTTGTCAGAGCACGAGTCTCTCCAGAGACGCCAGGTGCTGACAGAGAGAAGTCTTTGCTGTCGCTGAGACTTCAAACAACAGGAGGCAAGCTCTAAATCAAGCCCTTGGAGATTTCTTCACAAGATGGAAGGCACACAAAGTCCAGTCTTTGCCCTCTTACTCTGGCAGAAGTAGCAACTGCAGGATAGCTCCACAAAGCACAGTCACAGGCAGGGCAGCACTTCTCCTCAGCTCTTCAGCTTTTCTCCAGGCAGAGGTTCCTCTTGATGTTCAGAAATGATATAAAGTCTGTGGTTTTGGGTGCCCTTCTTATGGTGTCCGTTCTTATACCCAGTTACCCCTTTGAAGTAGGCCTACTTCAAAGTGAAGTCTCTTTTGAATGTGAAATCCTGCCTTTCCCAGGCCAGGCCCCAGACACTCACCAGGGGGTTGGAGACGTCATTGTGTTAGGACAGGCACAGCCCTTTCAGGTGTAAATGACCACTCCTCCCCTCCCTCATAGCACAGATGGCTCATCAGGAAATGCAGACTACACCCCAGCTCCTTTTGTGTCACTGTCTAGTGTGAGGTGCAACCAGCCCAACTGTCAAAAAGACCCAGACAGGGAATCCACAAACAGGCAGAGTCACAGAAATGGTATAAGCTAGAAAATGCTCACTTTTAAAAGTGGCATTTTCAAACGCACAATCTTAAAATCAACTTTACTAAAAGATGTATTTTTAAATTGTGAGCTCAGAGACCCCAAACTCTACATGTCCATCCGCTCCCAAAGGGAATCTACACTTTAATCAGATTTAAAGATAGCCCCCATGTTAACCTATGAGAGGGACAGGCCTTGCAACAGTGAAAAACGAATTTAGCGATATTTCAACTGTTAGGACTGAGAGAGCGTAGTTTAAATGTTACATATTAGACGTCAAATGCTTATACCTAACAATGCTGCATATAAAAACGACCACAAAATATTATTCGCTTGGATGTATTCTTAACGCAATTATAAGTGCGAAGCTGCTATTATGCACATATGCTAATGTTGATTATAAGAAATAATTGCTGGGATTATGATTAATTGAATATGTTAACATCTACAAGGATTAAGTTTATTAGAAATCCATGAGTCTTAAGTTAGCGTGAGTTGAAAACTTAGTCGTGTAGCTCTCATATTAAAGCATATTTTTCTGTTTCTTCAGTGTGCGGACTTGCAAAAGGCCATGACCCAGCATTTGTTCTTTTCTCCGCTTCATGTAACAATAATAGTTATATTCCCATCCGCTTGCTAGATGTTTTAGTATACGATTTATACGATTTGCAACAAAAATGGAAACTTCCAAGGACACTCGACCATGGACAAAGGAACTTTTGACCTGAAGAACGTGCTAGAAAATGAAGTAACCCCGGATGTGCCACCTACGAAGACGTCAATTATGAAGACCAATCAAAATGTTATAATTTATCATGAAATGAAAAAAGCATTACTTAATGTATATTTTGATAGGTTGAAGATAGTGGGGTATAGTGACTATCCAATAGAATTTTGGGGGAATGTATTATGAAAAAGGGATAAAAACTCATGACACAGGAGACTCAGGAGCATTAGGTAGGGAATGATATTGATTGTATCCAGAAACTCTGTCACTCTATTTGGTGATTTGAGAGTTAGACAAAACCATCCTCACCCATAGACTGCCCCATTACACGTTCCCTCCTTATGAGGGAAGTGTCCCCTGTTCTTAGATGAAATAGACTGTTGGCGCTCTAACTGATGTCCTGAAGACGAAGACTGATCCTGTATGCTGACTCATTCCGAGGAGGGTAACTATGACAATTGCTATCGTAATTTGTCTAAATGCTTTTCCTTTCTAGGTACCAACTGCTGTATTTTTGGTTAGAGACCCTAGTTAGATGTTTTCCAAATTGGTGTTCTAAATTGTTTTGCATGAAGTTCAACATGCTGATGCCAATTAGTGGTTAGATTAGGTATTCACTTTGACTGACGCCAACAGACGTGACTGACATTGTGCTATGCTGAACTAAGATGTATATAATGTGCTATGTATTCTGACCTGTGTGCCTTATATATCAGTGTCTCATGTTTGTGATCTTTGCGTTGTCAAAATTATATCACAGTTGCCATATCGCGACTATGCTCTTTGCTCATGGTTTTGAGATTAATACTCTGGCTATTAGATTATAATTAATAGGGAATAAAATTCACAAAACTCCAATAAAGGTGTGGTTATTCATGACTGAAAGGTCATGGTTGCGTCGGTAGTTTAACCAATGTCTAAAGTGAAATGTATTGTGGTGATATATGTTGATAACATCATTGACATATTGCTTGACATATTGATTAGTTATCTCGTTCTACGGTGTCTCACCACTGGGTCAAAAGATTAATCGGCCTAAAACGAGTCCGAATGTGTATAAATTAACATAGAGGGACGCGTTAGCAGTTCTGGTAGCAGAGCGACGGTTTGGCCCTTGGGGGCCCTAGGACGGAGATTCATTGTTTAATTTATTTTTCTGTGATAATGCAATTCGGAGGTATAATGGGTTTCTAAGTTCGTCATGGCTTTCCTGGGATCTCGGAGCCTGCCTAAATGAGTAGGGAATGTTCTCGGCGAACATAGGGGCATATTTATACTCCGTTTGCGCCGGAATGGCGTCGTTTTTTTTGACGCAATTCCGACGCAAAACTAACTCCATATTTATACTTTGGCGTTAGACGCGTCTAGCGCCAAAGTCCATGGAGTTAGCGTCCTTTTTTAGTGTGGACACCTACTTTGCGTTAATTATATGCAAGTCTAAATTACATGCAAGTACATACATAATTATATGCAAGTCTAAATTACATTCCCGTCTAAAAAATCGACTCCGAGGCATGTGCGTCGGATTTATACTCCCGGGCAAAATTCACGCCCGGGAGTGGGCGGGTCAAAAAAATGACGTACGGCCGCTTTTGCGCCGTTTTTTAGCGCCTGCAAAAGGCAGGCGTTAAGGGACCTGTGGGCTCTGAAGGAGCCCAGAGGTGCCCTCCCATGCCCCCAGGGACCCCCCCTGTCACCCTTGCCCACCCCAGGAGGACACCCAAGGCTGGAGGGACCCATCCCAGGGACATTAAGGTAAGTTCAGGTAAGTGTTTTTTAAAAAAAAAAATTGTGGCATAGGGGGGCCTGATTTGTGCCCCCCTACATGCCGCTATGCCCAATGACCATGCCCAGGGGACAGAAGTCCCCTGGGCATGGCCATTGGGCAAGGGGGCATGACTCCTGTCTTTGCTAAGACAGAAGTCATTTCTATGGGGGTTGGGAGTGAAAAAAAATTGCGCAAATCGGGTTGAGGCGAAAAAATTGCCTCAACCTGACTTGCCCCATTTCTTGACGCCCAAGCCCCATATCCCCCTACGCCGGCGCTGCCTGGTGTACGTTGTTTTTTTTAACGCACACCAGACGGCGCCGGCGGCTAACGCCGGCTAACGTCTTTGAATAAATACGGCGCCCGCATGGCGCTTCAGAATGGCGTTAGCCGGCGCTAATTTTTTTGACGCAAAACTGCATTAGCGCAGTTTTGCGTCAAAAAGTATAAATATGGGAAATAGTGTGCATGGTTAGGGTCTTTGCGCTTGCCTAAGCTTATGCATCTTGCAGGTGGTTGTGAAAATTTGGGTGTATTTAGGCCAAATTAAGTGTTGTTTAGCAGGAGTGGGCGTACTCCACAGTATGAGAGTAGGGAAGTCGGAGTACTTCATGTGAATGTAGCGCTTGTTGCTCAAAATTATCCACGTGGTTGGTTGTTGTGTACGGACCTGTTGAGGTCTAAGACTCCGGAGTATGAATATAAATGTGGTCTATGTTGTAATCTGTGCGGTTTATTAGGTCAATCAGACGTGGTTGACAAGTCGAGTTTGAGTTAATGGGTGTATGAAACCTTCGATGGAGATTTGACAAATTCTAAAGTGCATTAGAAGGAGTCATTGACAAGTCGAGAGTAGAATTTGCGGGCCAAATTCTGCTTGCGTATGCAGGAACTAATAAGGAGAGAGTAGCGGCTGAGGCTTCAAGTGAAATCTCTGTAAAGTTCTGAAGCGAATGTGTTACCCTTCCTGTAGTAAACCGACAGATATGTGTTGTCATTTTAAGGTGCTCGCAATGATTTGCATTAATTTGTGTGAGTTGTAGGGGTCAGTGAGGAGCAGACAAGCCGCAAGACTTTGTCAACTGCAGTGTGTGTGAGTGTGACGTCAGTGGTGCCGCGCTGAGATAGGTCAGATGTCGAGAGGGGTCGCGCACGGATTGGCTGCTGTCCGTGAGAGGCAATAGGTTGAGAAAGGGTGGGTGAAGAGTATCTTGGGAACTAAGCCATTTCTGATTAAATACGAAACAAGAAAATCGCAAAAATGAATTTTGTCAAAGCATTCAAGAGCGCTCTAAAGGGAGATGTATACATTGTCGCAACCGATGGGGAACCTACACCACCTGAGGGTACACCAGCTTATACGGTTATGGAAGAAAAGGGTGATGCACCTTGTTTATGGATGAAACAGTGGCGCAAATTAACAGAGAAAGAGGGGTGTCTAGCGTTCCCAGAACATGGGACATTTAATCCAAAGGTACTAGAAGATTTGAGGTGGATGTTAAGTACGCAGAAACCACCTCCGAGACCGGCACAATACGAGGCTTTGGCGATCTGGGACTTAATGGCTCTTAAACATAGACAAGAAAGGTTTCAGAGAAGACTGAGAAGGGCAGAGAAATCCTATGCAGAGGCTAGATGGGACAATGAGAGCAAAATGTGGAGACGGGGAATTGTAGACGGGTTGAAGTTGTTCCCAGCAATAACACAGGGAGAAGAGATGCAGGGAAAGAAAGCCTCCTGTAAAACCGACAAGGATTCAGGCAAAACTAAAGAAAATAAAAGATCCTGGGAAGAGGAAGATGATTCAGATGATGAGGAATTGATGGATAGATTGTTACATAATCGTCCGCCACCATATGCGGTGAGCGACAGTACTCCAAGTACTAGCTTGGATCCTGGGAACCAGATGCAGGAAAAGGGAGTTACTGATACAGTACAGACTAGCGATACAGCTTTGATACAGAATGGTGTCAGTGTACCCACTGCACCAGACTTGCCGATACAGTTGCAGCCTCCACTGCAGATAAAGAGAATCTACCCTGATGTTCCAGTGCTTGAGACTACTACAAACTTGATAGTGCCGCCAGACCCGATATACACAAAGCCAAAGCTAATACAGATTGAATCGACTCCAAAATTAATGTCTCAACCACCACCACAGCTGATACCAGGGTATAACCCGGTAGCGGGACCACCGTTAGTACCTGTTCCGGGTACATTGGAACAGACCTACGGTGTTGAAGCCCCAAGAAGGGGCTAGAGGAGATATTTTGTCTTTTACGAACGATTATCCTAGATTAAGAGAGAAACCGATTGAGTGGTATCAACAAACGGACAGGTTTGTGAAACTTGCAAAGTGTATCTGGGAGGACTTGAATACTTTGTTTGAGATCATTGTTCCGCCTGATTTGTGGCTCGAGTGCAAGAGAGGGGTAGATTGTCCGACGAAGGAGCCGGCAAGAGATAAGGTGACTGGAGCACCTTCAGAAGAGATGATGAAATATTATCATAAAGTAATTGAGTTCCTGAAACAAAAGGTGTCGCCGAAGGTGACCGATTGGCAGAAAATCGACCGGACCTCTCAAGAGGTTAAGGAGTCAATACATGCTTATTATGAGAGATTGTTAAAAGCGTTCAAACATTACAGTGGTACTGAGACTATCGAACCGAAGGACATGAATCACCTTGTGTTTAGATTCATCGAAGGGTTGAGACCAGAGGTTAGCCAAATGATTAAGAATCATTTGATTTGTTGGCAAGCTAAACCGATTGATGAGGTATTGCAGTATGCAAAATACTGTAGTGATGAGATCGAGTTGAAGCAGAAAAAGTTAAAAGAAAAGGTGATGGTGATGCAGATAAGAGCTGCACAGGCAGGAAAAAACGGTAAACAGATAAGAGATTTGTTACACGCGATTCAGTTACCTCTCGAAATTGCTGTGGTGAAGTGCAGTGCTCACACCGGATCACAGGATTTTGTGTCTATGGGAAACGGCTATGCAGATCAAGTCGCAAGATTTTGTGCACTAAACTGTATATCGTTTAAAGAGCAATGGGAATTGTTACCACAAACTGAAAACGACACAAGTTTAAGGCGGTCATTCTGACCTCGGCGGTAAAAGGTGCTTACCGCCGGTCAGATGCCCGCCATAACACCGCCGCGGCCGCGGTAAACCGCCACAGTCATTCTGACCCGCATTCTGACCCGCAACTTGTAAACCTCCAAAAACCCGACATCCACAAAAGTCCGCCATACCAAAGGTCAGCGAAAAGATGGCGATGACCAAACTTCCACCGTCACGCCAACAGAAATACGCCCACACTATCATGACACACGAATCCACGCAGCAGTCTTTCAAACGCGGTATTCCATTGGCGGTACACACCGCCGCGCTCAAAATACACACACACATAGAAAACTCAGCCACATTGGTCATTTTGAAACACACACACCTGATACACATACTAACACCACTCCCACACACCCAACACAACATAAAACACACACCCACATCACCCACAAACCCCTACGACCCGAAATTATTGACAAAGGCTAGAGAGAGAGCACAGAATAGACAAACCCACAACACAGAGGCACACAACACCATCACCCACACAGAATCCACGCACCAAACACCACACACCACTACACGCACCACACTCATCACCACAAACGCCACCCTACACCTCATCCACACCACCCCATGGCACCCCAAAGTCACCCCAGGTTCAGTGACGCAGAACTCAGGGTCATGGTGGAGGAAATAGTCCGTGTAGAGCCCCAGCTCTTCGGGGCACAGGTGCAGCATACCACAATAGCCAGGAAGATGGAGCTATGGCAAAGGATAGGGGACAGGGTCAACGCGGTGGGACAGCATCCACGCAATCGGGAGGACATAAGGAAGCGCTGGAACGACCTACGTTCCATGGTATCAAGGCACAACATTGCAGTGCAGAAGACTGGCAGCGGACCCCCACCTACTCCCCCAGAATTCACAGCATGGGAGGAGGAAGTCTTGCACATCCTGCATCCTGAGGGCCTCGCAGGAGTAGGCGGAGGAATGGACTCTGGTAAGTCAAATCTTCACTACTTCATTCCCCCCACCCCACCTGCATGCCAAATCATACCCCCACCCCCACCCCCATCACACCAACTCCTTGCAAATGGCTCACCATCACAACCCACCCATCCCAACACCAAGCCCTGCATGCGACCACAAAGCATGGACACCCATCACGAAAGCATGCCCACTGCACACACACATCACCCCCACCAGCCATCCTCACAAAAGCCCCCACAAGGGAATGCCTGCACTTGGGTACACGGACACCCACCCATCACACGAAATGCCACACACAGAAGCAATAACCATACCTTCATACCCCTGCAGGACCCGAACGCCACCACACCACCACGGAGGGTACAGAGATGTCCATCCCACCCCCAGAAGAGGCCCCCAGCGATGACAGCAGCTCTGTCTCCCTGGACCCAGATGACCAGCCCGGACCATCGGGGACCTCTGGACAGTCGGTTCCCCACAGACAGCCACAGGCTACACCAGACCCAACCCCCTCTGTGAACACCAGCACAGCTCCCACCCAGCGGGCCCATGCCTCTGTCTCCAGGACACGTCAATCAGCGGTGTGTCCACCACTACAGGGCACCCAGGTTGACCCACCACCCAAACAACAACAGGGACCTGGGGGCAGTGGTAGTGGGCACACCGTCCAGGGGACAGAGGCCAAGGAACACAGGGGAACTGGGAGGGCTGCTGTGCGACAGGGGGGGGACAGGCCCAGGGAACCGACTCTCCAAGAGGCCCTCTCCACCATCATGGGAGCTTACCACCACTCCCAGGAGACAATGGCGACGGTACTGGCCAGGTTCCAGGAGATCCAGGCACAGCAGGAGGAACGGTACATGGGGTTCAGAGAGGAACTGAGGAACATCGGTTCCGCAATGGGGACCATCGTCCTGGCCCTTAACCAGATAGTCACCACATTGCGGGACCATGTGGCACCCCAAAGGGCCCCTGTCACTGGCCCAGGCCAGGAACAGCCTACCACCTCCGCCGGCGCTAGTGGACAGGAGGCCCCCACACAACGACAGACCACCAGAACCCCACCTCCTGCAGAAGAAGAACCACCCCGCAAGCGGAACCTGAGATCTCACAAGAAGACAGAGTAGGATTGCAAGACCCCCGCCAGCATAAGATACCCCCTGATGTCATCCCACTGTCCCACATTGTCACCCTGTCCAACCTTTAACTGCCCCTGCTCCATCCGTCCACAGGCATCTGGACAATGCACCTGTGCGTCTGAGAACTGGACTCTGCCATGGACATTACTCCACCCCCACCCATCACCGTTTTACAATCATGTACCTATATGTAGCACTTAAAATAAATCACCTATTGCACTTAAAATAACAGGAGTCTGCTTGTATTCTTAACAAATGTATTACACATAACGGTGCAATAATGTCCAGTTACTTTGTGATGACAACATACCAATTTCAATAAGCCTTAGTCCAAAGGCAAACAAAGCAGAAGTCACGCAGTGGGTCATACAGCTCTGAAAAGGGAAGGGAAAGTCACAAATCAGTGAACAGGAACTGGGGGGAAACACAGACAGTAGAGATGCATGAGGCCTTAAGTAAATGTAATATGGCGTGGGTGATTCTTACCTGTGTGCTACTGAAAATATTGTTGTATGACTTGTATCCCTGTGGTCCGTGTCGTCCCCGTCGTCTTCCTCCTCTTCACTCTCCACAGGCTCCACAGCTGCTACAACACCACCATCTGGACCATCCTCCTGCAGAAAAGGCACCTGGCGTCGCAAAGCAAGATTGTGAAGCATACAGCAGGCCACGATGATATGGCACACCTTCTTTGGTGAGTACATTAGGGATCCCCCTGTCATATGCAGGCACCTAAACCTGGCCTTCAGGACCCCGAAGGTCCTTTCTATGATCCTCCTAGTCCGCCCATGGGCCTCATTGTACCGTTCCTCTGCCCTGGTCCGGGGATTCCTCACTGGGGTCAGTAGCCACGACAGGTTGGGGTAACCAGAGTCACCAATTAGCCACACACGGTGTCTCTGTAGCTGTTCCATCACATAAGGGATGCTGCTATTTCGCATGACATACGCATCATGCACTGACCCAGGGAACTTGGCATTTACATGGGAGATGTACTGGTCAGCCAAACAGACCACCTGGACATTCATCGAATGATAACTTTTTCTGTTTCTGTACACCTGCTCACTGTCTTTGGGGGGAACCAAGGCCACATGGGTCCCATCAATGGCACCAATGATGTTGGGGATATGTCCAAGGGCATAGAAATCACCCTTCACTGTAGCCAAATCGCCAACCTCAGGGAAAATAATGTAGCTCCGCATGTATTTCATCAGGGCAGACAACACTCTGGACAAAACCTTTGAAAACATAGGCTGAGACATCCCAGATGACATGGCCACTGTTGTCTGAAAAGACCCACTTGCTAAAAAATGGAGTACTGACAGAACCTGCACCAGAGGGGGAATCCCTGTGGGGTGGCGGATGGGGGACATCAGGTCTGGCTCCAGCTGGGCACACAGTTCATGTATAGTTGCTCTGTCAAGCCGGTATGTAAGTATGATATGTCGTTCTTCCATTGTCGACAGGTCCACCAGCGGTCGGTACACGGGAGGATTCATCCTTCTCCTCGCAAGTCCCAGCGGACGGTGCCTAGGAAGGACAACATGGAGCACAGAGTCAAGCAACCCACAGGTTCGTTCACACAGCTTGCACAGTACACGAATCGCTATGCATTGAAAGGCTTGTATGAGTGGCAATGCAAGGCCTAGGCCTGTGTGACGCAGTAAAAATTATGCCATGTGGGCCCTTGAAATGGCGGCTGCCTGACCTGTGAAGTGTGACAGTGGGATGTGAGGTCAATGCGCTGGCGTGGCACACCGTGGCGGTAGGCGGTCGAAGACCGCGGTGCTAAGCCGCATTGGTTAACATTGAACCCTATGGGTTTCAGTAGCCAATGACGATGTGCGCTGGTGGTCGCGGTACGCCCGCGGCGGTACGCACCGCCGCGGGCGTGACCGCCATTTTCTATCTGATTAATCACTCGAGACCTGATCATCCACAGGAGAGGACCTATACTGTAAGTGCTGCTTTGACCTCGGTCTGGAAGATACAATGGCTGCTGCGACTGGGGAAAGGGCCCCTGCCTTCACTTCTGATGAATTGGAGAAACTTGTTGATGGGGTCCTCCCCCAGTATGCGCTACTCTACGGTCCTCCAGACCAACAGGTTAGTACACAGGGTGCACGTTGAATGGGCTATGCCTGTGTTGAGTGGGGTGGATGTAAGATGGTGGGGAGCGAATGAGGAGTGCAACGCATGAAAGATGAGAGCATGTGCCACATGGCAAGGTTGGGGAGGGGGGGGCCACTCACATTGACCAGGCAGAAAAGTAATGAGATTTCCTTTCCCACCCTGTACATGTCACGTAGGTCAGCGCCCTTCAGAAGATCGACATTTGGCGTGCCATCGCCAAGGACGTCCGGGCCCTGGGGGTCCACAACAGACGGGGCACCCACTGCCGAAAGAGGTGGGAGGGCATCCGCCGCGGGACCAGAAAGACCGCCGAGTCTCTGCTGGGGATGGCCTCCCAACGTAGGAGGGGTGCCAGCCGCCAATTGACCCCCCTGATGTCCCGGATCCTGGCGGTGGCCTACCCCGATTTGGATGGGCGCGTGAGGACATCACAGCAGACACAAGGGGGTGAGTATCAGCACATTCTGCTATCTGTGCGCACAGTGAAGGTGTCTGGGTGGGGGAGGAGGGGTGTGGCTATCTCTAGGCCAGGGCGCATTCTGTAGGCTAGGCCCTTCCGTTAGGCATGGCCCTGTCCCCCCACCTCTGTAGGGTGCCAAGTACAGCTATCCATGGTCCGGCCTCCCCCATGTGTGCATTTGTCGTCCATAGACCTGTAGGCCTAGTCACAATAACTGAGTAGTGTACCCCGATTGCGCGGCCTAGTGCAGGGGGCTTCTGTGTCTGTCCTCTCCGCCAACGGTGTTGCCAATGCATGCACTCAACCTGTCTTCATTTCTCCCCCCCCCCATTTTCTTTGTCTTCCTGTTCATGTGTGCATTAGCATCATCAGGCGGAGGAGAAGTGGCATCGGCGCACAAGGGAGCTGCATCTCACATGGCCCCGGAGGGCCATGCAACAGACTCCGAGTACATCAGTGAGACAGAGGGTGAGGGGAGCTCCACAACGGGGACCCGTGCAGACGTCAGCGACACAGACACGTCCTCGGAAGGGAGCTCCCTTGCGGTGGCGGCAACATCCGTGCCCACCGCCACAACAGGTACAGCCGCCACCCAGCGCACCAGCCCCGCCCTCCCAGCAGCCCCTTAGCCTTCGCTCCGTGCCCGCTCGCCCAGGAAGGCGGGCATCTCCTTCGCCCCAGGCACCTCAGGCCCTGCCCCAGTTACCCCTGCTGCCCTCAGTGAGGAGGTCATTGACCTCCTCAGGACGCTCATTGTTGGGCAGTCTACCCTTTTGAATGCCATCCATGGTGTAGAAAGGGAGGTGCATCGGAGCAATGCATACCTGGAGGGCATTCATTCGGGTCAACTCCCTCCACCCAGTCCCAGTCCCCTGTTCCTCTGCCTATCCCATCCACACCTACAGACTAGCCTGCACACACCTCAACACCCAAGGGCAGCTCATCCAGACATAAGCACCACAGATCCCACAAGCATTCACCCAAGCAACATCCAGATGCAGACATGCCAACAGTCACTACCTCCTCTGTGTCCCCCACCTCCTCGTCTCCGTCCTCCCTCCCTGTGACGTCTCCACTCACACCTGCATGCACACCCCCATCAGCCAGTACGTCCATCACCAGCACACCCACCAGTATAGTCCGCACACGTGCAGTCACCACCCCCACTGCCATTTACACGTCCCCTGTGTCCTCTCCCAGTGTGTCTGTCACCCCCTCTTCCAAACCACACAAACGCAGGCAGTCACCCACCCAACAGCCATCCACCTCACAACAGCCTCCGTCACAAGCACCTGCACCCAAAGGCAGCACACTTGACTCTCCTACAACCACATCCTCTTCCTCCACTCCCATACCCACTACACCTACCCGTCCCTGTCCTTCCAAAGTGCTTTTCCTTTCCAACCTTGACCTCGTTCCAACCACTGACCCACCCCCTCCATCTGGTAAGAGTAAAATAAGCACCTCAGCCACCACCAGCCCTGCCTCTACTATGACCATAGTGCAGGGCTATTGGAGTCCACCAGCTCCTAGGGCAGGAACATCGGCCAGCAGCAAGGGGACAGCCAGCCCACCCCCTGGGAAGAGGACAAGAAAAAATAAGGGCCGGCTAAACAAGCCTGAGACGGCTGCCACCAAGGACAGTAGCCTTGCCCCGTCACCTGCCACATCATCAAAGGGAGGCAAGGGCCACAGAGCTTCAGCGAAGGAGGGCAAGGGTAGCAGTGCGGAGAAGTCAGGCAGCAGGCGAGCTGCCCAGGAGGGCCCCACCAGCCCCATTCCGGTTGTGACGGACGACACCCACGGGCCCAGGACTCCATCACAGGAGGGCCCCGCGACCGCAACGGCGGATGGCGAGTGAGCGTGAAGTCTTGGCCAGGTCTGGCTCCCTAGAAACACAGGACAAGCACCGCTGAACAGGGGCCCGCCGTGAGAAGAACCGCTGAACAGGGGCCCGCCGTGAGAAGCACCGCTGAACAGGGGCCCGCCGTGAGAAGAACCGCTGAACAGGGGCCCGCTGTGAGAAGAAACGCTGAACAGGGGCCCACCGTGAGAAGAACCGCTGAACAGGGGCCCACCGTGAGAAGAACCGCTGAACATGGGCCCGCCCTGAGGAGAACCGCTGAACATGGGCCCGCCGTGAGAAGAACCGCTGAACAGGGGCCCGCCGTGAGAAGAACCGCTGAACATGGCCCGCCGTGAGAAGCACCGCTGAACAGGGGCCCGCCGTGAGAAGAACCGCTGAACAGGGGCCCGCTGTGAGAAGAACCGCTGAACAGGGGCCCGCCGTGAGAAGAACCGCTGAACATGGGCCCGCCGTGAGAAGAACGGCTGGACAGGGGCCCGCCGTGAGAAGAACCGCTGAACATGGGCCCGCCGTGAGAAGCACCGCTGAACAGGGGCCCGCCGTGAGAAGAACCGCTGAACAGGGGCCCGCCGTGAGAAGAACCGCTGAACAGGGGCCCGCCGTGAGAAGAACCGCGGAACAGGGGCCCGCCATGAGAAGAACTGCTGAACAGGGGCCCGCCGTGAGAAGCACTGCTGAACAGGGGCCCGCCCTGAGAAGAACCGCTCCGCTGCCCACCGCCGTCTCAAGCACTGCTCCGCTGGGCCCTTCCTGTCAAGCACCGCTCCGCTGGGCCCTTCCTGTCAAGCACCGCTCCGCTAGCCACCGCCGTCTCAAGCACCGCTCCGCTGGGCCCTTCCTGTCAAGCACCGCTCCGCTGGCTTCCGCCGTCTCAAGCACCGCTGGGCCCTTCCTGTCAAGCACTGCTCCGCTGGGCCCTTCCTGTCAAGCACCGCTCCGCTGGGCCCTTCCTGTCAAGCACCGCTCCGCTGGACCCTTCCTGTCAAGCACCGCTCCGCTGGGCCCTTCCTATCAAGCACCGCTCCGCTGGCCACCGCCGTCTCAAGCACCGCTCCGCTGGGCCCTTCCTGTCAAGCACCGCTCCGCTGGCCACCGCCGTCTCAAGCACCGCTCCGCTGGGCCCTTCCTGTCAAGCACCGCTCCGCTGGCCACCGCCGTCTCAAGCACCGCTGGCCCATTGACAGTGCCGGTTCTGTGTCGAGCAGGGCTTCACGAAGCACTCTGGGCACTATGCCTCCTCCATTAACAGTGGAGTCGGTAATCCATCTGATGGACTGTGGCTTTGCACTCCCCAGGATGGTCCAGTGGGCAATCCACCCACTGTAGAGACTTGTGAGACTGTGGCTTTGCACTCCCCAGGATGGCACAGTGGGCATGGAGGCCCCTCGTGGATCTGGCGTCGTGGACTCATGTGGCTGAGGTGCCCCCCCTTCCCTTCCCCCTGAGGTGCCTGTAGTTATATCATCTGATGCCCCAGCAGTGTTCTCTCCAATGGTATCCGGTCTCCTGTGTGGGCTTTGCCCCAGTGTTTGTGCACATTGGCCCACGGACTATGGAACTTTGACAGAATGGGCAGGACTTATTGCCTATGTATATATTTTTTACTATGTTCATTCCTTATTTTGTATCTTTCATTTTGCATATTTCCCATGACTTCAATGGAGCTATATTATACATATATTTTAAAGATCATTTTATTTTGTCTTTGCATTATCCAGGTGGGTTTGGGGGGTGTCACTCTGACTTGTTGCTCTGCATTGGTGTGTAGGGATTTGGGGGGGGGGGTGGGTGTGTCGCGTATGTGTGTGCCCGTAACCTTTTCTCCTCCCCCCTCCCCTGTGTCGTAGGTGCAGTACTCACCTTTGTCGTCTGCGCCGGCGTTTGTACTCGTGGTAGATGAGCAGGTAGACAATAGCTGGTAGGATGTTTAATTCGGGTTCCATGCTGACCTCCGTCCTCGTGGAGTGTATAGAAGTGAGCGTTTTTCCGTTCGTAGTCTGTTTCCGCCGTGTTTTTATCGGCGGGGCTCCCGCCCCGGAAAAGGTGGCGGATTGGTGAGTTGTGATAGGGTGGGCGGTACATTGTCTGCCGCCTGCCTGTTGGCGGTGACCGCCGCGCTGTTTGTCTGTCCTGCCGTGGCGGTCGGAGTGTTAAAGTGGCGGGCTGTGTTGGCGGTTCCCGCCAGGGTCAGAATTCCATTTTTTTGACCGCCTGCCTGTTGGCGGGTTGGCCGTCGCTTTATCACCGACTGCCATGGTCAGAATGACCGCCTAAATCTAGCATTACGAGTGGTTGATACCTTAGACGAACTGAAAACATTACAAGGTCGTGCTAGTAAGGAAGAAAAATGCTCCTGGCAAAGAATGCAATGTGTACAAAGAGCTGATGATCAATGGGTTTCAGACGAGGGAAAGTTGGTCTTGCCAAATAGCCTTTTGTCACAGTTTGCCCGGCTCTATCATGGGCAGGCACATCTGGGAAGGAATGCCATGATCAGGTCCTTTAAAATTGATTGGTTTAACCCAAAATTCAGACATGCCGCGGAAATCACTTGCCACAGGTGCGTCATCTGTCAACAGATGAACGCCGGAAAAGGAACTGTGGTAACTTTGAGCCACATTGGGAGAGCTGGAGGTCCATTCAACAAAATGCAATTGGATTTTATTGAAATGCCTGTTAGTGGAGGATTGAAGTACGTGTTGGTGATTGTGTGTGTTTTCAGTCATTGTATTGAGGCATATCCCACACGTAGGAATGACAGTCTTACAGTTGCAAAACTACTACTCAGGGAACTGATACCCAGATTCGGGTTTCCGGTTTCTATAGAATCAGATAGGGGGGACACTTCGACAATGAGGTGATTAAACTCCTGTGTGCCGCACTCAACATTGAACAAAAGCTGCATTGTAGCTATCGCCCTGAAGCATCAGGACTAGTAGAGCAGATGAATGGTACTTTGAAATCACGAGTGGCAAAAATGTGCGCAGCAACTAATATGAAGTGGCCAGATGCCTTACCTCTAGTGCTGATGTCAATGAGAAACACACCAGACAAGAAAACAGGACTGTCCCCACATGAAATCCTCATGGGCAGAGCTATGAGATTACCAGCAGTACCTGCAAGTGCACTAGTGAATATTACAGATGATATGGTGTTGGATTACTGCAAAGGTTTGGCTGACGTGATTCGCTCTTTTTCTCACCAGGTGGAAGCTAACAAGTTGCCGCCGATTGGCGATCCAGGCCACTCTCTACAAGCCGGTGATTGGGTGGTTATCAAGAAGCTCGTAAGAAAATCATGTCTAGAACCACGTTGGAAAGGGCCATATCAAGTAATATTGAGGACTACTACTGCTGTGAAGTGTGCCGGGGTTCCCAACTGGATACATGCCAGTCACACAAAAAAGGTAACGTGTCCTGTTGAAGAGGAACTTGAAGTTTCCGGCACAGTAACTTTGGAAGGAGAGGTCTCAGGGTCAGAGAACAGTCACGAAGGGACTGAGACTACTGTAGGGCTCACTGAGAACAGCCTTGTCCCTCAAACAGTCAATGAGTTCGAGAGAGGTGACAGAGTGCCTACCTCAGTAGAGGCAGCAGGAGAACTAAGCCAAGGAGAGGTTCTCCCAGAAGTAGACGAATACGGGTTAGAGCCCGAACCCAACTTAGAACTGGAAGAAGAAAGAGAAGGAGAAACTGTAAACACAAACGTGTCAGAGTTTCCCCAACCAGTTGCAGGTCCGTCAAGAGAAAACACCATATCACAAGAGGAGGGTGCTGTCCAACGTCCTGAAGAAAAACATCGAACCAAGACACATAGAGGAGATAATTGGCCAGACAAGTCGCATCCTAAGATAAGGGAGGTATCGGATGACACCATAATAGAAGAGAGTGATACCTCACAAGCAGATGATCTGAGTGAGGGAGAACAACAAGGTGAACGAAGATTAAAAAGAAAATGAATTGCAAACAGAAGATATACAGGTCCCGAATGGGCATATGCTACAACCTCTGAATGGCAACAAGAGTTCCTAGCATTTTGTTTTGATCGAGAAGTACCAGGCCAATACTACGTCACCTGAATACGTTCAAGAAAATCTTTTTGGCTAAATGGAAAACTAGAAAGAAAAAGAGACTTAGAAACTACCGGAAGTGACACTAAAACCTGATTTGACTTTTAAAGAAACCTGATTACGACAAGCTGCTAACCTGAATTGACGAAAAGGGTCCTGGAGTGAGTGAAGACGCTATAATATACGCAGAAAAAAAAGAAAAAAGAAAAAAAAAAGGGTTCATCCTCGAGTTGATTGTTGATCTGCTATTCTGATTCTATACAAACATGGCTTACAATAGAAATAGTAGCAAGGGAAGTAAGGTGTGTGGTTGGTTAGGTCTTATAATAGGTGTTGTGTGTGCAGTGATAATTGTGGGAGTGATTGTAGGAATGCCATGGATAGAGAAAGAAACTATTAACGCTACTTCAAAACCTGAAACTACTTCTAAACTAACACCATGGGAGAGATTTGAGCAGGATGCAAGACATATGCATGAGGGGAACTTTCTACTAACGTCTTCTATTGCTTACTAAATGAATATGTGGAAACTATGGATGCGAAAGATTGTTATGTATGTACTAAAATTCCTTCATCTGTGCAGGAGGGGATTACTTATCATAGCCTCCCTCTTACTTATGGAATTAGTTGCAGCTTGCTACTAACAAGATTCTATAATCAAGAGCATGTGCAATACTTTTATTCAAATTTGGATGTTGTATTTTCCTTTGTGCCTGTGATTGAGTTCTTAAATAAATTAGATAAAGAGCACGATATAAAGATAGTTAGAGGATTCTTTGAGCCAACACTTACATTTGGAACTGCCTATGCACATCGCAATAATTTGACTTGCTTATTATCACCTGTAGAGAAAAGCTTTTTAGATCACACAGATGATAGACTCAAAGCACTGAAAGGAAGATTAGAAAAAGGATTAGAAAAACGTACATATGCAAATGATTATGCTTCCACTGCAATCAAAACACAAGGCAAATTAGCTATAGATGCATTACATGTAGGTAGGCTTTGTATATATAGGCCAAATCTGAACAGGATAATTTGTTTGGGGAACGAGTGAATGCAGACATGTGTTTTTGTTTCAGAGCAAGTGGACCTTTATGCTGAATGGACAAGATCCAGCAATTCCTGGAATCTATTACATCTGTGGGCTAAATGCTTATTACCGTCTCCCTACGGGATGGTATGGGACATGTTTACCAGATTGATGACTTAAAACAAATACCTAAAACTTCTGAATTACAACATCCTAGACAAAAGCGAGAATCAGTGGCAGCTGTCATTGGTGATATATTTGGAGCTATAATCCCATCAATAGGGGTTATCTTGAATTCCATGAAAATTCAAAAATTGTCTACTATAGTGGATAACATGTTGACAAATTTTACAGGAGTTATCCTCCTGATGGATACTGAACTTGCTGCAGAAAGAGCTATGACTCTTCAAAATCGGCTTGCTTTAGACATTCTTTTAGCAAAGAGTGGAGGAGTCTGCAAAATGCTTAATGAGCGTCATTGTTGCTCATTTATCCCGGATAACAGTAAGAAAATTAGAAGCATGCTTACTAACCTTACTAGAGATAGTACAGATTTGAAAGATCTGAAAGAACCTCGTGTTTGGGAGAAATTTGGAAAGGGAATTGCCCGAGTCGGAAGCTGGTTTACCAACATTTGGAATGGGGTACTTGCAAAAATTCTCATGGGTTTACTGATTATTTTGATTTGTCTATTAGGATTATGGGGGGCATGTAAAATTAATGACAAGGTAAAAAGAAATTGGACCAAAAGAGCCAGAAGAAATGAAGAAAGTGAGAGAGAGAAAATGTTCAATGAGATATGGGAAAGCTCACATAAAGGGCAAGATGTTGAAATGCGTATTATGCGCAAGGTGAAAAATGAAGATCAAAGAGAAATTTGTGTGATGACGAGCGTCATCAGAGGAGGGACTGAGAGAGCATAGTTTAAATATTACATATTAGACGTGAAATGCTTATACCTAACAATGCTGCATATAAAAACAACCACAAAATATTATTCGCTTGGATGTATTCTTAACGCAATTATAAGTGTGAAGCTGCTATTATGCACATATGCTAATGTTGATTATAAGAAATAATTGCTTGCATTATGATTAATTGAATATGTTAACATCTACAAGGATTACATTTATTAGAAATCCATGAGTCTTAAGTTAGCGTGAGTTGAAAACTTAGTTGTGTAGCTCTCATATTAAAGCATATTTTTCTGTTTCTTCAGTGTGCGGACTTGCAAAAGGCCATGACCCAGCATTTGTTCTTTTCTCCGCTTCATGTAACAATAATAGTTATATTCCCATCCGCTTGCTAGATGTTTTAGTATAAGATTTATACGATTTGCAACAAAAATGGAAACTTCCAAGGACACTCAACCATGGACAAAGGAACTTTTGACTAGAAAATGAAGTAACCCCGGATGTGCCACCTACGAAGACGTCAATTATGAAGACCAATCAAAATGTTATAATTTATCATGAAATGACTTAATGTATAATTTGATAGGTTGAAGATAGTGGGGTATAGTGACTATCCAATAGAATTTTGGGGGAATGTATTATGAAAAAGGGATAAAAACTCATGACACAGGAGACTCAGGAGCATTAGGTAGGGAATGATATCGATTGTATCCAGAAACTCTGTCACTCTATTTGGTGATTTGAGACTTAGACAAAACCATCCTCACCCATAGACTGCCCCATTACACTTTCCCTCCTTATGAGGGAAGTGTCCCCTGTTCTTAGATGAAATAGACTGTTGGCGCGCTAACTGATGTCCTGAAGACGAAGACTGATCCTGTATGCTGACTCATTCCGAGGAGGGTAACTATGACAATTGCTATCGTAATTTGTCTAAATGCTTTTCCTTTCTAGGTACCAACTGCTGTATTTTTGGTTAGAGACCCTAGTTAGATGTTTTCCAAATTGGTGTTCTAAATTGTTTTGCATGAAGTCCAACATGCTGATGCCAATTAGTGGTTAGATTAGGTATTCACTTTGACTGACGCCAACAGATGTGACTGACATTGTGCTATGCTGAACTAACGTGTATATAATGTGCTATGTATTCTGACCTGTGTGCCTCATATATCAGTGTCTCATGTTTTGATCTTTGCGTTGTCAAAATTATATCACAGTTGCCATATCGCGACTATGCTCTTTGCTCATGGTTTTGAGATTAATACTCTGGCTATTAGATTATAATTAATAGGGAATAAAATTCACAAAACTCCAATAAAGGTGTGGTTATTCATGACTGAAAGGTCATGGTTGCGTCGGTAGTTTAACCAATGTCTAAAGTGAAATGTATTGTGGTGATATATGTTGATAACATCAATGACATATTGCTTGACATATTGATTAGTTATCTCGTTCTACGGTGTCTCACCACTGGGTCAAAAGATTCATCGGCCTAAAACGAGTCCTAATGTGTATAAATTAACATAGAGGGACGCGTTAGCAGGACATATAAAACACATTACTATGGGGGTCATTACGACCCTGGCGGACGGTGTAAAAGGTGCGGTAATACCGCAAACAGGCCGACGGACAAAAAAAAGGAAATTATGACCCTGGCGGAAACCGCCAACAAAGACAGCCACTTTAACACACCGCCTGCCATGGCAGTACAGACAAGCAGTGCGGCGGTCACCGCCAACAGACAGGCGGGAGACAATGTACCGCCCACACTGTTACAACCCGCCAATCCGCCACCTTTTCCGGGGCGGATTCACCGTGGATAAAAACACGGCGGAAACAGCTTGTGCTATGGGAAAACGCTCACCTTAACATATCCCACGAGGAATGACGACTCCATGGACCCCGAACTCCAAATACTACCTGCCCTTGTCTTTCTGCTCCTTTACGACCAACAGCGAAGTAGGCGCAGAAGATACCGGTGAGTACTGCACCTACGACACGGGGGAGGGGGGATGCAAAAGTTAGGGGGACTCCCACCAAACACCCCCACCCTCGCATATTACAACATACACACCAATGCAGTCAAAAATATCACATTAACAACCCACAATCCCCCCGGAAGAATCCAAAGACAAAGCGAATTTCGGTCAAACATTGTAATGTGCCAATATACATGTCATACAAAAATATACAGATACATATGTCTAAATCACTCATAATCTATATATACAATACAAGAAGTAGTGCAGATCTGTACACAACAATGTCCGTGCACCAACAGTCCAAAAATGCATGGGCGAGGCCCACAATAGATACCTGACCAAAATCGGAGAGAACACTGCCGGGGCATCAGATAGAAATAAAACAGGCACCTCAGGGGGAAGGGAAGGGGGGTACCTCAGCCAGATGAATGCGAAGCCAGATCCACGACGGGGCTCCATGCCCATTGATGTATCCTGGGGAGTGCAAAGCCACAGTCTCTCAAGTCTCTACAGTGGGTGGTTTGCCCACTGTGCCATCCTGGGGAGTGCAGAGCCACAGTCTCTCAAGTAGATGCAGGACTCCACTTGTTCTGGAGGGGGACTGGTGCCCAGACTGGATGCGTCTCCCCGTGAAAGTTCCTGTCCTGTCACTGTCCCAGCTGCACATGGGATAAGGCTGCCTGATGTGGCGGTCCATTCATTCCTACACGGTGCATGCCCTGTTAAGCGGTGCTTTGCCATTGAGGTTCATGACTGTTCAGCGGTGCTTTGCCATGGCGGTCTTTGCCCTGTTCAGCGGTGCTTTGCCATTGCGGTTCAGGACTGTTCAGCGGTGCTTTGCCATGGCGGTCTTTGCCCTGTTCAGTGGTGCTTTGACATGGCGGTCTTTGCCCTGTTCAGCGGTGCTTTGCCATGGCGGTCTTTGCCCTGTTCAGCGGTGCTTTGCCATGGCGGTCTTTGCCCTGTTCAGCGGTGCTTTGCCATTAAGGTTCATGACTGTTCAGCGGTGCTTTGCCATGGCGGTCTTTGCCCTGTTCAGCGGTGCTTTGCCATTGAGGTTCATGACTGTTCAGCAGTGCTTTGCCATGGCGGTCTTTGCCCTGTTCAGCGGTGCTTTGACATTGAGGTTCATGACTGTTCAGCTGTGCTTTACCATGGCGGTCTTTGCCCTGTTCAGCATGGTTTTGCCATGGCGGTCTTTGCCCTGTTCAGCGGTGCTTTGCCATTGAGGTTCATGACTGTTCAGCGGTGCTTTACCATGGCGGTCTTTGCCCTGTTCAGAGGTGTTTAGCCATGGAGGTCTTTGCCCTGTTCAGCGGTGCTTTGCCATTGAGGTTCATGACTGTTCAGCGGTGCTTTGCCATAGCGGTCTTTGCCCTGTTCAGCGGTGCTTTGCCATTGAGGTTCATGACTGTTCAGCGGTGCTTTGCCATGGCGGTCTTTGCGCTGTTCAGCGGTGCTTTGACATTGAGGTTCATGACTGTTCAGCGGTGCTTTACCATGGCGGTCTTTGCCCTGTTCAGCGGTGTTTTGCCATGGCGGTCTTTGCCCTGTTCAGCGGTGCTTTGCCATTGAGGTTCATGACTGTTCGGCGGTGCTTTGACATGGCGGTCTTTGCCCTGTTCAGCGGTGCTTTACCATGGCGGTCTTTGCCCTGTTCAGCGGTGTTTTGCCATGGCGGTCCTGATACTGACATTGGTGTGTGGCATGACGATCTTCACACTGGGCATTGGTGGGTGGCATGACGATCTTCACACTGGACATTGGTGTGTGGCATGACGTTCCATCATTGGCCAGCGGGGCTGTGGCATCCTGTCCCCTCCTGGGCTGTGACTTTGGCGGTGGTCTCTGGACCAGTGACGATACTTGTGCCCTCCTGGGCTTTGACTCTGGCGGTGGTCTCTGGACCAGTGACGATACTTGTGCCCTCCTGGGCTGTGACTCTGACGACGGTGCTGGCGGTTGTGTCTGGACCGCCGGAAAAGATGGCGCACTTCTCCGCCGTGACACTCACAACAGGCTGGGCATACTTCCTCTGGACCTTCCCCACCTTTTTTGGAGTTACAGCTGACTCACCAATCGCCTTCGATCCCATTTCACTTGTTGTCCCACCAGGAGTCTTGACACGGTCCCGTCGTCCACTCTCCAATTTTGGAGCCTTTACAGGGGGTGGGCTGCCAGTGCCTTGGCTCAGGGTCCTACTGCCTGCCCTGGTGGACGGTGCACTCCAAAAACCTGGAACACGCACCACTGGTACTGGAGGCTGTTTGGCTGAGGCGCTACGACTGGACTGATGAATTGGAGAGGGGGGTCAAAAAGGTCAATTTGACAGAGGGACAGTTTCTGACGGACACTGGGATGGGTAGCTGGAGGGGGTCTGGGAGTGGAGGAAAAGGAGTGTGGTTGTAGGAGGTGTCACTTTAGGTGTTTTGGGTGCAGGTGCAGGTACTGGAGGCTGTCGTGAGGTGGATGGATGTTGGGTGAGTGATTGCCGGCGTTTGGGTACTTTGGGAGGGGGCGTTACAGACACACTGGGAGAGGACACAGGAGATGTGTAAATGGCAGTAGGGGTGGTGAGTGCATGTGAGCGGCTTGTGGTGCTGGGTGTCCTGGTGCGAGTCCTAGTGCCTGTAGATGTGGTGCATGCAGGTGTGTGTGTGTATAGACGAGACTGGGAGGGAGGAGGGAGAAGAAGAGGAGGGGGACACAGTGGAGACAGTGGATGTTGCTGTATCCGTATGTGTGTGATGCTTGTGTGAGTGCCTGTGGTGTGTGTGGTGCCTATGTTTGCTTGAGCTACTTGTGTGTGTTGACTTGTGCATGCTGGTCTGTTGGTGTGCTTGGGATGGGCTGAGGTACAGGGGATTGGGTCTGGGTGGAGGAAGTTGGAGGGGGGAGGCTAGACACAGGGACAATGGCTGCCATCAGTGCTGAGGCCAGAGATTGCAGGGTTCGCTGAAGGACAGCCTGACCAGAATGAATGCCCTCCAGAAATGCATTACCGTGTTGCAACTCTCGTTCTACACCCTGGATGGCATTCACAATGGTAGACTGCCCAACAGTGAGTGACCTGAGGAGGTCAATGGCCTCCTCACTGAGGGCAGCAGGGGTGACTGGGGCAGGGCCTGAGGTGCCTGGGGCGAAGGTGATGCCCACCCTCCTGGGTGAGCGGGCACGGGGCGAACGCTGAGGGGCTGCTGGGAGGGCGGTGCAGGTAGGGGAGGTGGCGGCTGTACCTGTAGAAGTTGGGGGCACAGATGATGCTGCCACCACAAGGGAGCTCCCATCGTCGGACGAGTCCGTGTCGCTGGTTGCTGATCCGGTGGCCGACGTGAAGCTCCCCTCGCCCTCCATCCCACTGGTGCATTCAGAGTCTGTGGTGTGGCCCTCCATGGCCATGTGGGATGCAGCTCCCTCGTGCTCCGGTGCCACTGTACCTCCGCCTGATGATGCTGATGTACAAAAGGACAGGGAGAGCAGAAAAAGGGGGGGAGACAGAAGTAAGAGAGTTTTAGTGCATGGCATACTGCTACCGTTGGCGGACAAGACAGACGCAGCTGCCCCATGAATTTCGCCGTGCTCCTGGCCTCTGCACATGCAATTTCTGGGATATGGCCTACATGGCAATGGTGGACATCTGCGCACATGGATGACACAGGGGCAACTATACCTCGACTTGGCACTCTTCTGAGGTGGGGTAGAGTGCCACATGGCCTACATTACGGAGGGGCCTTGCCTACCGAATCCGCCCTGGCCTAGGGACACCCACAGCCCACCTCCCCCACCCAGACACCGCCGCTGCACGCAAAGTCCGCAGAATGAGGTTGTACTCACCCCCTTGTGTCTGCTGTGATGTCCTCAAGCGCCCATCCAACTCCGGGTAGGCCACCGCCAGGATCCGGAACATCAGGGGGGTCATGGTGCGACGGGCACCCCTCCCACATTGGGAGGCCATCCCCAGCTGAGCCTCCGCCGTCTTCTTGCTGCAGCGGCGAATGTCCTCCCATCTCTTCCGGCAGTGGGTGCCCCGTCTCTGGTGGGCCCACAGGGTCCGGACCTCCTTGGCGATGGCACGCCAAATGTCCCTCTTCTGGTGGGCGCTGACCTACATGACATGCACAAGGGAAGAGGAACAGTCATTACCAACTGCACCATCAATGTGAGTGGCCCCCTCCCTACTCTGACCATGTGGCCCATTTATTCCCATTCTTTACTGTAGTATGAACTCTGCCCCCTTCACTCTGCCCCCCAGTCCTGTCCACCCAGGCCTAGCCCATACAACGTGCTCCCTGTGTACTAACCTGTTGGTCTGGAGGACCGCAGAGTAGCATGTACTGGGGGAGGACCCCATCCACAAGTTTCTCCAACTCCTGTGCAGTGAAGGCAGGGGCCCTTTCCCCAGACGCAGCAGCCATCGTCGCTTCCAGACCGAGGTTACAGCAGCACTAGCAGTGTAGGTCCTCTCCTGTCGAAGGTCAGGTATCTAGTGATTTAACAGATAGAAAATGGCGGTGACGTCCGCGGCGGTGACGTCCGCGGCGATGCGCATCATCACCGCCAGCGCACCTGTTCATTGGCTCCTGGGACCCATAGGGTCCAATGTTAACCAATGCAGCAGTGTGCCGCGGTCTACGACCGCCTACCGCGATGGTGTGCAACGCCAGCGCTGTTACCCCACAATCCCATTGTCCCAGTTTAGAGGTCAGGCAGCCGCCATTTCAGGGGCCCACATGGATTCTTTTTCAACTGCGTCACACATACCGAGGCCTACACTCAACACACATACAGGAAGGGTTCATTGTCTGGTGTAGTCTTGTGTGTGACTGTGGGTACATACCTGGAGGAATATTGACTGGTTATTCGCTGTTGTCCTTCGTAGGCACCGTCAGCTGGGACATGTGAGAAGATGGTGGAATCCTCCGGTGTACCGACCGTTGGTGGACCTGTTGACAATGGAAGAGAGACATTTAATCGTCACCTACAGGTTTGACCGTGCCACAATCCAGGAACTATGTACCCAGTTGGAGCCAGACCTGATGTCACCAATCCGCCATCCGACTGGAATCCCCCCTGACGTGCAGGTGCTCTCAGTGCTCCATTTCCTTGCAAGTGGGTCTTTTCAGACAACAGTGGCCATGGCATCAGGGATGTCCCAGCCTATGTTTTCCAACGTGTTGTCCAGAGTGTTGTCTGCCCTGCTGAAACACGTAAGGAGATACATCATTTTTCCTGAGGTGGAGGATTTGCCTACAGTGAAAGGTGACTTCTATGCCCTTGGACATATCCTGAACGTCATAGGTGCCATTGATGGGACCCATGTAGCTCTGGTCCCCCCCGCAGGAGTGAACAGGTGTACAGGAACCGGAAGAGTTATCATTCGATGAATGTCCAGATGGTCTGTTTGGCAGACCAGTACATCTCGCAGGTAAATGCTATGTTCCCTGGCTCTGTGCATGACGCCTACATCCTGCGCAATAGCAGCATCCCTGATATGATGGGTCAACTCCAGAGGCACCGTGTATGGCTATTGGGGGACTCTGGTTACCCCAACATTTCCTGGCTATTGACCCCAGTGAGGAATCCCAGGACCAGGGCAGAGGAACGCTACAATGATGCCCATGGGCGGAATAGGAGGGCTATCGAACGCACCTTCGGCCTTCTTAAGGCCAGGTTCAGGTGCCTCCATATGACAGGTGGGTCCCTATTCTACTCACCGAAGAAGGTGTGCGACATCATCATCGCCTGCTCCATGCTCCATAATTTAGCATTGCGACGCCAGGTGCCTTTTCTGCAGAAGGATGATCCAGATGACGGTGTTGTTGCAGCTGTGGAGTCTGTTTAGCCTGTGGAGTCTGTGGAGCCTGTGGACAGTGATGAGGATGAAGCTGAGGAAGAAGAAAACGACAACAGGGAGTCAGTCATACAGCAATATTTCCAGTGAAACTCAGGTGAGTACATTTTCCGGTGTAACATTACATTAACTTTCACACGTCTGCCTCTATCCTGTACCGACATTTCACACACTATTTGTTAACTGAGTTGTCCCCTTTCTTTTCAGTTTCACAAATGTGGTAACCCCGAGTGTCAACTGCTTGCATCCTTGAAGGGCTTGTGATGTGTGACATTGGTATGTTAGCCAACCAATGGGTAACCCATTATGACACTGTAATTGATAATAGAAAAATACAAATCATAGACTGACTCCAGTTTTTTTTAGTGTTTCAAGGGTGTTTATTTAAGTGCTAAAAATGAAGGGGGGTTGTAAAATGGTGACGGGTGATGGTGGACGAATGTCCATGGCAGAGTCCAGTCTATTAGTCTCACAGGTACATTGCACATCTGCCCATTGGAAGTGGAGCTGGGGCAGTTCCGATTTGGACAGGGTAACAAAGTAGGACAGTGGGGGGACAATCAGGCTGGTCTTATTTCCTGGCGGGGTCTTGCCATCTTGCTCTGTCCTGTTCCTGGATCTCAGGGCCCGCTTGTGTGGTGGTTGTTCATGTGCAGGGGGTGGGGTGCCGGTGTGGTGGTCCTGTGGTGGGGCGTCCTGTCCACTAGCGCCAGCGGAGGTGGTAGGCAGTTCATCGTCATGGCTAGTGTCAGGGGCCCCTTGGAGTGCCACGGTGTCCCTCAAGGTCTTTTGAATGTCCGTCAGCACCCCTACGATGGTGCCCAGGGCGGAGCCGATGGTCCTTAGCTCCTCCCTGAACCCCAAATACTGCTCCTCCTGCAGACGCAGGGTCTCCTGCAACTTGTCCAGGACCATGGCCATTGTCTCCTGGGAGTGGTGGTATGCTCCCATGATGGAGGAGAGGGCCTCGTGGAGAGTTGGTTCCCTTTGCCTCCCCCTGTCGCACAGCAGCCCTCCCAGTTCCCCTGTGTTCCTGTGCCTCTGTCCCCTGGACCGTGTGCCCACTACCACTGCCCCCAGGTCCCTGTTGTTGTTGGGGTGGTGGGTTAGCCTGGGTGCCCTGTTGTGGTGGACACACCTCTGATTGACCTGTCCTGGGTAGGGAGGTTTGGGCCCGCTGGGTGGGTGCTGTACTGGTGTTACCAGAGGGTGGAAGGTCAGTGTTGGGCTGTGCCTGTGTGAGGGGAACCGACTGTCCTGAGGCCCACGATGGTCCGGGCTGGTCCTCAAGATCCAGTAGGGCAGAGCTGCTCTTGTCACTGTGGGCCTCTTCTGGGGGTGGAGTGGTGTTGTCTGGACCCTCTGGTGTGGTGAAGTTCCTTCGGGTTCCTGCGGGGGTATAAGTACATGATTAATGCATGTGTGTGTGTAATGGTGTGCAATGGTTGGGTGTGCGTGAACCCCAGTGCAGGCATTCCTGTCTGTGGGGTTGTGTGCTGATGGTTGGGGGGGTGTTCTGGGTATGTGCAGTGGGCATGCTTTAGTGATGAGTGTCCATGGTTAGTTGTGTCATGCAGGTCTTGGGGTTGGGATGTGTAGTTGGTGTTATTAGTACATTAGTGAGGAGTTTGGGTGATAGGGGAGGGTGTGAGGGTGGGGGTGTGTGATAGCATGTAGGTAGGGTGGGGGATGTGATAGTTAAGATTTGACTTACCAGTGTCCGTTCCTCCGAAGACTCCTCCGAGGCCCTCGGGATGCAAGATGGTCAAGACTTGCTCCTCCCATGTTGTTAGTTGAGGGGCAGGAGGTGGGGATCCGCCGCCAGTCCGCTGTACCGCGATGTGGTGCCTGGATACCGTTGAACGCACCTTCCCCCATAGGACGTTCCACCTCTTCCTGATGTCCTCCCTATTTCTTGGGTGCTGTCCCACTGCGTTGACCCTGTCCACTATTCTTTGCCATAGCTCCATCTTCCTTGCAATTGATGTGTGCTGTACCTGTGAGCCAAATAGCTGTGGCTCTACCCGTAGGATTTCCTCCACCATGACCCTGAGCTCCTCCTCGGAGAAGCGGAGGTGTCTTTGGCGTGACATGGGGTGGTGTGTGTGATGTGTGGGGTGGTGTATGTGGTGATGAGTGTGGTGAGTGTATTGGTATGTGGTGTTTTGTGCTTGGATGTTGTGTGGGTGATGGTGTTGTGTGCCTCTGTGTGATGGGGTTGTCTATTCTGTGCTCTCTCTCTCGCCTTCTCTCAGAATTTCTGGTTGTAGGGGTTTGTGGGTGATATGGGTGTGTGTTTTATATTGTGTTGGGTGTGTGGGAGTGGTGTGTGAATGTGTCTCAGGTGTGTGTATTTCAAAATGTCCAATGTGGCGGTGTTTTGGAGATGTGTGTGTATTTTGAGCGCGGCGGTGTGTAACGCCAATGGAATACCGCGGTTGAAAGACCGCCGCTTGGATTCGTGGGTCGTAATAGCATGGGCGTGTTTCTGTTGGCGTGGAGGTGGAGGATGTGTTTCCGCCAGTTTATTGCTGACCTTTGGTGTGGCGCTATTGTGTGGGTGTCTGAATTTCGGCGGATTCCGTGATATGTGTCATAATGGCTGTGGCGGTCTACCGCCGCCGCCGCGCTGTATTGGCGGTCTTCTGCGCGGCGGTAAGCACCTTATACCCCCAGGGTGGTAATGACCCCCTATATGTCCTACCTTAACCATACACTGCACCCTGCGCTTGGGGCTCCTTAGGGCATACCTTAGGGGTGCCTGACATGTAAGAAAAGGGAAGGTTTAGGCCTGGCAAGTGGGTACACTTGCCAAGTCGAATTTACAGTTAAAACTGCACACACAGACACTGCAGTGGCAGGTCTGAGACATGATTACAGAGCTACTTATGTGGGTGGCACAACCAGTGCTGCAGATCCACTAGTAGCATTTGATTTACAGGCCCTGGCACCAGTAGTGCACTTTACTAGGGACTTACTAGTAAATCAAATATGCCAATCATGGATATACCAATTACATACAATTTACACAGAGAGCATATGCACTTTAGCACTGGTTAGCAGTGGTAAAGTGCTCAGAGTTCAAAAGCCAACAGCAGCAGGTCAGAAAAAATAGAAGGCAGGAGGCAAAAAGATAGGGGATGACCCTGCAAAAGGGGCCATTTCCAACACCAACAAATCTTAAATCTGAGAGTTGATTGGCTGCTGGTGGCATCCATATCATGTCTCCAAGACATTGCTCTGAAAAAGAGTTTAAAAAAGATATTATATATGGGGGGAGGGCAAAGGATACTCTGCCACCTAGGACCGTTTAGAGGGATGCTTACCAGACAGAACCTCCCTGGGCACAATATTTAATATAAAACACTTTTCTGGTTGCCATAATCCCACGGGGGACATTTGGAGGCCAACGAGGTCCCACTCTGTGTGGTCCCTCAGGGAACCAGGCCAAAAAACATTATTTAAATTTTTCCATGATTGTGCACAGTCTCTGTAGAGCTGCAGTAAAATGTAAAAACGGGTCCCAAAGGGTGGCAGCAAAATCATGTTGGTGGGGTGGGAGCATTTGTCCCCCTTTCCGAAACCTCCATGATGGTTGGTTATAATTAGTGGAGGTGGAATATGCCTCCCTCCTTGAGCTCTGAGGCCCTCTGGATCCCTTCCCCTGGGTCTTTTTTAAATTTAAGGAGGGGCCACACATTCCTTTCCCCAAGCCTCTATGAGGCCCTGGGAACTTTTCCCTTGGGTACATATTTTTACAGGTGAAGGGGCATTGGGCCCCCAAGACCTATATTGGCCCTTGAGATCCCACTCCCCAGGTCCTGATCCAAGCAGTGTCCTGGGGACTGCATCCTACCAGACACTGCTAGTTTCTGTTTGGGAGAGTATGAACATATCCTGCCAGCACTCTACTGAGCAATAAATACAACACGGTCGTACTTGAGTGGGAGCATGGAAAAATGCTAGTTCATTCAGGCGACACAGAGAAAATTGTTGCCCGTGCCATTACTGTAAAAAATGAAAAAAGGATATAAGTGGCAAAGTTAGGGATATTCTGACCCTACCGCTAAAGTTGGTGTGGGGGGTCTCAAAGAGATCCTTCCTTGACACAAAATTTAATAAAACAATTTTCAGGTGTCTACAAAACTATATACAAGCTATATTTTCACTGAAAACGTTTAGTTAAAGGTTTATTATGTATCTGCACAGCCAAGACAAAGCAACAAAAATCTACGAAATGTGCTAATTATGCAATCCAAAGAACACCATATCATACACCCCCAGTATGTTTCAAATTTGGTAGGTAGCCTTTTGAACTTGTCCACAGGAAAAGGGGACACTAATCATGGTGGATATATGAGATATGGTGTTCATGCCCCTATCCTTTTATAGTAATAATATTTCCATTTAAAACAATGTGCCAACCCCTGAGACGTTGGTCAACCCTGGAAGGTTTATAAATTAAAAGGAGATGACCTTTCCTTTTTTGAAAAAGTAATATACTGGTTGAATGTAAGAAATACATTTTTGGCACTGGGGTTCCCTCTGGTACCCCTTCCCCTCACTTCTACAAGGCCTAGTGGGCCAGGGTAACCCTATCTGTCCTGTGTCTTGTTTTTCCTTTTTTTTCAAAGCACGGGGACTAAAATGGCTGCCAAACATCTTTGTTGATATTGACAGCAGGCAGTCAAATTGTTATCTTCTGCCCTGCCAGTCTGTGGTACTACCATAGCGTGAAATGTTCATACATTTTTAATCTTTTTAACCGTAATCTCTCAAAAATTACTGAACAGATTTTACACTTAATAACTGAATGCATACTTTCTAGGTAAAGATCTAGCTTTCTGTTATATTTGGTGTTATTTCCTTTTTTGCTGTGGCTGTACCTAAGCTTCCTATATGGAATTGCATACACAAAATGCACTTTGTGACCCATTTTTCTCCTTTCCCTCTTGAGAGAGCCCCCCAATACTTTCCTCGAAGCAGTTGATGAAGAAAATACCTTTTTTAATGTTTTGTGAACATTCGAGAAACAGCACCAAAATTACTAGCACACCAACAAATACATTTCCTGTGGAAACATGGGCCTATCTATATATACACGATGGCAACCATCACTGACTGATATGAATAGGTATACATATGATGTTCGGTACACATAAATAAAAAAGATAACTTTAGAATGTGTTGGGTAGGGAGTCCTGGTACTGAGAGACTAGTGGGTCATGTCAGGATGGGTTTGAGATGTGGGCATTAAGTCATTTCATGCCAGGCATGGCGATTTAAAGACATTTTGATAGGTGATAGCGAGGTTACATAGCTTGCCATCCTGCTGCATGAGAGCCAGGTATGCTTAAGCTTATGTTGATGGACAGGAAGTTAGAAGAAAGGAGGGAGGATCCTCATGGTGTGAATCTAATCCTTGACATCTCTGTTGCTTCCACATCACCATCTTTAAGAGTCGTGAGTTTGGTGTCTTTGTAGATAGTTTATTTTAGATGATAGTGAAAATGGTTAGGGGTGGGCGGAACTTGCAGAGTTTTACACTGCAGAATTTTACTGAGTTACCTAAAAACTCTGGAAGATTCCATGGAGTTCTGCATGCGGCAGAATTCCAGTCCAGCATGCTGTAGAACTTCACACAAAGCAAAAACTAATCCACCAAAGGTCATATTGTTTAAAATGGCTCACTGTGGTAGTGTAATCATCATTGCCTTTACCCTTGTTACTTTCCATTTCCAAGCGGTGAACTGCGCGGCCACTGGTGGTCCATTTTAATACTGCTCTGCTTGCAGCTCACTGCTGACTGGTGTTCCGCTCTATTAAACTCCACCCACCTCTCAGCCTCTTGCAACCAGAGTAGTGCTCAGCAAGTGCAGGCCTGGTAGCCAGGCAAAAAATCCACAACCGATAGATACAGCAAGCTGCTTCCAGGCCCGTCCCTGCGAGCAAATCGCACATAAAGTAATCAGCCATTCAGAATGCACACTCTGGCCATCGCTTCAGCTGCAGTCTAATTGCAACTTGCTTTCGATCTTTTACACCATTACACCAATCGGTAGCTGGCAACTGAAGAACCAGTTTTCTCCCTGTAACGTCGCCAATGCCGACAAAGAAGCACCGAGGTGTTCTCAGTGTCTCTCAACCCAAATCAATTTTAGTTCCAAAGGTGCAACACAGAACTCTCCCAAGAATTAGAAGCATATTGGTTAGTGCTGTCTAAGTAACGCCGGTGCCACTTTAATTTGCGGGTGATGGCCTGGGGCCAGAGGACGAGGTTATCACTTTATCCATGTTTTTATAAAAATGAGGCAGTGGTGCGATCTGTTTCAATCAGAAGGCGTGAAAGAATCAGCTATGGTGTTCCACTATCCATGCTACTTAGTTCAGTAAGTGTGTTGTGATAGGCAAATATTACAGGGGAATTCCTAAACTAGCATGTTAATATCTCTACTTTTACATTGGTGCATTAGAGTGTCAGACAGTGATCAGTATGGCTGCGTTGTGCCATTTCTGTGTACACTTTTGCTGATACAACTGAAGAACTGTTGAAAGAGAGGAAAGGTGCCAAGCCTGTCACTGCTAAGCATTTGACTTCAAGCCAAACGTGATCACAAAAGTGGGTTTTTATATGAAGGGATTGAAGGAGCAACAAGTTGCTTGTTTATAGCATGGGGCACATGGACCCGGTGCTGGTAACCCCCGGGACTCCATTGCTTCTTAGATCCCATAATCATGTGCTTTTACAATGTGCAGTGCAACGTAAACCACTAGCAATTCAGGCGGCACTCTCAGACATTACTTTGCCTGTGACTGCAGGCAGTGTAAAAAGTAAAAAACAGTCATAGCCGAAGGGGAAAAAAGGATTATTCTGACAGTAGGAACAACAAACAACAGCAGCCAAGCCACACCAGTGCCTAGTCATCCGCGAAAGCTCCTGACTTTTGGCCATGCTCTATCAACTAACTCCAGGGCCCGCTAGCAGAACAGCACCTCAGCAGTGTGTCGAGGCAGCCCCACAGCGAGCAGCTGCAAGCAAAACCAAGTGCTCAGAATTTTTCACAGCCATCTCTGCAGCAGTTCATTCACAGAGCTGATGCTCCAACCACGTGGCTTATTTCCATTCACACTATTAAGAGAGGAAGATGACACTCACTGTGCGCCTGGGGTGATGCAGTGTCCCTGTGCTTACTATGTTTACTGTGATTTACTTAGTGTCAGATCCTACGGCGGTGTGGCTGCCCATACCAGACCTCTCGCACTGGGTACAAGTGCACCCTGCTGGAGCTCCGCCCCGCACACTTATGTTAGTGTTTCGCTCATACTTCACCGGTGCAGTGCACTAGTGGGTTCCAGAAGCCTTGCCACCCTCTGAGTCATATAGAGGAGACATACAGTCCACTTGACCTTCCAGCCCCACCCGAGCTCACTGAGCACGGTGGGCAGTAGAGGCAGAAATGGGGGAAGCAGGAGAAGGGTACTGAGTGGATATTGGTGGGTGCTGGGCAGTAAACTCCACCACATGGCGGTGGGTGGGTTTTTTGCTGAATTCTGTGCTCCAAGTGGAACGCAGAGTGGGCAAAACTTCACAAACTCTGCTATCAAAGTGGAATGTGCTGCTCACCCTAGAAAATGTATGAAGGTAGGGAAGGATGAATATAATTTTTAAGGTTTAGTAGGGCATCAAGGCTAATGATGGGATAGGATGGTTTAATGAAGCATGGGATTTATTATAATGTGCATATAGTTATCCAATATGATGACGCTGAATAAGTTCAAGTAATTATGTTGTATGAAAAGTAAAGTAAATTGGACTTCAGAAATTATTAATGTACTACATTTCTCTCTGTCGGTATAACTTTACAGTCGGTTCTTTTTTAAACACGTTTATGGTGTCTTGTTAAAAGTGTCAGCTCATGAAGTATTTTTTTACACTTTTTTTTCATCCTACTGCACTTTTACGTTGAATGCAGTTAAGTAATTGATTATTGAAATAATTACATTACAATTTGTTTCTAAATGTAAAAAAAAATGTCCTTCCTGAGGTGTAAATTATATAATATTTTATTATGTACTAAGAGATACTAATAGTCTAATTTAAGATTTTTTTAACATAAGTTTAATATTTGTTTTAAAAAAAATACTGAAGTTAAATTTAATGTTACATTAAGAGAAGGTAAATAAAATATTTAGAAATAGTTAATATTGATATAAACGTATATTCATTTTAAATATGTGTAAAATATTATACAGCACAGTTATGTTAATTTAAAAAAAATAATAATAATTAAATGTATTAGATGAATTACATTATATATATGTATATATATATATATCATTTAAAATTAGATTTATTATAAGTACAAAATTCCACTTATAGTATACCTTTTTAATTCATTACAAATTACTAGTATAATGTATATACATTTTTATTAGTATCAAAGATTAGATATTTTAACGTCTTACAATAACTGTTTTAACTGGTTTCTAAATAATATTGATCTTAATTATCTATATATCTTTAACTATGCAATAAAATTATTTATATTTTTAAAAATGTAAAACAAATCAATTTATTTTAATATTAGTTCATATGGGGTTATGGTTTAATTTTCTACCTCCATTATATTCTATGGGAGTGTCTTTTAGTACATATAAGGGGCCATGTGTGGTGCTTGACTTAATCCAATTTTGAGCTGGAGTTCATTTACAACTGCTTTGGGTCCTTTAGAAAAGTGCAGTTTGTGCGTAACTGCAGGCTTACTTCTTCATGGGTGGATGCATCTCTCTTCCTATAACCCTTCCCAACTCTCCATTAACCCCTTCTTACTCCACTCTTTATTTGTAGGAATTCCACATTTGCGTGCCACTTCCTCCTATTCCTCTCACATTCACTATTAAAACATACTCGTACATGTGTGGAGACTCCACAGTCAGGGGGAGACATTTCCCCACAGAATAAGAAAGAACATGCAGAGGAGTAAACCTCTGCATGTAATTTGTGAAATGCATTTGTGAGGATTTGGGTGTACTATATCATATGGCTGTGGGGTCTTATGCAGTACACTCACAAATACTGTCTAGGGTCAAGTCAGGTTTGTTTACCAGCTGTGGTTGTGAGCAGTAAGGCTTAGCAAATTAACTATGTGTAAAACATTTAACAGCACCAAGCAACAAAATAAGAAAGCCACCACACATGAAAGAAAGAAGACATAATTATATAAAAATAGATTACATTTTATGAATTTTTAGAGTCTTTGAAGAACAAATCCACCAGAAGCTACCGGAGATACAGATTTGAGACAATATTAACACTTTTAAATGCAACCGCAAACAAGCATTCCTCAACAAAAACTTTTGTAAAGTTTGAAACAGTTAGTTCGGACACTCCGGCATGGGTTGCTCAACCAATTCTGGCAGGTCAATTCAGAGGTCTAGGGGCCAGACTGAACACTTTGGACAGATACCTGACCACCAGAGCATTTTCAAAGCAAAATCTACAGTTTAGAGGACAACCACCATAGACAACAAAGGAGTGGTCCTGATGCTGAGGGATGCTGGCAAAAGATGCTCAAAGGATGCTCCAGTTGTGGTGCGATTGATGGGGGTGCCTTTGTGTGTGCTTCTCGGTCCAAGGGTGAAGTGGGGTAATTTTGCTGGGCAACTAGTCAGTCTGCATTGCAGTTGATGTGAAATCCTTAGATGGGAGCTAGTAAGACAAATCTGGACTTGGATGGCACTCCTGCCTTGGACAAACTCAAGTGCAACCTTTGGCTAGTTCGCGTTCGCAGTATGCATGTATGTATTTATGTATGTATGTCTGTATGTATTATTATTATTAAATCCACCTGGGAATAAGTCAGTAGGAGGTTACTTCAGAATCTAAGTTCTTCCGACTCTGTCTAATCTTAGCCTACTATTGAGCATGCTTTCCAGCACCATGTTATCTCATGGGAATTGAAAGGGGTGGGCATGGGTGATTTGTCAATTTGCTTACCTTCTTTCTGTAATAGTTGTGCATTGATACACCACAAGTAAGGTGTCAAGTATGAGAGATCCTGATGGAGGAAATATATTACAGCACAATACATTTCATGACTGAAGAAAGGTTTAAAGTCAGTGGATAAGTAGATGAAATTAGGAATGCATGTGTGAATGTAATTTTGTATGCCTGTGTGATTGTTAAAGTGAGTGCGTGTTGGCATGTTTGTATGAATGCATGTCTGGTGCGAGTGAATGTGTGTAGGTATGCATGTTGGTGAATGCATGTATGAATGCATGTTGGTGAATGTGTGTAGGTATGCGTGTTGGTGAATGCATGTATGCTGGGTGCATGTGGGTTTGTGTGTGTGCGTGTACGGGTACGTGGGGAGGGAGTGCTGTCTTGGAAGGGGGGTTGGGGATGGGAGTGCTGTCTTGGAATGGGGATGGGAGGAGGGGGGGTGCTGTCTTGGAATGGGGGGGAGTTTCAAGCAGGGTTTTTGTGGAAGTGCTACCCCCACAGAAACCCTGGTGGACAGGTGACTCCTGAAACCACCGGTGGTCCTCAGTGGACAGCTGGCCCGGAGGTGCTGTCCTCCGGCCTGGCTGTCCTAACGCCCTGGCGGTACCAGCAGGGATTTGGGGTTTTGGCATCTGCCAAACCGCCACATTCGTAAGGTGTCAGACTTCACCGCCGTCCTGTCGGTGGTGAGACCACCACCACAGCCCTGGAGGTTTTCAGACTGCCAGGGTTGAAATGAGGCCTTTAGTGGCCATTTTGCTTAGAAAAGTCAATGCTGTAGTTGACTCTAAGGTTGGATTTGTGTTCTTTGTCATTGAATACTGGTCCATGTTTGTTTATTACATTTCTTGACACAGCAAATATTATTCATACAAGATATGTATTTGATGTTTTGTGTTGTGCTACACATAGATTTATTTTTTAATCTTCCTATTGAACTGTTCACCTGACAATCTGTTTCTAATAAATGGAGACATCCAATGCTAAAAAAGGAATTAAAGTATTTAGACCATGTTTGTTCTGAGCATCCAGGATAGTGGCATCAATGTACTTTTTAGTACCCATTGCTGCTTGTTTCAGCTTGGTATTTGTATCCATCAGAATGATTAATGTGTTGGCCAAAACAGCTGCTTCTTAATTAACATTGGTAAATGTTTCTTTCACCTTCTACATATTGGCTTACAACAAGTGCAAGAATGGGGTGGCTGGATTCATGGTTCAATTTTCCTTGATGACTTGCCTGGTAAAAATCTTGAAAGGTGTAAACATTAAGGCAAGTCACTCTGTTAGACACTTTTGTCATAGACCATTACCATGGCTTAGGGAACATCATCTCCTCCACTTTGTGGCACATCATCATTTATTGACTTTTACTGCTCAAAGAACCATTACAACATAAACAAACACTGGCAATGCCAATAGTTCTGGTTTCTGAATTTAAGTGCTGTTTCTGTCATGATGTTGGGTTTAAGCACTCAATAAGTGGTCTATGTGCACCCTGTCACTCTTCTCTGCACTTATGAATTCCTTCATCATCCACTGACTCATTCTTGAACTTATCCACTGACACACAACCACAATAAAACTAGAAATTCAACAATTTATGAAAGATATATTAAAGAATACAAGCAGAAAAAAGAAAACATGTTGCTGTATAAACACAACAGGTAAATGCTTGCAGTAACAAAATTAAACATGGAAGCAGATGTGAATTTTGCCAAGGTATGCTGACTAGTCTATCACAGTTTTAAAGGTCACTCTTGGCCACCACATTTAGAACCAATGTGTTGGCCATCTTTGAATGCTAAAACAATTATACTCTATGAACAACAAAATTCTATTATGGTCTCCTGGTTAAGTAAAAGTGTCCTCGTGGGATGTGGCACACTGCAAATAAAATAAACCTCAAACAAATGATCCATTAGTGCTGTCTGGAGAGCTGTATTGCCTCTTAAGAAACATTAAAATAAAAAGAGAAGAAGCAAAGAAATGAATGGGGACCCATAAAAAGTAACTGTTCTAAAGTAAAAGACTGGGTAATCAGCCCATTCACTGAGGCACACGCATGTCCTAGAGGGAGATGATTCACACTGTAAACATTTGTGCTAAAATATATGTTAGCTTTCTGCCAGAAAATTGTAATAATAATAATATAATTATATGATAGATACATTGATAATTATGTATATATTATATAATTGTATTATTATTACAATTAATGTATATATTATATAATTATATTATTATTATAAAATCCTGGCAGAAAGCTAAAATATATTTTAGCACAAATGTATACAGTGTGAATCATCTCCCTCTAGGATTTGTCAGAGGCAGTAACATATACCCAATGATTCCCTACAAAGATAGTCTGTGACATCTCACCTAACTAAGGGCCAGATGTATGAACAAACCCCTGTGCGAATCGCAAATAGCGATTTTTAAGAAATCGCTATTTCTGAGTCGCAACATGCAATGTAACATAATTGCGATTCGGAATTAGCGATTTCTTAAAATTCGCTAATGCAATTTGCGAGGCCCAAATACCGAATTACAAAAAATAGGCGATTCGGTATTCGAAAATCGCAAATTGCGAGAACGCACACCTGGCAGGGCCTGATGACATCACAAGCATGGAGTGAGTCATCCCAGGCAGTTGGAGGTGCCACACCCAAAGGAGCAGTGAGAGCGACACAGCCCAGCCACAGGGAGCAAGTCTGTGAGCAAGGCAGGACTTCACATCAGCATGGACAACTCTGCAAATGGAAAGGAGAAGGGAGAGAGGAAGAGAAAACTGAAGTTCAGTGAGCAGTAACTGGAGGTGCTCACTGAGGAGGTGGTGAGGAGCCATGACCGGCTGTTCGGGAAGAGCACACTCCAGGTCCCAGAGAGTGAGAAGCGCAAACTCTGGGCGGACATACAAACCAAAATCTGCGCTGTCGGGGTTGCGCAGCGTTCAGTGGAGGAGATTGGAAAGAGGTGGTACGACCTGCGTTCCCCTGCCAAGGAGAGGGTGGCCAGAAGACTACAGGAGGCAAGGAGCACAGGAGGCGGACCATCCACCCAGACACCCTCCACCCCCACGAAAGACCTGGTGGAGTCGATACTCCTCCCAGAAGCTGTCAGTGGGGTCACTGACATAGACACATCCGGCACACCAAGCACCAGTAAAGGTAAGTGCAATATTGAAATGTAACCCCATATGTGTATGTACAAAAGCCCCTCAGTAATTAGCAATTAGTGCAAAGCATTGTGATAAGTAGTCCATTCCACATCTTAGAAGCGGCACAACAGTGCCTTATGGGAGTGGTAGTCCACAACCCAAAGCTGAAAGTAGCACATAGAATGTAATTAAGTAGAGCGACACCCAGAAGAACACAACACCCACTACATAGTGATGTGATGTAACTGTACATTTATCACCATTGTGTAACCGTTGGTGATACATACATAAATGACATGCTACACATTGTCATTGCAGATGGCCCAGGCCCAGCAGCATCAGCATGTGCAGTTGTGGTGGATGCTGAACCACAGCCTCCATCAGACTCCAAAACCAGTGAGTCAGTAAATATTGCGCCTATCAGAGCAAGGGCTGTACCTCTCCCAGAATTGAGCCAGGACTCAGATGACATGCGTCATGAAGGCCACACCATCCCCAGGCGGCAGATCCACCGTAATGCAGGAGTCCCTGCCCCAGCATCATTCAACACCCCGCAGGAGGCCTCAGTATGCAGGCACACAGCATGTGGAAGCAGGAGAGGGCCCATTATTCTTCGGTGGCCTGGAATCCTCTATGCTTAAACTGCAGTGCCTGCAAAATAAGAAGATCAGGGCAATACATAGGCAGATGCAGGCACACAATGCCGACATGGGGGGGGGGGCTGCATCGGCAGTTGGAGTGCATTAATTCAAAATTTCCAAGCTGCATGAGGGACAGATCACAGCTGCTGAGAACACCAGGGAGCTGACCAATGCAGTGAAGGAACTCTGCACAGAGATAAGGCATGAGAGGGTCAGCCACCACAGGCATGAGAGGCGATTTATGGGGATGTTTAGTGGATTCTGTAGATCTGTCAATCGCCTTGCAACATCTACGGCCCTCATATCGCGGCGTGCTGTGGCCGCACCGGTGGAGGCAGCGCACAGCAGTCGGGATGTAGCCCAGGGACTGGTCCAGATAACGAATGCTCTGGACACTATGCTGGGTATCCGCTCTGCTACACCCAGTGAACTTGGACTAGGGGAGACTGAGGACTCATCTAGCCTCAGCAGCCCTGCAGTGCCCACGACAGATCCTAGGTGTCGCAGTGCCAGGCACAGCACTGCCACTGAGGCAGATACCAGAGGTGCCGGCGAGACCGCTGCGCACTCTAGTGGCTTGCATGGCTGTAAAAAGTGACTTTGATGGCCACAGGAGACTGTCTGCATATTTTGTTTTACAGTGAACTATGATACAATAGTGAGACACTGTTAATGGTTATTTTATGACACATGTGTTTACTTTTTTGGGGAAACATCCTTTTTTACGACTTTTTTATGACGAAAGTCGTGGTTAACGAAAGCGAAACAACGCTTTCTTTAACCACGACTTCGTTTTTTTGTGCCTTAACTACGTTTTTCTGAACAACGAACATCCGTGGTTAAGGTACAAAGAAGGGAGTTGGCGAAGGAGGCCGACGCAGGTGACAAGGGGTTGACTAAGGTAAGTAGTGGATTTAGGTTTTGGGGAGGGGGTGGGGGGTCAGGGGGTTTTAGGTTTTGGGGTGGGGTTGGGGGGATGGGGCATTTTTGGTTTTGGGGAGGGGGTGGGGGGTCAGGGGGTTTTAGGTTTTGGGGTGGGTTTGGGGGGATGGGGCGTTTTTGGTTTTGGGGAGGGGATGGGGGGTCAGGGGGTTTTAGGTTTTGGGGTGGGGTTGGGGGGATGGTCATTTTTGGTTTTTGGGAGGGGGTGGGGTGTCAGGGGGTTTTAGGTTTTGGGGTGGGGTTGGGGGATCAGGCGTTTTTGGTTTTGGGGAGGGGGTGGGGGGTCAGGGGGTTTTAGGTTTTGGGGTGGGGTTGGGGGGGTGGGGCATTTTTGGTTTTGGGGAGGGGTGGGGGGCCAGGGGGTTTTAGGTTTTGGGGTGGGGTTGGGGGGGTGGGGCGTTTTTGGTTTTGGGGAAGGGGGTGGGGGGTCTGGGGGTTTTAGGTTTTGGGGTGGGGTTGGGGGGGTGGGGTGAGGGATGTAGGGTGAATGGTGCCTATTAGTAATGGTTTTATCAGGAATGCCTTTACAACGAAATATTGTTGTTAAGGCATTCGTGGTAAAATCATTTGTAGTAAGGACGAGGTCGGTGTTCCGACCTCGTTGTTAAGGTTAGTAGTTGTTTTTAATTCGGTGTTCCGTCGTATAATCATTTTTTTTTGCTAGTGACACTTATGTTGACCTGACGTTAAGGTAATAAAGGTACTAACTACCAGAACACATGTCAGTGAAGTTGTGTTGTTATTACTTACATCTGAAATGGTTGTGCGTGATGTCAGCACACCTTTGCCTGCCCTCTGCTCCACTGGTCCTGTCTACTGGATGTGGGGGAGTATGGGATCATCATCCTCATCTGATTCTGGATCAGATCTTTCCACAGGTATGCCCTTGGTGGTAGCTATATTGTGCAGGATCGCACATGTGGCCACTATTCTACAGGTCGTGTCCGGGCTGTACTGTAGTGCCCCTCCACTTTTGTGGATGCACCGGAAGCGACTCTTCAGCAGGCCAAAGGTGCGCTCCACCACATTGCGGGTTGCCCTGTGTGCTGAATTGTATCTCCGTTCTGCTGGCGTTGTAGGATTGAGGTAGGGCGTCATCATGTAGGTGCGCACTGCGTAGGCACTGTCTCCTGGAAGGAACAGAGGGTATAATGAGTAAGTGAGCCATCTGACGTCACAATGCCATCAATGCACCAGTGTACGGAGGGACAATACCTAGTAGATATCCTTCACCAAACTCGCCAGCTAGCAGTCTTGTGTGAATCCCGCTGTGGCGAAAGATGTACGAATCATGTGTGCTCCCTGGGTACCTGGCCACGAGATCAGTTATGATGTAGGAGGCATTGCATATCACCTGTATATTAATGGAATGTTGGTATTTACGATTGCGGTACACATACTCTGTGGCTGATGGTGGACAGATTGCAACATGTGTCCCATCTATGGCACCTAGGACGTGGGGGAACTATGCTATCTGTGAGAAAACAATTTTTGTCTGCTGTATTTCCTGTGGGTGTGGGGGAATCTGATGTACTGGTGAATCCTACTAAGCATGGCGTTGATAAATGCATTGAAAAATCTAGAGAGGGCACTCTGTGAAACTCCTCCAGCTGCTGCCGTGACCCCTTGATAGCTCCCTGAGGCAAGTAGGTGGAGAGAGCATAATACCTGCACATGGGTGGGTATGCTATTTGTCCTATGTGTTGTGCGCTGCAGTATGGGTTGTAGCTCAGCTATCAGGTCAAGTATCATGGCTGAGTTCAACCTGTACTTATTATATATCTCCTCCTCAGTCTGGTCAAAAAGGGTAATGCGCATTCTGAAAATTCGCTCCTGTCTCCTCCTCCCTCTACTCAAGCCTGCCAAGATCCTCATTCTTCTTGCCATGACGTAGAGTGCAGCCATTGTGGAAAAGAGTCTGAGGCATTCTGGGCCTCTTTATATGGGTTGCACCATGCTACCACCTGGTTTCACTCCATGGTAATTTGCATGTGCAAAAGGTCATTCTGGGAAAATTCGTAATTAGCTAATTTTTGATGCATCGAATTGCGACATGGTTTTGCGAGATGCTAATTGCGATTCGGTATTTCATGTCACATAGTGCGAGAAGCAAGATGCGACACGCAAAACCATGTCGCTTCTCAAAAAAATCGCAATTTTTGCGATTCCTTGTTTTTGGCCTGCGAATGCCTTTCATGCATCGCAGACCAAGTTTTTGCATTCGCAAACCGCCAAATTCTGCGATTCGCACCGTTTGCGAATGAAACATGGTTTGATACATCTGGCCCTAAATACCTGTCTACATGCTTTAATTCAGAATATTCACATCTACCCTTAGATGCCGTTTTGTTTTAACCTATGTTTTTCACAATATATCAGAGCTATTGCCTTTATAATAACTTTTCATTATAATAATCAGGCCTATAACCTTTATCAGCTTGCCACCTTATCAACTCAGACTGACTGTGTTGGTTTATACACCTTCTCAAATGGCAACCATAAGGTATACAGTAATACAATTACAAGTATGTGTTAAATACAATTGTTAAACCAATACAAAAACCTTACTAATAGAGCTTAAAAAGGATTACCACAATGCAACTTGTCTATTCCCATTACTTGTTGAGGTGAATCACCAACACCAAAACCCTTGCCTACTAAAGTAATCTGTAAGATTCCATACAACAAAAGCCCTATCTACAAGCATTAGCACAGGGTAATAGCAATCTGCACTTAAAAGACTACTGCTTTTAACACATGCTTTTCTAAATATGTAAGTGAGGCCTTTTTGCTTTGTCCTAACTTTTCATTATCAACTGATCAAACCTAAAGGAATCTGACAAAACATTTCACAGTCAACCAATAAGGCTTCTAGCTTTTATCATTGGCATGTTACCATAAACATCTTAGGTCTATTGCACTGAGGGTAATCTTTACACAAGGCAACATATGGCCTGCAATCATAAAAGTACAAATGAAGGAGAGTGCTAATACTTGTACAACTGAATGGGATGCCCTGGAGGTGGTTCTGAGGGGGGAATGTATGAAGGTCACCTACGGAGTGAACATGCAACTTATGCACATACTAGATGTGCATGAGAAAAAACAGAAGAAGTTGGAGGAGGAGACTGAGAGATCCCCACAAAAGGTGGGTGAATGGAGGGATACAAAGAGGGAGCTTTTAGACACATCTGATAGGATGGAAAAGTTCCTACACACTATAGACAATAAGGGCATTTTTGTAGAGGGTGACAGGAGGAGGTTGGCTAGATTGATCAGTAATGAAACCTGAGAGAAGCAGGTGGTGGGGGTAAAGACTTCCTGGGTTGGATTGTGACAAAGCAGCAGGGAATAGTTGAGGTCTTCGCAACCCATTTACAAAAGGTGTATGTGCAACTGCGTCTTCTCTGTCCATTGTGCGTTGCATGCCGTTTGATTGATTAGTCTGATATTGCTACTCTCAGTACTTTTCTTTAACAATGATGCCCCTCTAATTCTTTGGGTTCACCATTGAAGGTTCATGACTCTTTGACTAATTGAGCACTGTCACATTGTTCAATTTCAAATTTATCAAGGGGAAATTCAACTTTTTAGTATTCTGATTTTTCCTTTCTGTAACAAATGCTGGGTTGTTGTATTTACTTCTTCTGGGTGTCCCCTTTTCACACTATCTCATACCGGTCACGGATTCGTAGTTCCTCTTCTCTCTTTTCTGGATTAGTTCATTTTATTCTAAGTCAATTCTATGGTTCTGTTTCTTCACTTGTGTACTCCATGTGTATATTTTTTTCAGGTACCTGGTTTGAGCAGAAACATGGTCTTAGATAGTGAGTTAACTCTGATGAAATCTGATCAATTTCGAAATTGATTAATTGGATCATTTTTTATATTTTTCATTCTCTTCTTTCTTCTTGTTTCATTTGACTGTATCCATTTACTTTCACAACCAGTTATGTTCCTTATTTCATGAGTAACAATATAAGTGACCATGATGAAGTGACTACATAGCAAAACATGTGTCTGCCCTTTTTAGTGTTTGGTCAAAATGATAAAATAAAGGCTTCACTATACAGAACCATAACAAAATTCATTGACTTATTGAATGACCTCATGTCCAGTGCAAATTTCCTGTCATATATGCAGAGTTTGTGAAATTAACCCTGCACCTTTATGAAGTCTTATTGTCTGACCCTTAGAATCTCAGTAGCACTCTCCACAGTATCAGTAAGGAAGAAATTGTGGCTCCGATCTGTACTTTTCATACATCAAAGCTCCATGGGGAGATGGCCTACCATCCGCATTTTACCAAAACATTGAGGCTCTCATTACAACCCTGGCGGACAGGGGAGAAGTGGCGGCAATACCGCCAAGAAGGCCGGCGGAAAGAAAATGGAATTATGACCATGGAGGTTACCGCCATGGTCATCTGCCACTTCTCCACTCCAACCGCCAGGGTGGTGACGACCGCTGGGCTGGAGACTTCGGTCTCCAGCCCCGCGGCTGTCACCAGACTGCCCGCGGTATCAGGACCCTGCATACCGCCATGGATTTTGGGTGGTTTGGAACCACCACGAAATCCATGGCGGTAGGCACTATCAGTGCCAGGGAATTCCTTCCCTGGTACTGATAGGGGTCTCCCCACCCCCCTTCCTCACCCCCGAGTCCTCCCCCACACAACCCACCACCCTGCCGCCCCTCAAAGGTGGCAGGACCCCCATCCCCACCCCATCATGCACATACACCCCCCCCTCCCCAGCCCCACCCCCAACATGCACATACACACACCCCTAGACTCACACATACACTACAACAACACATACCCACACACATACAAACAGACCTGCACACAGACCGACCAGCACACATTTCCCATACACACAACACCCCCCCCCATATGCATACATGCACTCACACACCTCTACATACTCACACCCCCAGGCATGCACACAACACACAACACATCCCCCTCCCCTAACGGACGATCAACTTACCTTGTCCGGGGGGGACGGGATCCCTGGGGGCTGCTCCGCCACCAGCACCCTGTCACCAGAACACCGACACACTGAATCATGGGACGTGATTCGGTGGGCGGTGCTCTGATGATGGGGCAGCCTCCACTTCCCCGCCGACCGCCAGTATGGCTGCTGGTGGCTCTCCGTCCGAAAAAGGACAGAGGGCTGCCAGCAGTCATAATACGCTGCGCGGAAAACCGCATGCACTGGCTGTCTTCAGCATGGCGGTCCCTCAGCGGTCTTTAAAAATGACCGCCAAGGTCGAAATGAGGGCCTGAATGTTTACTGTCAGTATAACCGGAGGACCTGCAAAAGGGGGAAACTTCTGGATTCAATGAGAGTTGTTAGTCATAGTTTTAGTTCCTAAGCCAGGCAAAGAGGTTTCCTCTTACGTCCATTATCCATGATCGGCGTTGATGCAAAGATTCTCAGCAAACTCCTGGCAGCTAGGTTAATTACCATGAAGACCAATGCGGTGTCATCCCTCGAAGGAACACCCAGTGTAATTTGCATAGGCTGTTCCTCGTTCAGCATATGCTGGATATATGGGAGGAACCATGTGCTTAGGCACTGCTTGACACAGAGCTAGCATTTGATTTGCTTGGGTGGGAATACCTATGGCAGGTCTTATGCAAACTCGGAATAGAAGAGGTGTTCATTAAATGAGTACAGCTGCTTTATCATGAACCTGTAGCTAGGGTGCAGTTTGGTAGGATGGTGTCTGTCCAATTTCGCATTCAGTGCAAGACTAGACAGGGTTGCCCATTATCCCCATTATGGTTCAGGCTGGAGATAGAGGCATTGGCATGCAGGCTACGTTCGGTGACGCGAGGTTGGGACGTGCCTGTCAGTGGCACCCTATGTGTGGTCTCACTATATGCAGATGATGCGTTGTTTCAATCAATCTACTTTTATCAATCACAGTCCTCTGTCTCTATATTATTAGGTTTGCTGGAGGAGTTTGGGGGAGATGTCGGGGCTTTGTGTTAACCTGGCTAAGTCTAAGCTGTTCCCAGTTGGACTGCTTGGTTAGACACTGCTCAGTAGGCTCCCGAAACGGGCCCCATTAGTGGAAGATCGCCAGTACACGATATCTTGGTATTAGATTAGCTAGGCATGCAGAGAGTTTTGTAACTCTGAATATAGTGTGTATCCTGGATGACCTATGGCTATCAGTTCAATTCTGGAATATTCTACACCTGTCATTAATGGGCATGGTGGCACTTTTCAAGATCGTGGTGTTGTCATAATGTCTGTACGTGTTCCAATGTGCACTCTTTGATATCCCTAGACAGTTTTTTCTGGAGATTGACAGACTCCTAGTTAAATTGCTCTGGGCTTCGGCAGGAATGGGTAAGACTGGCCGCACTAAAGCGACCCTGGAATTGTGGAGAATTAGAACTGCCAGATTTGGAACTCTATTATTTGGCAGCCCAGTTACAAAATTCAGTGCACTGGTTTGACTAAGAGGAGAATTAGGAGAAGCGTCTCCTTTGCATTTTACTTGGCGCAATCCTCCTTCCTGAACTCTTGACGCTAGGGGGAGAGTACTGACTTCTGTTCCTTATGTGATTGGTCAAGTGTGTAGGGCATGGGAGTGGGCAGTCGTAGAGTGATCAGGCGTGCACCATATGCCCCAGACCTACTGATTTGGTCCCTGAAGTCCTTCCTCCAAATAGTGCGATTGATGGTGATGGATAAATAGTGGATGGGTGGTTGTAACACATTTTGGCTTCTGTACCCAAATTACAAATTTATCACACTACAAGAGGCAGTAGAGAGTTTCATCTGTGTAAGGGGTATTTCTTGCAGTTCACAAAAATGGCTGCCACTGCTTGGGGTATATGGCCCTCTTTTCCTGAGGTCCCACTAGAGTCTAGTACTTTGGTCACTATGCTATATTTGGCAGGAGGCAGATGTTTATTCTCCTTCCTATACCGGGAGTTCAGCGAGGACATTCCAAATAGCCCATTTTGTGTGCAAGAGAAGTGGCAAAACATACTGGGTGACCAAAGAACTGATAAGGGGTGGGAGGGAGTGCATTCAGCTGTACAAAAATCCACTGCCAATGCAAGATTCAAGCTCATTCAATACAATGTTACACATCAGGTATACTTAAACCCAGTTACTCTGCATATAATTTACCAAGGACATACTTTTGCCTGTCCTAGATTTCTAGTGGAAGTTGCAGATTTCCTACATATGATCTGAGAATCTAGAGGCAGATTTAAAAATCCTTAGCACTTTTTAGCGTTGCCTTAGCACCATTTTCTTTTGCTAAGGTGGTGCTAAGTAGACCATTCCCCTTTGCCATATTTACAAAGTGGTGCAATGCATGCATTGCGGCACTTTGTAACCCCTTGCACCACATTATGCCTGAGCCAGACTTAATGTGTGCAAGGGGGCGTTCCCACGCAGGGAGGCCTTAAAAAATGGCACAATTAAATTTACAAGTTTTCACTGCACCATTTTTTTTGTCATTTTTAATGCCTCCCAAGGCAGGTGTTAAAGTGATACTCCTGTTTTGGCCTATGGGCCTCCCTGTGCTTTGCTGCACTAACGCCAAACCTTTGGGCGCTAGTGAAGCAAAGCGCCACAGCAGCACCATAAATGTTGACGCTGTTATGATAACGGATGCCATGGTGCACCTTATTGTAAATATGGCGCTAACATGGTGTCATTAGGGGGCGCAGTGGGACACAAGAAAAGTGATCCCATCGGGACTGATGTGCCTCTTTCTTGTAAATATTCCCCCTTGGGTTTTGGATATTTTCTGGCAGACAAAAGAAGATCGCTTACATTTGGTGACAGGATGGACGGTGCCTAGGGACATTAAACAATGTTTATTTGGCTTAATTCCAGTTCCAAAAAAAAACATTGAGTCGGAAGTTCCTGGTGTTGGGGTTGGTCTTGGTGAATCGTAATTCACTGGCCAGTCCTGTCCCCCCCTACCAGCGTATATGAGTGAAAGATGTGGCTGAATGGGGAGTGGCTGAGGAGAGCCACATGGAACGATGTAGGAGGGATACAAAACTGGCAGATGACTTTCAAGCATGGGCTGTTATGCTTGCTGATTTGCTGGAGCTCCCTGATACTAGGCCCCCATGGTTGAAAAATGGTGGGCAGAAACCAGGTTGTTGAGGCACTGAACAACTAGAGCACTCCTGCTGCAGGGTGGTCTGTCTTGGTATGTTGGAGCCCAGTGATCTGAACTGCCTATTGTACAAGAGCATGTTTCTAGGATACTGTGGAGTTATAGCAGAGCTTGATGTCTGACTCTTTTGTTGGCACCCTAAATATCAACCAATCTAATGATGTGGTAAAGTGAAGGGTGGGATGAAGAGGGGGGAATGGGTGGGAACTTTTTTTACATGTTTTGTATGCACCTGTGACACACAGTTGTTATATGCCAAAATGTCAATAAAAATATTTTTTACAAATTACAAATGAAAACTAATTTGCAGTTGGAATAGAATAATACTATCTCTCCTAAAATGAGGCTAACACAGATGATTCCGTAGATCTTCTATCCGAACATTAAAAAGGGTTCCAAAATATAATGGACCTCATAATCCCTAAATAAACATGCTACACGCATGTACTCTATAACATCATGCAAAAAAAAAAAAACACTGGTATGCAGTCAAACTAAACAAGATCAGAATAACAGGTGTATTCATCCATTGATGAAGGTGAAACTAAAATAAACCTTCACTTAAGAAACAAGTGAAACACATCCAATTCAGCCTGCTCATAAACACAAGAAACCACATGTGAGGTAAATGAAGATGGTGAAATAAAATAATGTAACTGGTTGTGAAAGTCATGTGCAAGCAACTGCTCCTAGTGAGTGAACTGTCACCAAGAGGGATGAAAAATCCAAGAGCTCCAACCATTCAAAGTTATCTCATAAATAGCGTGACATAATTAAAAGTGTGAACCAATAAATAAATTTATATTATGAAAGGTCGTATCTTGATCTCAAAATTCGAACACAATGCTATTGGACCAACACCATATTACTAACACCATGTGTAAGCCCGTTTTTGTATGTTTCCGTCACAAAACGCGAAGGGTTATCTTATGTTTATTTTTATTTTTTTAATGTTTGCAACTGTATATAGTGCTGACGTGGCCCGAAGGCATCAGAATACAACACACACAATACAGAGTTACAGCAGATTACATAAACAGTAGTCAAACTGAGACATTTACATCAGTGTATGTATACAGGAGTTGCCACAAGAGACAGTTACAACAATAGCAGAGGACATGAGCCATTAAACAAATGCAGATCAGGGGACATTGGAGAAAGTAAATAAGTCTGGTCGAGGGTAAAATAACCAAGATGTCTGTCAAATAGGAGGAGCTTGAGGACCTTTTTGAATGTTACTAGGCAGGTGGTTAGACATAGTGAGGGAGGCAGAGTATTCCAGATTCTAGTGGCCCTGCCAGGAAAGGATTGATTCATGTATTGTTCTCCCCTGAATGTGGGGGAGTCCAGGATCAGGGTGTGGGCGTTTCAAGAATGCCTACTTGCTCTGGAGCTTTTCAGTTTCTCATTTAGATTGAAGGGTGAGGAGGAGTGCAGCTCTCTGTGGCTGATGCAAGTGATTTTGAATTGGGACAGTTCTTCAATGGGGAGCCATTGGAGGGTTTGCAGGGCAGGAGAAATGTGGTCAAATTTCTTGAGATCTAAGATGAAGCTTGCTGCAGCATGGAGTGTTGTTTGCAGTGGGCCCAGGTGAACTCTGGGGATGCCTGAGAGAAGGGCAATTCTACAGTCTAGTCTAGAGAGAAAGAGAGACTGCACCACTGTTTTAGGTCCTGTTCTGGAATCATTTGTTTGATGCCCCAAAGCTGCCTAAGTTGGTGTTGAGAGCTGTTGGCCACGGCTGTTCTGTGGTTGTGAAGATTAAGACGATTGTCCAAGGTGATGCAGAGTGATCTGGCACTTGTGACATGGTGGGGCAGCGTACAAAGGTGGGAAAGTTGGTCATCTATTCATGCACAGGTGTTTTTTCTTTCTGAGGTGAGATCAAAAGTAATTCCGTTTTAGTTAGGTTGAGTTTTAAATGGTGGTTGGACATCGAGCTTTGAATCTTTCAGAGTGTATTTGAAAGCAGGGCATAGTCCTCTTGGGATGACATTTTCACGTATATTTGGGTATCGTCTGTGTAGAAGTGGAAGAGAACCTTATAGTTTCAGAAAATCACACATAGTGGTTCTCGGTAGAGGTTGAAGAGGGTTGGTGAGGCTATCGAACCTTTGGGTACACCTTGGTATACGCTGACTCGTCTCTAGAATGAGTTGCCCATTTTCACAATTTGGGAACGTTTGGATAGGTAAGAGGAAAACCAGTTGAGGACTGTTACTCTACATCCAATGCATAGTTCAAGAATACAAAGAAGGTCATGATGGTTGACAGTGTCGAATGCGGTAGATAAATTCAGGAGGCAGGAGTAGATTATTCTAAGGGAATTATCGACTATTTAGAGGATCACAGTTTCAGTACTGTGACCCTGGCGGAAACCTGATTGATGAGTGTTTAGGAGGGTGTTTGATTGGATGTGTGAGGCTAGTTGGGACAAAACACAGCTTTTGGAGGCTTTGCCTAAAAATGGGAGTGTGAAGATTGGGTGGTAGTTGTTCAGGTTCTCTGGATCAAGAGATATTTTTTTAAGAGCGGAGTGATTTGGACCATTTTTAGTCATTCAGGGAAGAGGTCCTGATTGAGAGAGGAATTGACCAAGGTGGTCCATATGAGGAGTAGATGTGTGGCAAGAGATTTTCTAATAGATCCTGGAATAGCATCCTGATGATGGTTTTAGGGATAGTTCGTAGTAGGTCCTGCTCAGTGATTGGAGAGAAAGATGACCATGCTTGCATTGCATTGCATAGTAGAAACTCAACCATTTCAAGAGAGTTGTTGATGCTAACTTTTTTATAAAAGAAATCTTTTAAGGCATTGCAACGGGCCACTGATGGCTAAGACACCGAAGTTATAGCTTTGGTCTGTTCTTTGCAGAATTCATGAGAGCTCTGATATGGGAGGATTTGGCTCAGAGGATTTGGTCTTTGAATTGTTTTCTCACTTTGCGGAGCTTAGTCATATTCTGGAAGGATAGTGCTTTTCTCCATCCTGTCTCATATTTTCTGATGAGCTTTTGTTCTTCATAAAGCTCTTTAGAGAACCAGGGTCTTGTGGGGTTTGGTCTGGATAGTTTGCACTTCTGTGGTGCAGATATATCTATAAGGAATTCCACTCAGGTGTTGAACTTGTCGGTGGCCTCGTTGATGTCAAGATGAGATGTGATCACAATTAAGATGGGAAAGGCCATGTTGGCCAAGGCTTCTGTCTCAAGGTTGGATATGTCTCTAAACCATACGTTCTCTTTCTTTGGTTGTCCATAGGTTTTGTTGTAATAGCTGGTTAGAGAGAACAGGATCTGCATGTGATCAGACCAGTCAACTGGAATGGGGTCACATGTCGTCAAGTAGGGGAAATTGGTGAATATCAGATCCACAATGGTGCCTTTGTGATATTTTGGTTTATGGCAGTGTTGTTGGAGATCGTTGGCAATGAAAAGGAAGTAAAAGTATCCACATAACGATTGCCCATGCCGATGTCTCCCCAGAGGATGCTGAAGTCACCAAGGAAGATATTGTTGTCAGAGCTGATAAGTTGAGAGGTGAAGAAATCTAGGCCTTCCTCGATGAAGGTGTTGCTTTGAGCCAATGAATGGTAAATTTAATTCAGTTTGAGGTTGGAGGTTGTGGATATGGACAGTTACACCAACAAACTTTTCGAAAGACTGAAAGTGAGTTGTTGTGATGGTTCGGCATCTCAGAGAGTTACAGTGAATGAGTGGAAGACCTCCATCAGGTCGTGCCACAAAATTGAGTAGTTGGGAAGAATAAGAAGGTCAAGAGCATGTTTAGATGAGGCATTGAGCCACGTTCCTTTGAGTATCAGGATGTCAAGATTATGGGTCAGGATCAAGTCTGATAGCTCAAGACAATGATTGACTGTGGATCAACAATTGTGCTGCATGCAGTTCAGGGAGAAGCTGTTGTCTTTCTGACTTGGTTGATCCGGGAGTGTGGTTGAGATTTGTATCAAGTTACGAGGGGATGAGCGTGCACTGTGATGGTGTGTGTGAGTTTTAATGAGGTCAGAGATGATGGTGGGAATTTGGCAGAACCCTACTGGAGGATAGGAGGAGGGGGTAGCGGGCAGATCGGAGGAGGGTGTAGCAGAATTTGAAGCTGGAGTAGGTCTGAGTTGTCAAGGGGAGGTTGTGTTTGTTTAGGTCTGGGTAGGTGGCTGTCTCTCAGTATGCTGGAAAGGTGTGAGGGTTGTGTCATATGCAGAGTAGCAGTGCAGGATGCCCCTGGTTGTTTGAGGAGTGACAGTGCAGTATGCAGCATTTCTTTTTGGCCCTTCTCACCCCAGCCCCAGGATGTGGATTGAGGCAGAGGGGCTGAAGGTGCTGAGGCCACCAGTGTGAGGTGAACTGAGGAGTCGCCGAGGACAATGGATCAGTGGCCAACTCTACAAAGGACGTTGTCGCCTCCCCTCAGTGTGAAGACAGTGTTGGTGTCCCTTCTTCCTAAGCAGCAGTTTACTGACTCTCAGGTCCAAGGCGCTACTCGCTAGTGTTAACCTATAAGCTAGCTACTCCTCTTGCAGAATCTTTTAAACATGAATTTAAAAAACTATCAAATAAACATAACATTCTTAAACCTAACCACCATTGTTACCTGTGTTAAAATAAATGAATCCAAAACAAGTAAACCATGAAAGCAACCCCAGAGAATATTCCGCCCCATGAATGACATAAACCCATGTGGTTGCTAAATCTGTCAACTCAGTCGAACACTTTACAACCAAGTGTCTACGGAACCTATTAAGAAAGAAAAAAACCTACAGAAACCTACAGTACCCTCTGTAAAATCAGCACACTTCAATAAAAAAAAAACTATAACCTATAAAACGAAAACCAAGATAACACTTTTAATAAATGGTGACAAAGTCAATGTGTTGTGGAATACAACTGTACTTTTTTACAGCAGCAGTCAAAGAGAATGGTAAAGGAAAAGACAGAGAGAAATACAAGGAGAATCCCACATGAATACATTAAGCTACATAATAACAATAATCAAAAATGTTTTAAGTGAATAATCAATCATACAGCCATTTGTGAAAATAATACTGTTGAAAACCGTAGGAAACTTGCCTGTTGAAATGAAAGGTTGTAAAGTATTCAACAGTTTGATCCAATGAGTTTCCCTGTGTAACAACATCTTAATTGTGTCAATCTCTACATTGGGTATAACAGCTTCCAAAATGTGAAACCCTAAGTGACTTACGTTCTTACTTTGTGTTTGAATTCATGCAAGTGCATGGCTACACTGGATGTTTTTAGATTATGGTGGATACTATTTTTGTGCTCTGAAATTCTGAACCTTGATTTTATGAGTAGGTTTTCCAGTATACATGAACTCACAATGACACTTTAAAGAGAATATAGAATTACTGGTTTCATAACAAGATGTGTGCCTCAACGTGACGTGGGTAAATCACTGCATTTCCCAAACTAACATTACCTCTTTGTCTGTCTTCCTTGCCCCAGTAGCATGAGCTTCCGGACAGAAACTCCAAAGTGAATAAAGGTAGCACACTAGTTTCCCATCCCTCCAACACGGCCGACTTCCCCTTCTCCCTCCCAATGCATAAAGAGGAAGTCGACCCACATCACATCCTGTTTTGGAGTTTCTGGATGCCACCCTGGGGGACCTGTCAGCACAAGGGAGATGGTTTGTTCCTTCAATTACAGAGAGTTGAAGGGCGTTCTGTTGGGTCTCCTGGCTTTTTAGCCTCAGGTGACGGGTCATCATGTGCAGGTCCGGATGGACAACAATGTGGTCATGGGGTATGTGAATCACCAGGGGGTTACAGGTTTCTGTCCCTCAATCGCCTTAGTCCAGATATTTGCAGTTAGGCAGAGATAGAACTCAAATCTCTGACTGTAATCTACTTACCTGAAAGGAGAACGGGGTGGCAGACAAACTCAATCAGGTATTCCCATCCATGAGCACATTGTCTTTGACAATGGAGGTGTTTTGTCTACTGCAGAAGCGGTTAGGGACTCCACAAATAGACCTGTTTGCCTCGAAAGCCAATGCCAAACTGCCACATTTTTGCACAATTATTCCTTGCAGGGAGGCATGGAAATTGGGTGCAATGTTTTTCTCCTGGCCAAAGGAGCTGCCTTATGCATTTCCCCCAATCTCAATAATTCCCAGGGTGTTTCAAAAATGGCAGAACAAGACTCTGGCCCTTCTAGTCGTTCTAACATGCCATTGGTGCTCTTGGTTGCCCCTTTTATTGGAGTTGATTATTCAGCCACATTGGGAGATTCCATGTCACCTGTGCCCCCTGATGAGTCCTGGTCTCCTGGTCACAGTTATTCAAACTCTGCACCTCCATGTCTGGTTATTGAGAGGGTAGTTCTGATGACCATGGGCTGTTCTTCAGTGGTGGTGAACTTGATTCAACAGTCTTGCCAGCCTTCTACCTCATTGGGCACACTTTCTTACATGGTGTGTTGGACAAGGTCTTGACCCAGACAAAGTAGATTCTGTGAAGGTTCTGGACTTCTTGTCTGATGGATTTGATTTAGTTCTGACCTTTATGACTCTGAGATCACAGTGGGTGGTGCTTCTGGCCTTTACTGTTCTTCGGATTGTTCATTTTGAGCAGCTGGTATTTCGACTGTTAAGATCCTGATCATTGAAAAGACCAAGGCCTACAGCAACAGCCCCTTCATGGGACTTACCTTTGGTGTTAAAAGACCTGAACCTCTAGTCTTGACCCTCAAAATTGTCTTCTTGGTGGCAATTTCTTCAGCTAGGAGGATTGGTGAACTGGGTGCCATTTCATGATCTGAACCCTTTTTTGAGAATTCTGGAGGATTAGGTGATTTTGAGAGCTCACCCTCCTTTCCTCCCTGAGGTCTCTTCCTTTATCCACAGGTCAGTGGAGGTGGTCCTCCCTTTTTTTCCCCTTAGCCTGCATTTGATGAAGAGGCTTTGTTACACCTCTTGGATGTTAAGAGGACATTGTTGATTTACCTGCCATGGACAGAGAGTTTCAGGAAAGTAGACAGTCAGTTTGTGACCTTTGGCCCGTGGGGAATGATCTGAAGCCCTCGAACTCCAAGCTGAGTCGGTGGATCAAACAGGCAATTCAGTTGGCTTCTGTGTGTCACGGACAGGTGCTGGAGTGTAGGATTCAGCGGAGATCCACTAGAGCCTTGAGCTGTGTTTAATAGGGTTTGTATGGAGGAGATCTGCAATGCAGCCACATGGGCTACTCTTCATACTTTTGTGGAAAACTTTAGGTTGGAGTTCGGGGTTGGTGCTTCTGTGTCTTTCACCACGTCTGTTCTAACCTCTAGTATGATCTAATGTGTTATTTTACATTTTTCTGTGCTATTTTTATATTGCAGTATCCTATTTCTTAATGGTTCAAATTTTGTCATAAAATGTTTGCATAGCTGGAGGATATTCCCATGAAGGGTACGGTGCTAGCCTGAATCCCAAATGAGATATGGCATCCTGACAGTTTCTACTGGGGTGTGCTAGATCTGAGGACACATAGCAGCACCACTAAAAATATTAATTATTATTACATTTCTATGGCTAAAAGGATGAACTTTGGATTAGATGATGTGACTTAAATGAGAGCAATTTAGGAAAGTATTTTTTGAAAGTCTTCTGCATATGACATGATGTCAAGATCCAGTGATCACACTAATGAAATCAGAGGGTTAGGTAAATGTTGAGTAAAGCGGGGCTAAGGGAAGAACCCTGTTGGGCCCCACAAATTAGGTACTGGTTACAGAATATAAGGGAAGATGTTACACTTTCTGATATGTAGCAGTTAGAAAGGAGCAAAGGCACTTGAGTGTGAATCTACAGATGCCAATATTGAAGAAATTAGATAACGATATGGATTGACAGAACATATTGAATGCTTCTGACAAATCAAGAAGGACCAGGACAGCAGCGCTGCTTTCATCATGAAGCATTCCTAGGTCAAAAGTGATGGATAACAGAGCTGTTTCAATGCTGTGAACTGGCAGAAATCCATTCTGCTTTTGATCCAGGAGTTCGTTTTCGGATAGTTAGCTTGTTAATGTTTTTTCCAGGATTTTAGAAGAAAGGGGCAGCAAAGAAATGGGGCAGAAAATACTGAAGATGGTTGGATCAGCTAAAGGTTTCTGGATAAGGGGAGTCTAAAGAAAGTTGGGTGGAAGGCAGCATGTATAGTGGATATTATATTCAAGAAAAAAGAAGAGGCTTGAACAGAGGTTCTGCGAGGGCAGGATAGAAAAAACGTATTGCTAAAAACGTCAGGTTGGAGAAAGGTTTAGCAATGGCAACGATGGTGCAAATAGAGGTGGCAGGTGCATCGATTTTTTAGTGTAATAGAAAGTACAAGAGACTGGAAGCAAGTGTCAATACTGCTCCAGGGATGCTCTGGAAATTCTTTTGCAATTCCCATTATAAGATGTCTGCTACAATAGTTCTAGCAATTTGCATTATCCTTTTGCTTTGCATAGCTCTCCTGAATACCTTAGGGCAGAAGGGTGATATGTTGAGTGATTTAAATGCTTTATAGCAGATGCTATGTCACAAGTTTTGAGTTATATGACCAAGAGCCACATGTACGTAACCTTTTTCTCGTCGCAAACGATCCTATTTGCAGAATCTGGGCGTTTGCGACCAAAAAAGCTTTTTGGTATGTACAGACCCATTTTTGCGATTCAGTAATCTATTAATCGCAATAAGGGTTTGTGAGTTGCAATTAGGAAGGGGCGTTCCCTTCCTAATTGCAAGTCGCAGTCCAATGTATGATTGTTTTGTGACCGCGAATGTGGTCACAAAACAATCGCAGTTAGCAATGCAAAAACATTTTTTCAGAGCAGGAAGTGGTCCCATGGACCACTGCCTGCTCTGAAAAAATGAAAAGAAAACTTCATTTTTGTTTTCGAAATTCATTTCGGAAAAAGGGCTGCATTTAAAAAAAAAAAAAAAAAAAATACTGCTTTATTTAAAAGCAATCACACACATGGTGGTCTGCTGACCCCAGCAGGCCACCATCCCTGTGAGTACCACCATTCCCAATGGGGTCGCAAATTGTGACATACCTCATGAATATTCATGAAGTATATAATTAGCGACCCCATTGCGAATTGCAAACCGTGTCATTGACACTGTTGTACATCAGATTTTGTGACTCGCAAATTGCGACTCGCAAAACCTGATCTTTGTACATGTGGCCCTTAAAGAGCACTAGTTAAATCAGTGTCCTTGATTTTGATGCATTTACTGGAAACTGGCTTGCGCAAACTGCCCGATTTATTGTACTTAGATTCATGGAGGACAGAGACCATTGTGGTGTAATAGTCCACACAAAAGGAATAGGATTGAACACCTTAATGGTTTATATGTTAGTAATAATGGATTCTAATAGGTGATCTACTTAATGTATGGGATACGAGACAATGTGAGACACTTTTAGACTGTAGAGAGATTATTTAATGGCAATAGTATCTGCACTAAGAAGATTGTCAAAATGGAAATTGAGATCTCCAATTGGAAAAGCTGGCAAATTTTAGAATGTATAGTTCAATGTTGTTGACTAGAGTTGGAATGAATTTTGACTGCTGGGGGCAATGGAGTAGGATCCACAGAGAAGGAACTGGTGAGGCTGTGGCACAGTGTAAATAGGATGGATTCCAAATAAGCAAAAATAGGTGAATCAAGAATTGTGCACATACAAATTGAGTGATATAATTGGCAGACAGCAGACAGTTTTTGATTCGTTCTCTTTAAAAATATTTATCTGTGCAATTTCTATGTCTGTTCAGAGGTTTAATCACCTCAAAAATTTGAACTTGTTTCTGGATACGCTTCATTTCAGTTCTTGAATGACAAATAATTGGACCTTTCACAATGGAGCACTTTTAACACAATGGTCCAAGAATATGACTATTCTGGTCTTTGCACCTCTAGATTTTCTTATGCCTTGTTTTATTGACGTGTTTCTCAAATTTCTTTTACATGTGTAAACAATTCAATATTTATCCAAATTGATGTATCATAGTTCATTATCATTCAAAATAAATTCCAATATTTTTCTATCACTTTCGGATCTAAAAATGTTGGCTACTGCAAGGAATAATCAATTGTAATCTATTGTCCACATCGGATTTTTCTTGTATTGTCTGAGCTGCCTTTACAGTTGACAGTGCATCAGGGCCCATGGGATCCCTACTAGGCACTGTGGGAGGCTGGCAAAAATCATTAAATCATGGCCCAGGCAGCCCAATCCATGTGGCAGAAAATGAGGAAAAAAAATCTACAAACTAATGGGAAACAAAACATTGTGTCAAATCAGGACCCACCCGACCTATTTGGGAGTCTGAGGAAGGCTGGCACAAATAAATTACATTCACTCTTATGGAAAACATGGATTACTACAACCAGCCCAAAAACCCAATAAAGTAATATGAAATATATAAAAAAAGGAAAAATTGAGAACAATGTCTGTGGGCTCCCAAAGGGCCACAAAACAAGTATTGTCCCCATCATTAGGCTTTTCAAAGGGATATAAAATCAACTTGCAGACGCCCGCACTACCTCCCTGGTGCGGGTCACGACCAGTGGCCGACACCAGGGAGGGGGTTAATAAATCCTCGGGTGCGTCGCACCCGAGGATTATTATTTATTTTTTTATACCCCGGGAGACACAGAAGCTTTTCCGTGTCTCCCCCCGCCCCCCACCCACCCCTTTGTTTATTTCCCGATCGGAACAGGAGGCGGCCTTGCGGCCGCTTCCTGCTCCAATGGGGAAAACAGCCCCAAACGGCCTTCCCCACATTCGGGAAGGCCTCGTAAGAAAGGGGAGACTCTCCCCTTTTTTACGAGGCCTTCCTGAAAGTGTTTCCTGGCCCCCGATCACAGTACAGCTGCGATCGGGGGCTAGGAAACACCACTAGACACCAGGGATTTCACTTGGGGGGGTCGGCCCCCTCGGAAAACGGGCCGCCCCACCCCCCCCGGGGGCATATATTTTTTTTAAAAAACGTAGGTGTCCCCTGGGGGGGCGCGATCGCTCGCGATAGCGCCCCCTCCCAGGGGTTAAATTTTATTTTTTTTAAAACAAATAAAAATAAATGGACAGGGGGTTGCCCGTGGGCAGGGCGACCCCCTGTGAGGGTAATATCTTTTTTAGTTGTTGTAGGGTTTCCCTGAGGGCCATTTTGGCCCCCAAGGAAACCATACAACTACAAAAAAAAAAATATATATATATATATAGATAGATATATCTATGTAGATATATCTATCTACATGGATATATCTACAGATAGATCTATATATATATATATTGCTTTGAAGACGCAAGCTGCAACTGCAAGACAACTGGTGGCAAATATATATATATATATATAAATATATATATATATATATATATATATATATATATATATAAATCACTTTTGTCAATACATGTGTGGTTTCCCTGGGGGCTGCGATCGGCCCCCAGGAAAACCAGACCCACATATAAAAGTGATCTATATATATATATTTATATATATATATATATATATATATATATATATATATATATATATATATATATGTATATATATATATATATATATATATATATATGTGCCACCAGTTGTCTTGCAGTTGCAGCTTGCGTCTTCAAAGCAATGCACATACTTCAACTGACGCATTTCAACTGTAGCTTTTAGGCAGCAATAAAAAAGTCAAGTAAGTATTGTGATTATGTTTCTGCTACAAAAGGGTCCGACTTTTGTCTAGTGGCAGTTTTAGTGCCAGAACGAAGCGCAGAAGGTTTATTTGCCTACTGCAAAGAGCAAATCTGTATTTTATGTAAATAGCTGAGTACATTAGTAAAGTCAGCCATTACCTGCGCTATAATACAAATGAAATGTATGTGCGGGGTGGAGGGCGGCTGTGGAGAGATGAAGGGCACTTTTGCTGGGTGGTAATGAGGGAATCCGAGGAGGAGGGAGTGGGCGCACCAATAATGATTGTTGGACTGGGCGCAGGAGGTGCTAAAGGCTGTGATGAATGGTATGTGACAAGGTGTTTTTTGAGTGTCTGAAAGAACGTGCTGATTGAGGGAAGAAGCGCAGGTAAGGTGGCCTCTACTGTTGCACGTATCTCACACACACCATCGATTTTGTGACCGTCTACGTAGGCTAGTGTTTTAGAGCAACAGTTTAGCCAATAGCAGAGATGGCATCTAGATGGATGACTGCTGCCGTCACTCTGGTTATAGAGGACAGCTCTGACATAGGATCAGAGACTGAGACATCAGATACTGAGACAGCATCTGAGGGATAGGACAATGGCGCAGACTCTGGGAGTGATTTTTCAGTCGGAGGAGTCCCATACGATAACTCCTCTTCCAGTAAATTATGAGGGAGGTGATGAAACAGTCCTGCTGTCCCTTTGCAAACACAGTCTGTGCAACAGGGTAATAGTGGGTTAGCCCAACCCAGAGAGCAGGTGAATGCGGCGGCAAGCAGAGAGAGAGAGTGCTCTCTTGGGAGCTCCCCAATTGAGTTCAGCCCCAAATTCCACAGCCCAAATCGTATCGTGGAGACATCAAAATTATCTATCACAAAACAAACTGGTTTTGTACGGCAGGCACCTGTGTTTTTGGTCCTGGGTTTCGGCGGCCATATAGAGAAACACACTAAACCCAAACATTTCTGGAAACTAGACATTCAGGGGAGTCCACAGAGGTGTGACTTGTGTGGATTCCCCAAAGTTTTCTTACCCAGAATACCCTGCAAAGCTGAAATGTTGAATAAAAACTCTATTTTTCTCGCATTTCTGTCACACAAACTACAGGAATATGCTGGGATCCACAAAATTCCTATCACCCAGTGATTCCTCACTTGTCCTGATAAAAACACTACCCCACTTGAGTGCCTACACTTAGTGCCTGCGTCAGGAATGGATCACCCCAGGATCAACAGCTGCCTCATGTAAGAACCAACATTGACCGTTGTGTGATCTATTCCTGTCGCGGGCACCAGCCCTACCCACACAAGTGAGGTACCATTTTTATCGGGAGACTTGGGGGAACGCTGGTTGAAAGGAAATTAGTGGCTCCTCTCAGATTCCAGAACTTTCTGTCACCGAAATGTGAGGAAAATGTGTTTTATTAGCCAAATATTGAGGTTTGCAAAGGATTCTGGGTAACAGAGCCTTGTCAGATCCCACAAGTCACCCCATCTTGGATTCCCCTAGGTCTCTAGTTTTAAAAAATGCACAGGTTTGGTAGGTTTCGCTAGGTGCCGGCTGAGCTAGAGGCCAAAATTGACAGGAAGGCACTCTGCAAAAAACACCTCTGTTTTGTGTCAAAAAATGGGATGTGTCCACGTTGTGTTTTGGGGCATTTCCTGTTGCGGGCGCTAGGCCTACCCACACAAGTGAGGTATCAATTTTATCGTGAGACTTGGGGGAACGCTGGGTGGAAGGAAATTTGTGGCTCCTCTCAGATTCCAGAACTTTCTGTCACCGAAATGTGATGAAAATTTGTTTTTTTAGCCAAATTTTGAGGTTTGCAAAGGATTCTGGGTAACAGAACCTGGTCAGAGCCCCACAAGTCACCCCATCTTGGATTCCCCTAGGTCTCTACTTTTGAAAAATGCACAGGTATGGTAGGTTTCCCTAGGTGCCGGCTGAGCTAGAGGCCAAAATCTACAGGTAGGCACTCTGCAAAAAAACACCTCTGTTTTCTGTCAAAAAATGGGATGTGTCCACGTTGTGTTTTGGGGCATTTCCTGTTGCGGGCCCTAGGCCTACCCACACAAGTGAGGTATCGATTTTATCGGGAGACTTGGGGGAACGCTGGGTGGAAGGAAATTTGTGGCTCCTCTCAGATTCCAGAACTTTCTGTCACCGAAATGTGATGAAAATGTGTTTTTTTAGCCAAATTTTGAGGTTTGCAAAGGATTCTGGGTAACAGAACCTGTTCAGAGCCCCACAAGTCACCCCATCTTGGATTCCCCTAGGTCTCTACTTTTGAAAAATGCACAGGTATGGTAGGTTTCCCTAGGTGCCGGCTGAGCTAGAGGCCAAAATCTACAGGTAGGCACTCTGCAAAAAAACACCTCTGTTTTCTGTAAAAAAATGGGATGTGTACACATTGTGTTTTGGGGCATTTCCTGTTGCGGGCGCTAGGCCTACCCACACAAGTGAGGTATCAATTTTATCGGGAGACTTGGGGGAACGCTGGGTGGAAGGAAATTTGTGGTTCCTCTCAGATTTCAGAACTTTCTGTCACCGAAATGTGAGGAAAATGTGTTTATTTTAGCCAAATTTTGAGGTTTGCAAAGGATTCTGGGTAACAGAACCTGGTCAGAGCCCCACAAGTCACCCCATCTTGGATTCCCCTAGGTGTCTAGTTTTGAAAAATGCACAGGTTTGGTAGGTTTTGCTAGGTGCCGGCTGAGCTAGAGGCCAAAATTGACAGGTAGGCACTCTGCAAAAAACACCTCAGTTTTCTGTCAAAAAAAAAGATGTGTCCACATTGTGTTTTGGGGCATTTCCTGTCGTGGGCGCTAGGCCTACCCACACAAGTGAGGTATCAATTTTATCGGGAGACTTGGGGGAACGCTGGGTGGAAGGAAATTTGTGGCTCCTCTCAGATTCCAGAACTTTCTGTCACCGAAATGAGAGGGAAATGTGTTTTTTTAGCCAAATTTTGAGATTTACAAAGGATTCTGGGTAACAGAACCTGGTCAGAGCCCCACAAGTCACCCCATCTTGGATTCCCCTAGGTGTCTAGTTTTCAAAAATGCCAAGGTTTGATAGGTTTCCCTAGGTGACGGCTGAGCTAGAGGCCAAAATCTACAGCTAAGCACTTTGCAAAAAACACGTCAGATTTCAATGTAAAAATGTGATGTGTCCTTGTTGCATTTCCTGTCGCGAGCATTAGGCCTACCCACGCAAGTGAGGTACCATTTTTATCGGGAGACTTGAGGGAACACAGAATAGCAAAACAAGTGTTATTGCCCCTTGTCCTTCTCTACATTTTTTCCTTCCAAATGTAAGACAGTGTGTAAAAAAGACGTTTATTTGAGAAATGTCCTGTAATTCACATGCTAGTATGGGCACCACGGAATTCAGAGATGTGCAAATAACCACTGCTTCTCAACACCTTATCTTATGCCCATTTTGGAAATACAAAGGTTTTCTTGATACCTATTTTCCACTCTTTATATTTCAGCAAATGAATTGCTGTATACCCGGTATAGAATGAAAACCCATTGCAAGGTGCACCTCATTTATTGGCTCTCGGTACCTAGGGATCTTGATGAACCTACAAGCCCTATATATCCTCGCAACCGGAAGAGTCCAGCACACGTAACGGTGTATTGCTTTAAAAAATCTGACATTGCAGGAAAAAGTTACAGAGTAAAACGGGGAGAAAAATGACTGTTTTTTTTTCAGCTCACTTTCAATATTGTTTTATTTCAGCTGTTATTTTCTGTAGGAAAACCTTGTAGGATCTACACAAATGACCCCTTGCTGAATTCAGAATTGTATCTACTTTTCAGAAATGTTTAGCTTTCCGGGATCCAGCATTGGTTTCACACCCATTCCTGTCACTAACTGGAAGGAGGTTGAAAGCACCAAAAATAGTAAAAATGGGGAATGTCCCAGTAAAATGCCAAAATTGTGTTGAAAAATGTGGTTTTCTGATTCAAGTCTGCCCGTTCCTGAAAGGTGGGAAGATGGTGATTTTAGCACTAGAAACTCTTTGTTGATGCCATTTTCAGGGAAAAAAACACAAGCCTTCTTCAGCAGCCCTTTTTCATTTTTTTTTAAAAAAAACGAAATTTTCACTGTATTTTGGCTCATTTCTTGGTCTCCTCCAGGGGAAACCACAAACTCTGGGTACCATTTGAATCCCTAGGATGTTGGAAAAAAGGACGCAAATTTGGCGTGGATAGCTTATGTGGACAAAAAGTTATGAAGGCCTAAGCACGAACTACCCCAAATAACCAAAAAAGGGCTCAGGACTGGGGGGGGGGGAAAGGCCCAGCAGCTAAGAGGTTAATAAATTAGTATTATGCTCAGACAAACATACACAAACAATGGGTTCACAACACGATTAATGAGCAGATGGACTGGCAAGGCAGAAGGCAAAGAGAACCGAGACAAGATGGTCACCTATGAGGCACACACACTGGTCTGAGCATATTGCAAGTAGAAAGAAGAAGGCGGGTGAACAAAGATATAATGGCTGCCCAATCACACTCTGTATTCACAAAATAGTGAATGAGAACATGGCTTAACAAGGCAGTAGGCATGGAGAACAAAGACATGATGACCACCTATGTGGCACAGAAACTGGTAGATTAGAACAGAGCAGGGAAGGAGAAGGCATGGAAAGCAGGGAGACTATGGTTACTTGCCCTGGTAGAAGCCCCATCAACTCACCAACAAACCCAAGTAGATTTGCAGGTAAAGGATTGCACACATATATACCAAAATGTGCATAGGCCCATCCACAGACCCATACTACATCAGTAAACTAGCAAGAAAAATGTAAGAAGTAATAAGATGAAAATATATCTCCAGCACCTCATCCCAAAAGACCCATTGCCATTACACTTTTGAACTATCCCTTAATCTCCAAATGGACCTGCCCTGTATCCTCTGAGGAAAAAACATACAAAAGGAAAAATGGTCTTGTCTGCCCTCCATCAAACATCAAATATTTTGCAAGGCGTTGGACTGAATTTACTTGATTTTCCACAGAAAAATGCAGAGATTGCAAGAGTGAATGATGCAGCGGAGATAGCATACAAAGTGTCAGTAAAGCTTTTTCTCCAGAAACCAAATATAAAACGGCCAGGGGCTTAACAAAGAAATAGGAGGAGTTTCCAGAACAAGAGGAAGTTGATATTGTCTGTAGAGCAACCTCATTTTATATGTCATTCTGTTTCGATAAACACAAAAATAAATAAATAAATAAATAAATATAAAAAATCAACTCATGCTTGAAAAAGTTACCTGGGCCATTTGATTGGGTACATCGACAGCCACTAGATATCAGGAAGGCATTCTGTCTCAGTTCCAGTGTTTCTGCAATAGGTTTTTTACATGAACAAAATCTAATTTAGGTGACATAGCGTACCTGCACAATAGCTGTCATTATCTGTCACAGCTGGAATGCTAATTACCTGATATTGTGTCAGATTACACCGGTGTCAAGAAAATTTCACACAAGCCTAATTTCCATTTACCACATTTAAATGTTCCCATCTGTCTAGTGTAGATCTCGGTGCCTTCAGAAGAGCCACAGTGGCTCCTCTGAATGCACTGAACGTTTGCTGAGCAGTCATCATTTTTCATGCTGCTAATCAGCAAACATTTTTGTTTTTCAAAAACATATTCTTAAAGCTCGAGTTTGTTTTTTAAAACAACATTAATGGCTCTGACATCCGGAGAGATCCCAGAATGTGGGGGACATTTATATCTAAATAGTTGTTGGGGGCCCCCAGTTTTACTAGGTATTTCAGAACAGGAAGAACATTATACCAGGATATCCACCCCAGTAGGGTGGTGTGTCTAAGCTGACACAAAATAGAAAGGGCAAACCTTTGGTTTGATGGAGAGTATATACAACTAACCTCTAAATAACCTTCAGAATCCATCAGTTTAGTGGACAAAATACACCACGAAACTCGAAATACCCTTCATAATCCTACCATGTGTTGACCAAAGCAAACATGTTATTTTCAGCTGATCCATGGGCCAAATCTTCTATTTGATATGCCAGTCATTTAGGGGCATATTTATACTCTGTTTGCGCCGGAATTGCGTCAAAAAACTAATTCCATATTTATACTTTGGCGTTAGACGCGTCTAGCGCCAAAGTCCATGGAGTTTGCGTCATTTTTTAGCGTGGACACCTACTTTGCATTAATGATATGCAAGGTAGGCATTCCCGTCTAAAAAATTTACTCCGAGGCATGTGCACCGTATTTACACTCCCGGGCAAAATTCACTCCCGGGAGTGGGCGGGTCAAAAAAAATGACGTCCAGCCGCTTTTGCACCGTTTTTTAGCGCCTGGTCAGGGCAGGCGTTAAGGGACCTGTGGGCTCGGAAGGAGCCCAGAGGTGCCCTCCCAAGCCCCCAGGGACACCCCCTGCCACCCTTGCCCACCCCAGGAGGACACCCAAGGCTGGAGGGACCCATCCCAGGGACATTTAGGTAAGTTCAGGTAAGTTTTTTTAAAAAGTTTTTTTGTGGCATAGGGGGGCCTGATTTGTGCCCCCCTACATGCCACTATGCCCAATGACCATGCCCAGGGGACATAAGTCCCCTGGGCTTGGCCATTGGGCAAGGGGGCATGACTCCTGTCTTTGCTAAGACAGGAGTCATTTCAATGGGGGTTGGGAGTCGAAAAAAATGGCGCAAATCGGGTTGAGGCGAAAAATTTGCCTCAGCCTGACTTGCCCCATTTTTTGGCGCCCAAGCTCCATATCCCCCTACGCCGGCGCTGCCTGGTGTACGTCGTTTTTTTTCACGCACACCAGGCAGCACCGGCGGCTAACGCCGGCTAACGTCATTGAATAAATACGGCGCCCGCATGGCGCTTCAGAATGGCGTTAGCCGTCGCTAATTTTTTTGATGCAAAACTGCATTAGCGCAGTTTTGCGTCAAAAAGTATAAATATGGCCCTTAATGTTTATTTAGCCATACAATATAGTAAAATAATGAGATTGGACGACCGGTGCATTTTGTAGTACCTTTATCCGGCTTCAAAAGAACATAGTCATAACCTCAGATTTTATTTAAAAGATGAGTATATACGCAGAATTCATTAAAATGATTTCCAAGTTTGCAATCTAGTGTCATGCCTTGTTGAAAAGCGCATTAAGATACCAAGCTAGTAAATTACAAAAATAATCTGTCAATGCTAAATGCTCTGCCTTTTATATGTTTTATTACGATGTATTCATGACCTGACTTTTCCGAAAACAATACATATTTTGCATATGAATACTTCTTGGGGAATCATACTTTCACAATTGACAATTATATGTTTCTGTATTAATGCTAAGATTATGTCGTTCCATCTTCTTTCATTGTTTGTGTTATAAATGATGCTTTTACAAATCCGTGTTCATTCAATGCTTCAATAGGTGCTTGAATAAATTTGGCAGAAAAGGATGCGGTGAACTTTACTTCACTTTCTCGCAGCTTCAGACAAAATACATTCTAAAGATGTTATTGATTCAAATCGTAAGAACATACAGAAGCAATTTAAAGATCATGAGTATAAAGGAAGAGTTCACATGAGAAAAAAATATAATTGAACCTGGCAGCCACTAACACAATAAGCAAGTGTATTGCAAACATGCTGCAGATGTGCGCCACATGAGTAGCTGCAGAGCAGGAGCTCTCGGTGACACTTCTTTTCCATAACGCATTCAACTGAAGATGCATCTGTTTTATATTGAGGCTCTCTGTTAATTTCAGATGTTATGAAAAAAGATAAAAATCACAGTCTAAAATGTGATGACAACCAAGTAATAGCATTAAGAATTAACCTGACATTTTATGCTCACCTGCACTATTTTTACTGAACAAAGCCAGTTATTGTTGTACCTCAATATTAAACACACAAACCACTGTGACTAAGGGGGTCATTCTGACCTCAGCGGTAAAAGGCTCTTACCGCCGGTCAGAAGACCGCCATTCTACCGCCGCGGCCGCGGTAACCCGCCACGGTCATTCTGACCAACAACTGCCAAGCCGCCAAAAACCCGACATCCACGGAAGGCCGCCTCATCAGCAGGCAGCGATAAACTGGAGATGACCAAACCTCCATCGCCACGCCAACACAAACACGCCCATGCCATTACGACCCACAAATCCACGCGGCGGTCATTCAACCGCGGTATTCCATTGGCGGTACACACCGCCGCAGTCAAAATACACACCCAGCTCAAAAACCCAGCCACATTGGACAATTTGAAATACACACACCTGATACACATACAAACACCACCCCCACACATCCAAGCAACTATAAAACACACACCCACATCACCCACAAACCCCCACTAGTTGGAAATCAGAGAGAAGGCGAGAGAGAGAGAGCGAGCGAGCACAGCAATCGAAAACCCCAACACACACAGGAACCCAAGATCATCAACCACACCACATCTACGCACACATCACCACACACCACCACTCACATCACCGCAAACACCACCTTACACCTCATCCACACCACCCCATGGCACCCCAAAGACACCCCAGGTTTTCGGACCAAGAACTCCGGGTCATGGTGGAGGAAATCATAAGGGTAGAGCCCCAGCTCTTCGGCACACAGGTGCAACACACCACAATAGCCAGGAAGGCGGAGCTATGGCAGAGGATTGTTGACAGGGTCAACGCTGTGGGACAGCATCCCTGAAACCGTGAAGACATCAGAAAGCGCTGGAACGACCTACGGGGGAAGGTCCGGTCGATGGTCTCCAGACACAACATCGCTGTGCAGAGGACTGGCGGCAGACCACCACCCACCCCTCCCGAATTCACAGCATGGGAGCAAGAGGTCCTTAACATCCTGCATCCTGCAGGGCCTCGCTGGAGTAGGCGGAGGAATGGACTCTGGTAAGTCTAGTCTCAACTACTCCCCCCCCCAACCACCAGCATGCCAACCCACACCCCCACCCTCACCCCCAACCCCCCAGCACACAGCCTCCCTGCCAATGTCTCACCAGCACAACCCACCCAACCCAAAACCAAACCCTGAATGCCAACACAAACCATGGACACCCATCACCTATGCATGACCACTGCACATACCCATCCCCCCCACAAACCACCCTCACAACTCCTGCCACAAGGGAATGCCAGCACTGGAGGACAAGGGCACCCACAAATTGCACACCATGGAACACACAGAAGCAATAACCATACTCTTTCACCCCTGCAGGGCCCGAACGCCAACACACCGGCCAGGAGGGTCCAGATATGTCCATGCCACCCCCAGAACAGGCCCGCAGTGAGGACAGCAGCTCTGTCGACCTGGAACCTGATGACCAGCCCGGACCATCGGGGACCTCTGGACAGTCGGTTCCCCACACACAGACACAGCCCACAGCAGACCTAACCCCCTCTGGGAATATCAGCACCGCTCCCACCCAGCGGGCCCATGGCTCTGTCTCCAGGACAGGTCAATCAGCGGTGTGTCCGCCACTACAGGGCACCCAGGCTGACCCACCACCCCAACAACAACAGGGACCTGGGGGCAGTGGTAGTGGGCACACCGTCCAGGGGACAGAGGCCCGGGGAAACAGGGCAACTGGGAGGGCTGCAGTGCGACAGGGGGGGGAGGACAGGCCCAGGGAACCGACTCTCCAAGAGGCCCTCACCACCATCATGGGAGCATACCACCGCTCCCAGGAGACGATGGCAACGGTAATGGCCAGGTTCCAGGAGATCCAGGCACAGCAGGAGGAACGGTACATGGGGTACAGAGAGGAGCTCAGGAACATCGTCCAGGCCCTGAACCTAATAGTCACCACATTGCGGGACCATATGGCACCCCAAAGGGCCCCTGTCACCAGCCCGGACCAGGAACAGCCTACCACCTCCGCCGGCGCTAGTGGACAGGAGGCCCCCACACAACGACGGGCCACCAGAACCCCACCTCCTGCTGAAGATCAACCACCCCGCAAGAGGAGCCTGAGATCACAAAGGAAGACAGAGTAGGATGCCAAGACCCCCGCCAGCCTAAGATCCCCCCGGATGTCATTCCACTGTCCCACATCGTCACCCTGTCCAACCTTGAACTGCCCCTGCTCCATCCTTCCACAGGCATATGGACAATGCACCTGTGCGACCGAGAACTGGACTCTGCCATGGACATCACTCCACCCCCACCCATCACCGTTTTACTATCATGGACCTATATGTAGCACTTTAAATAAATCACTCATTGCACTTGAAACACTCAGGAGTCTGCTTGTATTCTTAACAAATGTATTACACATAACGGTTCAAAAATGTACAGTTACATTGTGATGACAACATACCAATGTCAATTTGCTTTACTCCATGGCCGAACAAACCAGAAGTCACGCAGTGGGTCATACAGCTCTGAAAAGCCAAGGGAAAGTCACAATTCAGTTGAAAGGAACTGGGGGGAAACACAGAAAGTAGAGATGCAGGAGGCCAGAAGTAAATGTAAAATGCCGTGGGGGCTTCTTACCTGGGTGCTACTGAAAATACTGTTGTATGACCGTGTCCCTGTTGTCCGTGTTGTCCCCGTCGTCTTCCTCCTCTTCACGCTCCACAGGCTCCACAGCTGCTACAACACCACCATCTGGACCATCCTCCTGCAGAAAAGGCACCTGGCGTCGCAATGCAAGATTGTGAAGCATACAGCAGGCCACGATGATCTGGCACACCTTCTTGGGTGAGTACATTAGGGATCCCCCTGTCATATGCAGGCACCTAAACCTGGCCTTCAGGAGGCCGAAGGTCCTTTCTATGATCCTCCTAGATCGCCCATGGGCCTCATTGTACCGTTCCTCTGCCCTAGTCCGGGGATTCCTCACTGGGGTCAGTAGCCAAGGCAGGTTGGGGTAACCAGAGTCACCTATTAGCCACACACGGTGTCTCTGTAGCTGTTCCATCACATAGGGGATGCTGCTATTTCGCATGACATACGCGTCATGCACTGACCCAGGGAACATGGCATTTACATGGGAGATGTACTGGTCAGCCAAACAGACCACCTGGACATTCATCGAATGGTAACTTTTCCTGTTTCTGTACACCTGCTCATCGTCTTTTGGGGGTACTAAGGCCACATGGGTCCCATCAATGGCACCAATGATGTTGGGGATATGTGCAAGGGCATAGAAGTCAGCCTTCACAGTGGCCAAATCACCCTCCTCAGGGAAAATAATGTAGCTCCGCATGTATTTCGTCAGGGCAGACAACACTCTGGACAAAATCTTAGAAAACATAGGCTGAGACATCCCTGATGACATGGCCACTGTTGTCTGAAAAGACCCACTTGCCAAAAAATGGAGGACTGACAGAACCTGCACCAGAGGGGGAATTCCTGTGGGTTGGCGGATGGGGGACATCAGTGCTGGCTCCAGCTGGGCACACAGTTCATGTATGATGGCTCGGTCAAGTCGGTAGCGAAGTATAATATGACGTTCCTCCATTGTCGACAGGTCCACCAGCGGTCGGTACACGGGAGGATTCATCCTTCTCCTCGTAAGTCCCAGCGGACGGTGCCTAGGAAGGACAACATGGAGCACAGAGTCAAGCAACCCACAGGTACGTAACTACAGCTTGCACAGTACACGATTCTCAATGCATTGAATGGGTTGTATGAGTGGCAATGCAAGGCCTAGGCCTGTGTGACGCAGTAGTAATTAAGCCCTGTGGTCCCTTGTTATGGCGGCTGCCTGACCTGAGAAGTGTGACAGTGGGATGTGAGGTCAATGCGCTGGTGTGACACACCGTGGCGGTAAGCGGTCGAAGACCGCGGCGCAAAGCCGCATTGGTTAACATCGAGCCCTATGGGTTTCACGAGCCAATGACTAGCTGCGCCGGCGGTCACGGAACGCACCGCGGCGGTACGCGCCGCCGCGGGCGTGACCGCCATTTTCTATCTGGTTAATCACTCGAGACCTGATCATCCACAGGAGAGGACCTATACTGCAAGTGCTGCTGTGACCTCGGTCTGGGAGATACAATGGCTGCTGCGACTGGGGAAAGGGCCCCTGCCTTCACTACAGAAGAGTTGGAGAAACTTGCGGATGGGGTCCTGCCCCAGTATGCGTGACTCTACGGTCCTCCAGACCAAGAGGTAAGTACACTGTGTGCACGTTGAATGGGCTATGCCTGGGTTGTGTATGGTGGATGTAAGATGGTGGGGTGGGGGGACAATGACGAGTGCAAGGCACGACAGATGAGAGCATGTGCCACATGGCAAGGTTGGGGAGGGGGGGCCAATCGCATCTATCATGCGGAAAATTGATGATATTTCAATTTCCACCCTGTACATGTCAAATAGGTCAGCGCCCATCAGAAGATCGACATTTGGCGTGCCATCGCCAAGGAAGTCCGAACCCTGGGGGTCCACAACAGACGGGGCACCCACTGCCGCAAGAGGTGGGAGGACATCCGCCGCGGGACCAGGAAGACCGCCGAGTCACTGCTGGGGATGGCCTCCCAACCTAGGAGGGGTGCCAGTCGTACCCTGACCCCCCTGATGTCCCGGATCCTGGCGGTGGCCTACCCCGATTTGGATGGGCACGTGACGACATCACAGCAGACACAAGGGGGTGAGTACCAGCACATTCAGCTATCTTAACGCGCAGTGGAGGTGCCTGGGTGGGGGAGGAGGGCTGTGGGTGACATTAGGCCAGGGCGCTTTCTGTATTGTATTCCTCTCCTTTAGCCATGTCCCTGTGCCCCCACCCCCCACCTCTGTACGGTGACAGGTACAGCTAGCCATGGTCCTGCATCACCCATGTGCGCGTTTGTTGTCCCTAGACCTGTTGGCCCAGTCACAAGTACTCAGTAGTGTACCCCGATTGCGCGGCTTAGTGCATGAGGCTCCTGTGTCTGTCCTCTCCGCCAACGGTGTTGACAATGCATGTACTCAACCTTTTATTATGTCTCCCCCCACCCTTTTTCTTTATCTTCTTGTGCATGTGTGCTTCAGCATCATCAGGCGGAGGAGACTTGGCACCGGAGCACGAGGGAGCTGCGACTCACAAGGATCCGGTGGGCCATGGCACAGACACTGAGGCCACCAGTGATACGGAGGGCGAGGGGAGCTTCACAACGGGGAGCCGTGGTGAAACCAGCGACACCGACACGTCCTCGGATGGGAGCTCCCTAGCGGTGGCGGCAACATCCGTGCCCCCCGCCTCTACAGGTACAGCCGCCACCCAGCGCACCAGCTCCGCCCTCCCACCAGCCCCTCAGCCTACGCTCCGTGCCCGCTCGCCCAAGAAGGCAGGCATCTCCTTCGCCCCAGGCACCTCAGCCCCTGCCCCTGTTACCCCAGCTGCCCTCAGTGAGGAGGTCATTGACCTCCTGAGGACCATCATTGTTGGGCAGACTACCCTTTAGAATGCCATCCAGGGGGTAGAGAGGGAGGTGCATCGTAGCAATGCATACCTGGAGGGCATTCATTCGGGTCAGTCTGCCCATCAACGATCGTTCAATTCTCTGGCCTCAGCACTGACGGCAGCCATTGTCCCTGTTTCCAGCCTCCCTCTTCTAACTGCCTCCAGCCTGTCTCTGTCTCCTGTTCCTCTGCCTATCCCATCCACACCATCAGACCAGCCTGCACACACCTCAACACCCAAGGGCAGCTCTTCCAGACATAAGCACCACAGATCACACAAACATTCACCCAAGCAACACCCAGATGCAGACATGCCAACAGCCACTACCACCTCTGTGTCCCCCACCTCCTCGTCTCCCTCCTCCCTCCCTGTGACGTCTACACTCACGCCTGCATGCACACCACCAACACCCAGTACTTCCACCACCAGCACACCCTCCAGTACAGTCCGCACACTTGCAGTCACCACCCCCACTGCCATTTACACGTCCCCTGTGTCCTCTCCCACTGTGTCTGTCACCCCCTCTTCCAAGACACACAAACGCAGGCAGCCACCCACCCAACAGCCAACCACCTCACGACAGCCTGCAGACCATGCACCTTCACCCAAGGACAGCACACCTGACTCTCCTACAACCACCTCCTCTTCCTCCACTCCCATAACCACTGCACCTACCGTTTACCTTGGTCCTAAAAAGTTTTACCTCTCCAATCTTGACCTCTTTCCCTCACCTGACCCACCCCCTCCATCTGCTAAGAGTCCCAAGAGCACCTCAGCCACCACCAGCCCGGGTTCACATGTCAGCGTAGTCCATGGATTTTGGAGTCCCCCCTTTGCCAGCAGTGAGACATCGGTCAGCAGCAAGGGGACAGCCAGCCCCCCCCTGGAAAGAGGACCCGGAAAGTGAGGGCCCGCCGCAGGAGGAGTGCCACGGCTGCCCCCAAGGACCGAGGTTCGGACACTTCACCTGCCACAACATCCAGGGGAGGCAAGGCCCCGAGAGCCACAGCGAAGGAGGGCAAGGGCAGCAGGGCGGAGAAGTCAGGCAGCAGGAGCGCGGACCAGGAGGGCCCCACAAGCCCCATCCCGGGTGTGAGGGAGGACACCCAAGGGCCCACGACACCGTCACCGAAGGGTCCAGCAACTGCACGGTCGGAGGGCGACTGAGCAGGGAGTCCTGCCCAGGTCTGACTCCCTGGAATTACAGGACAATCACCGCTGAAGAGGGCCCCGCCGTGCAGGAAGGCACCGCTGAAGAGGGCCCCGCCGTCCAGAAAGGCACCGCTGAACAGGGCCCCGCCGTCCAGAAAGGCACCGCTGAAGAGGGCCCCGCCGTGCAGGAAGGCACCGCTGAAGAGGGCCCCGCCGTCCAGAAAGGCACCGCTGAAGAGGGCCCCGCCGTCCAGAAAGGCACAGCTGAAGAGGGCCCCGCCGTGCAGGAAGGCACAGCTGTAGAGTGCCCCGCCGTCCAGAAAGGCACCGCTGAAGAGGGCCCCGCCGTGCAGGAAGGCACCGCTGAAGAGGGCCCACCGTCCAGAAAGGCACCGCTGAAGAGGGCCCCGCCGTGCAGGAAGGCACCGCTGAAGAGGGCCCCGCCGTCCAGAAAGGCACCGCTGAAGAGGGCCCCGCCGTGCAGGAAGGCACCGCTGAAGAGGGCTCCGCCGTGCAGGAAGGCACCGCTGAAGAGGGCCCCGCCGTCCAGAAAGGCACCGCTGAGGAGGGCCCCGCCGTGCAGGAAGGCACCGCTGAAGAGGGCCCCGCCGTCCAGAAAGGCACCGCTGAAGAGGGCCCCGCCGCCCAGAAAGGCACCGCTGAAGAGGGCCCCGCCGTGCAGGAAGGCACCGCTGAAGAGGGCCCCGCCGTCCAGAAAGGCACCGCTGAAGAGGGCCCCGCCGTGCAGGAAGGCACCGCTGAAGAGGGCCCCGCCGTCCAGAAAGGCACCGCTGAAGAGGGCCCCGCCGTCCAGAAAGGCACCGCTGAAGAGGGCCCCGCCGTGCAGGAAGGCACCGCTGAAGAGGGCCCCGCCGTCCAGAAAGGCACCGCTGAGGAGGGCCCCGCCATGCAGGAAGGCACCGCTGAAGAGGGCCCCGCCGTCCAGAAAGGCACCGCTGAGGAAGGCCCCGCCGTGCAGGAAGGCACCGCTGAAGAGGGCCCCGCCAAGACAGGCCCCGCTCCGCTGGGCCCTTCCTGTCAAGCACCGCTCCGCTGGGCCCCGCCGTCTCAAGCACCGCTCCGCTGGGCCCTTCCTGTCAAGCACCGCTCCGCTGGGCCCCGCCGTCTCAAGCACCGCTCCGCTGGGCCCTTCCTGTCAAGCACCACTCCGCTGGGCCCCGCCGTCTCAAGCACCGCTCCGCTGGGCCCTTCCTGTCAAGCACCGCTCCTCTGGGCCCCGCCGTCTCAAGCACCGCTCCGCCCTTCCTGTCAAGCACCGCTCCTCTGGGCCCCGCCGTCTCAAGCACCGCTCCGCTGGGCCCTTCCTGTCAAGCACCGCTCCGCTGGGCCCCGCCATCTCAAGCACCGCTGGCCCAATGACTGTGCCGGTTCTGTGTCGTGCTAATGTTCACGCTGCACTCGGGCCACCCGGCCTCCCCCATTGCCTGTGGAGACTGTTATCCACTTGATGGACTGTGGCTTTGCACTCCCCAGGATGGTACAGTGGGCAAGCCACCCACTGTAGAGACTTGAGAGACTGTGGCTTTGCACTCCCCAGGATATGACAGTGGGCAAGCCACCCACTGTAGAGACTTGAGAGACTGTGGCTTTGCACTCCCCAGGATTGAACAGTGGGCATGGTGGCCCCTTCTTGGATCTGGTGTCGTGGACTCATGTGGCTGTGGTGCCCCCCCTTCCCTTCCCCCTGAGGTGCCTGTAGTTTTGTCATCTGATGCCTCTGCAGTGTTCTCTCCAACGGACTCAGGTCTCCTGTGTGGGCTTTGCCCATGTGTTGATACACTTTGGCCCACGGACATTTGCAATTTCTGTGACTGTGCGGGACTTTCTGCCTCTGTTTCTCGGTCACGCAATGTTTACATATGACATTTTTTGCTTCATTTTCCTATTTTACCATATCTTCAATGAACCTAATTTTTACATAAATGTTGTTTCTCACTTTAATCATATCTTTTCGTTATTCCGGGGGGTATGGGTGGGGTCACTTTGACTTGGTGCTCTGCATTGGTGTGTAGATAGTTGGGGGGTGGGTGTGATGCGTATGTGTGTGCCCGTAACCCTTCCTCCTCCCCCCCTCCCCTGTGTCGTAGGTGCGGTACTCACCGTTGTCGTCTGCGCCGGAGTTCGTACTCGTGGTAGATGAGCAGGTAGACGAGAGCGGGTAGGATGTGTAATTCGGGCTCCATGCTGTTCTCTGTCCTCGTGGAGTGCATAGAGGTGAGCGTTTTCCCGTTCGTAGTCTGTTTCCGCCGTGTTTTTATCGGCGGGGCTCCCGCCCCGGAAAAGGTGGCGGATTGGTGAGTTGTGATAGGGTGGGCGGTACTTTGTCTGCCGCCTGCCTGTTGGCGGTGACCGCCGAGTTGTTTGTCTGTCCTGCCGTGGCAGTCGGAGTGTTAAAGTGGCGGGCTCTGTTGGCGGTTCCCGCCAGGGTCAGAATTCCATTTTTTGAACCGCCAGCCTGTTGGCGGGTTGGCCGCCGCTTTATCACCGACCGCCGAGGTCAGAATGACCCCCTAAGTCTAGAACTGAAAAGATAAAAAGCACTAAAGACATATATGTATATATTTATTGGTCGGTTACATAAAACCATTACAAAATAAAACAGCATAAACAGTGCATTAATTTTTCATATAAAAAGACTCCATTAAATTCAGCTTATTAGCAATGCTGTATAGCTAATTGCATGATTTACTTTTACAGCAAAACAAGTGTGGTTGGACCACCTAGTATAACAACTCAATGATCAAAAGAATTACATTATGCTAAAAAGGAAAACAAGGCTACATTAAAAAGCTACCTCAGTAAAACAGGGGTGTGCAAAATGCAAAGTGCATGGGAGCAATAGACTTGCTTCAATAAGAATAGTTTACAATAACCGGTTATTTCCTTTAAAAACGAATCCATAATTAAGCTCAATATACCTTAAAGCAATAAATACCTAAAAACATCAGTGCTCTTTACACATTACTTTTCATATGGTATGTTAGATTTATTCAGTGCATTCCACTCCTTGACGCTGCCCTCTAACCTTCCTTTGTGCCAGAGCCACCATTCTCCATTATGCATCCCATTATGGAATACTCATCATCAAAAAGAACCTCAAAAATACTCTTGTCTTTTTACTGGTCAGGGCTGGCCTCCATGCATTAAGAAGCTGATACGCTGAAACTTGTGGCTAATGCCTAACCACGAGACACATTCTACCTACTTATTTTGTTGACCTCTAAGTCCTTAAACTTGACCAGTTGAATGTTCATAACAGTGTTGTCTAAATTAAGGGTGTTGATGATGGCCTGCCGGCCCGTACTGATGACTGATCTATTCCATTCTGAACTTAGGAGTACTCTCCACACTTTTTAACAAGGAAAAGCAGCTGCTGATGGTGTGTTGGAAGGATTCCTGTTATGCACTACAATCCCTTCATGTTATTGTTTCAAAAGGCCTACACCACCCAGCTAGATATATGATTAAAAATGGCCCTTCCCCTAGCCTAAGAGCCATAAAATATTTATAGGAGTGCCTTCACTTTGCCAAAACATCCATGTCAAGCTGGTGCAAATGAAATTGCACTCACTTTCTGATACTTTGCTTGAAGGCATTCGGGAATATTTGAGTTCCAAGGCTCTGTAGCATTCAGCTGGTTGCAAGATTCCTCAAGGTACAAGGAGTGAGGCTGTCAAATCCCACCTGACTGGATTTCATGCCACAATAAAGTCCCAAGCTTCCTTCCTTGGCCAGTCGGAGTTTGTGGTAGGGGTGAGCGGAAGTTGCTGAGTTTCACTCTGGTGAACAGCATGAAGTTACAACATTCAGTGCAGCTGCAAGGTTCTGTGAAGTTCAGTGAAAGGGCGGAAATCGGCACATGACACTGCTTGTGTTGATTTCTGGTTCTGGGAGCTTGTTCTGCCTTTCAAAATCAGCACCAACTGCACCACATGGCATGACAGAGGGCACTGCTGCTCAAGTTGTACTTGCTGCCGCTCAAGTAGATTTTCTACTCGAGTAGAAACTTTTTCATCATGAACAGTTGCAGGCACCCGCGACCATTCACGGTAAGAAATGTTTGCCGGGTGCCCTCATAGCAACTGAAAATCATGCTAGGGGATGCCAACTCTCACTTGTGCTTGCCAACTTATCGTTGGTGAGCTGTGAACAAGAAAAAACTCCACCACACTGCGGTTAGTGGAATTTGGCCAGAACTCTGAATAACGTGTGGAAAATGAAGTGGCTAAAATTCCTTCAACTCGCCAGTGGAGCAGAATTTATCGCCCACTCCTATTTTGTGGCAAATAAACAAAAGACAGTGAAGATAGCATCAATTATGAAATTGAACTAAAGCTAACACATGTTTTTAAACATTTTTCTTGCATTTAGAGATAAAATGGGCACTTATAGCTTTACTGATTATCGGTATAAGTAGGTTTTGTTCCAGTCCATTGGAGGGACTGGGGGCAACCTTTCAGGAGGTCCAGATTCAGGCCGTGGTGAATTAATATTTTTGATGCACAGTAGACTTGTGGGTCCCTCACTATATTTTGCAGGGGTGGGCCATCATTTTGCGCTGACACAAGCTCACCCACCCATTTCTGGTATGCCACATTAAGTTTTACCATCTGTGATGTTTTGTCAAGGGCTTGTAGGTTCACCAACAGCACTGGACATAGTTCACACCTATCGTATGACTAGAACTCAAGGGGGCTATTTGTGACATTATGTTCCAAACGGGAGGCCGCGGCTGGAGAACTGCGTCCAATATGGAGGTTTTGTATATGGTTTTGAGGAGACTGGGTCCAACCTAGGGACAGAGTGAGAGCTAGATTTTAAAACAAATAAAGTATGGGTGCTATAAATGTGATTTAATTTTAAATTGAGTGCAGATATGTGAATATTTGTCTGTTTTCTGGTTTTACCAGATTTGTTTTCTGTTTTTTTACAGATTTGCAGCAGTGAAATGTGTTCCAATGTGCTAGCCATTCTTACTCTTGGAAAGAGCTTACTTAAGGTCAGCGGCTAGTCTTGCCTACACCCAATGTGAACTAAAATATGGTTTGGAATGCAGCTCAAACTGAGTACCAGTTACTAAGATTAGGTATACATTTTACCCAATTCTTAATTTGCTCAGTGACAGAGGTACACCTGACTCAGATTCTGTGCTCGCTGTGCGTAAGATTCATGTTACACCATACCGACGAGGCCCAAAAAGGCTGAAACTGGTTTGGGTTGCTGTGTTCCCATTCTCTGTGGACATAGATTCGCCGTTTGGCCAGTTCTGTTCTTATCGGAGCAGTAGTATGACTGATTTACATGTCCCCTGTACCACATAGTGTATATGCAGCCCGAAGTAACTGCCAGATTAATTCAAGCATTCAACCATCACTTATTTTCTGTGAGATGCCTATAGCGTGAGTGGTGCAACCAAATGTGGTTAATTTGCTAATTGTACTTTGGAACTCAAAGCTGCATCTCACTGATGAGAACAAGCAAAGCAAACTCTTCAGTAGTTGTTTGTGTTCCCATTGAGAGGCAACGTGGCATAATAGGTCAGGACGTACTGTTCCTATTGGAGCATTACTAAGGCTGATTCCAATATGGTTAGTGACTGTGTAGTAACACAATGAGCAAAGCAGTTATGAACTGGAATACAATTTATAGTGACTGCGGTTAAGTTTTGCATTTTTTCCCATCAGGTTTTGGTGTTGCTCGCTATAACGTTGCTGACAGGTGGAAGGAAAAGAAGGGATTATTTAAGCTCCATGTCCCACTAACAGAAGGGAGACAGAGACTGCACATCACTCCCTTATTAAACTGAATTGACTAAGAGGTAGCAATGGCCGCCTCACTCTTTCGTTCCTTTTCATGACGACTTCAAACAAAAGTGGAAACATCAAGCCATCCGAAATAGCACTGAAGGAGAATATAAAGGCACTATGGAAGGGAGCTCTGGTGATGGAGCAGAAGCTTGGGAAGGAAGGTTATGGCCGTTCTGAAGAACATGGAGAAATGTGGCACTGAGCTTTCTAAATCGAGACTCGACGTTAAAATTGCTGGCTCAACTGAGAATCGACGTCCAGCCATGGGGAATGTGATGTGTCTGAGCTGGGGGCGGAGTAGCAGTTGGTTAGAAAGTTATACAGACTGTTGGTGTGTAATAAGCGGATAAATGCCACCTCAAAAGGAGTAAAATTGTTGATTCTGAATTCTACTGAATGTGGGGAGAAGGTATTGCTTTTAGTAATACATAAAACTTGTAGTAGCAAAGCCAGAAGGTCTCTCCTATGCAAGCTAAATATTTTGGTCATGGTGCACAGCAGCTTTGCTGTCGTACAGCATGGCTAAAAGTAAAACAAAAAAACACTATTATGCCTCATGTATCTTTTTTTTATCACTGGCAGCACAGTGGATCAGGAGGCATCTACATCCTCTGTGGTGCATGCCCTTCCTCAGAAATACTTACCGCCTGCCTGCCTTCCTGACAGTAAATAGAAAAAAAACGCTATGACGTGGCCAGTGCTGGCTGTGTTATAGTGTTTTTTTTTTTTTTATTCTTTCAGCCAAGCTACACATGGTAACAAACACTGAGTTGCTTGCCCTATCCACCCTACTCCTTGAAACAACCTGTCGTCTATATTTGCCATTCTCAATTTGCCTTCAGCCCTACAGTTAAACAAAAGCTTAACCAGGTGTCCCCCTAGTTGCTGTGCGGCACCAAGACAGCTGTGGTAATCACACATTTCATTAATTCATAATCAACAGTCTACTGCAGCTCGTACAGTCATTCCTTCCATTGGTATTATTTCTGTACCTATAGTATACTAAAGTAAGCATTTGAAAACTGTGGTTGAGCTGGGGGGATACTGTTAAAGGTCATGTCAAACAAGTTTCTCATGCTCTAGTCGGGGTGGGTGGCAACTATTGCCCTTGACTATGGGCATTCCAGATATGTATCTTCTGCAGATTGTGGGAGCTACATCACTCTGCTGTACACCTTCATCTTTAATGTTTTCATAGGTGATAGTGAGTTTATTTATTTTTGAAGTTAGCATCCTAAGGGCCTCATTTACAAGCACGTAGTGCTGCCGCTGCATAACGTTTTGTTGTTGATGCAGCAGTGGTGCAATCAGTGCTCTACACAGCTCCACATTTACAAACGGACGCATAGGGCCCAGTGTGTCAGTTTGTAAAGCCCTGCATTACATTATACCTGCAGCAAGTTTAATGTATGCAGGGTAAGCATTCCCACAGAAAAAGTCATGTAGAACTGATGCAGTGAAATTTACATCTTTTCACTGCGTCACTCTATGACTACACTGCGACAAAATTTTACTGCCTGCTCAGACCAGGCAAAAAAGTGACACAGGGCGTTTTCCAATGGGACTCTCCTTTCATTGCTGGAGTTGAGTAAGTTTAACAGCGCAACTCCAGCAATGTGTCACTTTAACGCCAATAGATACATCAGAATTTCTGACGCATCTGTGAAAACAAGCACCATGGAACGCTGTATTGTAAGTACATTGCATTCATGGTGTCATTAGGGGATGTGTGGCAGGTGCAAGAAATCTGACACATCAGTCATGATTCGTCAGTTTCTTGTAAATGAGGCCCCCTAAATTCATTACTAAAAAATAAGATAATTTTAGGGAATTAGTTGGAGCTTATAAGTCAGTGCATTTTTTATTGGTAATGTGACAGAGTTGTGTCTCTGTATGTAAACAGATTTGAAAACAAATCCAATAAATATTCATAGGTGTTTTCCACCTATTTAAAACTCACATGCTGGACATGTTGACAAAACACGTGCACAGAAGCATATGAATTTGCACTCCCTGTGTTATTCCTACTTCTGGACCACATTTTCTACTTTCTTCGTATTTGCAAAGAATTACAGAAATCGTTTTTAAAATATGTGACAGTCACAGATTTCTTTAGGTGGTCCAATTTCTGACGTTTTTTACTCTCATTGAAATAAAGTGAGTATTTACTTAATGCAAAAATGTAATTCATTAATGCAATTCAATTGATGACTTTTATTTGTATTTCTTTATTGGAAAATATTTTTCTCCATAGGATAACTTGTTTTCGGATGAAGAAACAAAATGGAATTCAGTGCAAATGCCCTTGTAAACTTGCAGTTGATCACCAGGTTGATCATGAAGGGTCTCTGCCTTGGACTTGCCACGCCCAATCACTCTAAACATATTTAGAAAAACTTAAAAATGGGGTATACCCGTTCATCAGGGCAAAATACCACAGCTATTAATTTAACTAACCTTAGCATTATTATGCCCTCACGCATACGGTTATGTATGCACCTAGGTTACATTTAGGTAATCAAATTGTGTTAGCAATTTTGGCCATTTTCAGAACAATGAGGTCCTTTGGTAGATATTATTTCATTGTCTCATTATTTTGGCAAGAAAGGCAAACTCAGAACTCCCATGGTGGGTGGGGGATGAAGACATTTCTTTATTAAAAATAAAATCCCACTATGGGAATCAAACTTTAAATAAGTATTGACAGGAACCTCCACATGAGAGATTCCTGGCGGTGCTTTAAAACTGACCTCTGGCTTGATGGTCATTTCTAAATGTGGCGAAGGGAACAGTTACAAATTGGGTTTCTGGGTGGCAGAAGTATGCACCCTGTCCAACTGCAATCCTAGGCAGGGTAAGTCAGATAAATGCCATAAATTAACCTGTGCTCACCCTCTGGTAGCTTGGTTCAGAGCAGACAGGCTTACCTTAAAAGGCAATCTGTCAAGTATTTATGCAACACACTGAAAACACCACAAAAAGACTCCACACCAAGTTAGAAAAACAGACCAAAATGACAAAAAGCCAATCAGTAGAAGTCGAGATATGAGTTTTTTAAAGGAATAAATGCAAAAATGGTGCTTAGAAGCGATAAGTACATATTGGGATATCTAGTCACACTGGACTGCGACAAAGTCAAGAGTTCAGGCAACCCGTGACAGAGCACAGGCCAGCTACAGGACCCACCCAGTGTTTGCTAAGCAAAGGTGCCATAATCCTTGTTGAAGCATGAGATGCGTTGATGGTCCCAACACAGTTGGGGTGTTCCACAGGATTTCTCCATGCAACTGCGGCAATGCATTGGTTCAATTGAGCGAGGCACGAGGTCCGAGTGCGGTGGTTCCAAATGCGATGCACCAGATTAATCCATACTGGAGGGGTGATGCACCAATCTTCTCTGTGCATTGGCATGAATGCATTGGTTTCGAAGTGGTGGTTCCAGAGGTGATATGACAGTTCCTGAGTGTGATGCGCCGGTCCGGTCCCTGCAACATGGGTGATGCGTACATTTTGATCTTGCAGCAGGTGATGCATCGGTTCTGATCAGCACAACAACGTTGATGCACATGGTCTGGCCATTGCAGCACTTAATACCCACTTCCAAGAGCCCAGGACTGGACTCGCACCCCTTAGCAGGCTAAACTTGCAGCAAGCAAAGTTCAGGTGCTGTAGTTGATGATGTGTTGAAGTCTTTTGTGTCCTAGAGACTTCACAAGAACAGGTGGCAAATCGGCAAACCCATGGAGTCAATCTGGGTTCAAGTGAGATGGGTCTAGTCCTTCCTAAGCAGGGAAGAGAGCAGTGGGCAGCAGGGCCGCATAGCAGAAAAGCAGTTTTTCCAGAGCAACAGTCCAGAGTGGCAGCCCTTGTAGCAGCACAGCATTTCTAGTTCCTGGCAGCATTCTTCATAGGTCCATTAGTGTGCTGATTTGGTAGGGTCAGACTTCATGTATTTATACCAAGTTGTGCCTTTGAAGTGTGGGTGACTTCAAAGAATCGTCTTTGAAGTGAACAGAAGACCTTTGTTGTCCTGGCTCCGGGCTTACTACAGGTGGTCATGCAGCCCTTTGTGTTGAAGCTGGACACTGTCTATTCAGGTATAAGTGTCAGCTCCTCCCACTGGCCCTGCCTCAGGATGTGCCATCAGGAAATTGATGGCTCATTAGTCACATCTAAGCTCCCTCTGTGTGTGACTGTCTGAAAGGAATGCACAAAGTCCAGTTGCCAGCCAGCCTAGATGTGTATTGGAGACAGGCTGCAGGCACACAGGCCTAAAAGCCGGAAAATGGCTACTCTCTAAAAGTGGAATCAAGATGGGCTATTAATATTTTACACACTTGACCCCTCATTTCTTAGTGTTTAGAGGTATATGGTGTTATTTAATTACACTGATTTCATTTTAGGAGTCATCAATTGAGATGCATAAGAAACCCAAGAGAGATAGAAATATAGATCCAGCAGGTATTTTTTGTGAGGTGGAGGGTTCTCCTTTCTTCTTTCATTTTCTCATTTTAAATATTCCGTAAACACTTATTATAATTTATACTTCTGTATGCTTGCACATTGGGGGACCAAATTGCGTTTTAAAAGACCAATAAGGCAATATTTAGGTGTAAAATCGGTTCTGGATATATAAAGATGGTGAACTTTTTGTAAGTACAGAGTAAGCACTGAGTTATCTATTTAAAAATGCCTGTTTGCTACTTCAGTTCTCTTTATTGTAATTGCATGATGATCTTTATACACGTATTGTTATTAATAGAGTGTTAAATTAGCACTTTTGGAATACACAGACTTCACTTATTTTTTAGGAAGATTGGCATGAATTGCTAAAATGTTTATTTCCTACTCTTTGCATGAGGGATGTACAAAATTACTATTTTCTGATTGACTTTGTGTTTTATATGGACTGTACGGATAATTCAAAACATATGTATGATTACAGCCCTGAGGGAGTCAGGGGGTACACCCCTGACGAAACACGTTTTGGCATGGATGTTGGCGAACTCCGGTAGTGACTGAATACTAATTGACTGGAAATTGAAGATTTCAAGAACAAGGATACGCACAATTGTGGTCTAATAAAGGAATAAAGATATGAACAATGATTTGATGGACTTGATGTTGGCTGTGTGCCTTATATATATGTACAAGATGGCAATGTACTCCAACACTAGCCAAATTACACCCGTACTTCCATTGTTCAATGTGTGTGGGAGGATAGTGCCTCCTGATCCTGGGTGTGGAAAAAAAGAAAAAGCAGTGCCAACCCAATCCAGGAACGACATCCTCTCTCTGCACTCCAAGATGTCTCCATAAAGGAGATTAATTCTTCATTAACAGTTATTTTATTCCTGTTTAAATATAGATCCATGCATGAAGCTTCATGATTCTCACAGAAAGTTTGTCTTATTCTTTCAACAGGTGAGCTGATTTATTTAATTTATCTGTTGATTGTTACATCTGCTATTACATGCTGTAATTCAGTAAGTGACAATTCGAAATGACATCTAGCTCGTCTGCAGGGGAAAGTGTTTACTGTTGTTCTAAAAAAACAGCGTGGGTTATGGTCCCGGCCTTACGTTTCTGAAAGTGGCATGTACAAAATTGCAACAATAAATCCGCCTTTACCATTAAAGAGGATTTATTATTCCATCAAATGTGTTAAGGAATCACCAATGTTGACGTATGAGAGACTTCCGCCTCACAGAAGTGAAAAACAAATTTCACTACTAGGCCATAGGAAACTTAAGAGTATATGTCCTGTCAATTAGTTACATAGCACTTGCCCTATGGGCTACTTAGGGCCTACCTTAGGAGTGACCTATTTGTATTAAATGGGGGGTTAAAGGCTTGGCAAGAGTTTTCAAATGCTAAGTCACATGGCAGTGTCACTGCACATGCAGGCTCTGAGACATGTTTGAAGTCTACTTGAGTGGGTGGCTGGGTGGCACAAGCAGTGCTGCAGTCCAACTAGCAGCATTGAATTTACAGTCCCTGGGTACATGTACTGCACTTTACTAGGGACTTATAAGTAAATTAAATATGACAATTGTGGGTGTCTCAATCAAACCATGTTTAGGGGAGAAAGCATATGTACCTTAGCCATGGTCAGCAGTGATAAAGTGCTCAGAGGCCTAAGGCCAACAAAAAGACATTAGCAAAGATGTGAACCAAACAGGCAAAAGGTTTAGGAGGAGACCACCCAAAGGCTGCCAGGTCTAACAGGGACTTTGTCTGTGTGACGGAGCAATGAACTCCTTCACCCTGACAGAATAAACTCCTTCAATAATATAATATTTTGACAAAGACAAGGGTACGACTTATCTTATATCCTCTAAATCCCACCCTAAGTATAAAATTCACTCATTGCGTATATTGGTCCTATGAAGTACAGTCTGTGGTTTAAATTTAAATCTATTTCAAATTGATCAGCAGACCAATGATTTGCAGAATGGCACAGACCCTTAGACTATTGACCAAGGACTGATTGATGGATGTAAAATAACATTGAAAGTTCTGGCTTTTTTGCAAGTCAGCCTGAGTACTTAGATCAAGCACTCTGAACCTTCTCTGAATCAGAATAACAATACAAAGAGAAAGATCCTTCTCTTCTGTAGGTACCAAAATCTTGAACCATGTATTTCTACTTTGAGAAACATTGCAAGCTATAAATTTATAAAGTGTTACATTCAGTTTAGTTTATTTGTCTCAATCCCAAGTGATGGCAAACTCCAAGGACATGCAGCGTATCTTTAAATTCATTCTGACCTTCCAAAGGAATCTGTGACTCTACATGTTTCAGACTGCTCTTTGCGTTTTAGAACAGATCCAAATAATGCACCTGGCTGTGACTTGGACACCTTATCTAAGAACTATCGCCTTAACAAAATAGAAAGAATCACAAGCCAACAGCATCCCTTGCAATTCTTTTGTTTGCAGAACAGCAGTGCAATCTTCTTTCTGTGTTGCAACATAAAGAGTTGGAAAGTCTTTTAGCGGTAAAAGAAAATACATTCAGGATACCCTTAACTCTTGTATAGGGAATTGATTTGACGTGTGGTTTGAACAGTGCAGCATCAGCTTTCATCTACTATTGATGCAGTCATCAATACTCTTGCCAAACAAATTATGTAACTATGCTCACAAGCATGATAGCTGACGATATGCTTCCACATCATCTACAAGGTCTTCATTTACTTATTTATTCAGAGTTATGTATAACAGACCCATCAGGATAGTTAAGAGTTTGGTGAACAATGACCATGTAGGTCCAGAACATGACTGTTGAGGCCTGTTACAAATAAAGATTGCATTAACAAAAGCTACACTCAAAAGGTGATCAAAGTTTCTGACTTCCACGGTCCACATGATCTGAAGCCTGGAGTATTAATTCTGTGAGGAGTGAAAATGAGAGTGGAGCAAGCCACAATTCACTTCATCTAAGAGCATAACTTAACATCACAATATTGTATCCATTAATCCTTGATAAACTATCTAGCAATCAGGATCTGAGAAGGGCATCATTCAGACTCTTTGCTATTAAGTGAGGCCAGATCATTTTATTGGGTTCCCTATTCCCATAATAAAAATAAAACCTTGATGGCACAGTTTATAATGAATTGTCTTACCTGCTAAACAAATCATCATTTTCAGCACAATCTGCTGCTTCTGCTGGGTAACTCGTGTTTTAATGAAAATAAACATACTCTCACAATTCTTTTCATCAGAAATATAAAAATATCTGATTCCCTTTGCTTCATATATCCCTGAAAAACTGGGAGATGAAACTTGTTATTACCCTATGTTATATCTTCATAACATTGATAGAATATGGAAATACAGCAACAGCCTAATCCTAGACATATGTAGGAAATAAAACTATTTACCCACTGCTATTATCAGAGCAGTCATGTCTATGCCTATGTCTATAAAGATGCCAGGGAGTCAATTAGGAAATTAAATGCTGGGCTTTCCCAAATTACCCTTATGTTTTATATTTATTCAGAGAGCATCTTCATCTCCTAACCACATGTACATAACTTCTGTTCTCTAAGCATCTATTAACTATCATAAGTGCTTAGCTTGTAATAATTATTGCCAGTGCCCAAACCTCTGCTGAGAGGCCAGAAGCCAACAATATTAAATGCTGGTGTGATTAATGCCAAGGTTGCATAGGATTTATTCCATCTCACGCCTCTTTAAACTACTACCAGGCACTCCATTCCTTTATTTCACTCTTGTAGGTTCCAGTTTTTTTCCTTTTGTGACCAGTTTCTCATTGTTCTCTTCCTCCTCCTTTCCCCTTCTTGTGCTTTTTTCTCTCTTGCTCATGATAAATCTTTGAAATGGAAAAATGGGTGCTGGTCCCCAGAAATGAGTGCCAGTGGGCCCCACCGGCAATCACTGGCTCAGATTCAGCACTATCACTCATTCGCCTCAGGCACTACTGGGCCCACAAGTCACAAATTCTTCTATTTATTTGAGCAGATTGCAATCACTCTACAACCTTGCGGGTTTGTGACAGTGTACTGTGTTCTTACCTTGGCTTATTCGCAGGTCCATAGATGGATCTGCCACCAGTGTCTTACAGCTCAGGTAGACTTGTGCCTTGATTACAAGTACTTCAACATAATTCCTGTATTTCTCCTTCATGGATTTCCATTTCCAGTAGTCCTGGTAATTCAAGGGATGGGGAAATAAGAGGGATTTCAAACGTTTGGGTATTAAAATGTGGAAATCAGCATTTCCACTCTGATCAGTTCAAACATACTATAGAAAGAATCTTGATTTATGTCCCTGCACATGTGAAATTTGGGTTGTTGATTGTAGAGGGGTTGAAACACTACTTAAGCAACAGCCACAATCCTTAGTGTGATCCGCAAAAAGTCACTAAATTAATCTGTGCTTAACCCTCTGGTACCTTGGCAAAAAAGCAGTCAAGTTTAAATGAAAGGCAATCTGTAAAGCACTTAAACAGTTATAAAGTGAAAAAGAAAAGAAAAGAAAAACCCCACACTAATTTAGAAAAACAGAGATAATTTTAATAAATTATGTGACACCAAAATGACACAAATACAATCTGTAAAACTGTACCTATAAATATTTAAAGATTAATGTGTAAAATAGCATCAAAATGTTTAAAGTGCCAACAGGAAACATCTAGTGGTGTGATCCCGGGGCAAAGTTGAAAGTTATGACTGACAGTGATGGAGTGCGGCTCTGATTCATGGAGTGGATTGGGTCCGGTCTCCTGTTACTTTCAGACAAAACGTTGAAGAACAATGTCTGAGAAGATAAAGTTCAGTGGGGCAAGGCAACCAGCAGTATCCAAGGAGGAGGCATTATCGTTGGCGAGCCACTACATGATGTGGCAGTGAAGATATCTATGTTCGGCATTGGTATCTTTTTTGGAAGGGAAAAATCTCCAGTGAGATGATGCTACAAGATGTAAAGGACACTGGTTCCACAAGACCAAACACCCCTTCCGCAAGAAGCCACTAAACAGGATTTTCTGCTGCAGAGAAGAATGTAGCAGGAGCTGCTGTGAAGTCAGGCTGACCAGTGATACACCTTCGTGGATCGGCGAGTGTTAGATCCCGGTTTCCTCTTTTTTCTTAGAGCACTTTTTGGCAGAAAATGTTTTAAGTTTAAAGTTTTCGGTTTGGCTATATAGGCACTTTTAGCATATCTTTGAAGGGTCAAAGACTGGAGAGGCACCACTTGGTGAGTCAGGATGGTCAAAGCCTTCTGTGTCACTTCTTTTACTTGGTTTACATTTTAAAATTACAATAACATTTGTATTTATCTGGTACACCAGCTGTTTCTCTTAACATCGCCTTAATATGTTTTACAAGACTCCTCCAAAGCAATAACTGATTGCATTCTCCCAAGTCCACACCCACTGCTCTGAAAAGGGCAAGCCTTTCTCAAGCTATATTTTAAAACTGAAACAGAACATTTTCCTTGTTCCTAGTAAAAGTATAAATATTCAGAGATTTTTTCTACAATAGAGGAACCAAGAGATTGTGCGTATTTATCTTTTACCAGGGCCCATTGGGCATTCTGGCACTGACCAAATGGATGGTGCTAGTGCGCCACGGAATCCTAGCCATAGCTGACACAGGATAGTGGAGTCTTCTCTAGAGGACGATGGATCAAAACGACATAGGTTTGAGGGGAATGTCATCAATGAGGAACGTGAATATCAACCACAATCAACAATATTAAACCTCAGTCAATAACCACGCCAGTTTATTAAGAAGAGTTATAAAATGTATTTCCCTAGATTAAAAAAGCTAATGTCACGAAAATAACTCTCAAACACGAATGATAAGCATAAGGGATTAATAACGGTTGATTAAAACGTATCTCTATTTAATTAATAAAACCAAACAAATTATTTCCAAGAGAATCACATTCATCAATAATACCAGTATACATTAGTACAACACTCAAAAGATATCAATATAAGTCATGAGCATTTCAAGTTAATTCCCTCACTAATCACAAATTAGCATCAACATGTTGGGCTTCATGTGAAAAGGATTTAGTAACACAAATTTAGAAAAAGTCTTTAACTCGGGTTGATAAAAAGAATATTAATATGCAGCATTCAAATCATAAGTTGCAGTTGGTACCTGAAAGCAAAAAAGAAACATAGAACATTACAAAGGCATACATTACCCAGAGCAATAGTAGTAGCAACAAGCAGTCTGTTTCAGCCAGGGGACACCATCAGATATGTCTTCAGAAGATTTGGGCCTAACAACAGTTAAACCCACACTGCTGCAGGAACACTAATCAGCCTCCTGCTCTAAATCTCGTCTGACCCTTGTCTTCAATCTCTGTGTCTCTAAAGAATCCTACCTAGGTTGTTAGACTAAACTTTAAAAAGCTTATGATTGGTCAGTTTATGGGGTGGTTACTCTTTAGCCAATCAACAACTAAACTGATAACCTAAAATACGACAATTCTACATTAATTAGAACATTTTCCTCAGAGATATCTCTTCCTTTTCCGTCTTGTCTGTAGCTCCATTGTTTCATCGTCTCCCAAACCCTTCTTCTCAGGAAGAAACTTTTACAGTTTTGACTTCACTTTCATCCTCAAGGAAAAACCAAGTATTAGTAACATTCTCAAACAATAGAACATTCAACATATGCAATGTTCGGTTAGAACATGACCTTGTAAGACATAATGCAGCAACCCACTAGCGGTAGCTGTGGACAAATCTACTTAAACTCCAAATACATTTTATTTATGTAAGCATTGAATCATGGAAAATAACACATCATTTAATTAGAATTAAAATTAAAATTAAATTAGGAACAGAAAAATTAATTATGGTGATCATTTTCAAAGGCCACTCGATTTACACGTTAATGCATCATATGTTTAGTTCGTTAAAATCATTAATAATCATATTAGAAAATTCTCACTCTCACAGTCCCTCCTCTGATTTATGTCATCACATCAATCTATAATAAAATAATTCATTATTACCAATTTTAAAACTTTGTTTAATTTATTCTCGTATTATTTTTCTTTCTCCTTTATTTGCTCTGTAAAATGTATTCATTTGAATTTCAAAATGTCTTCTATTCTCTTCCAATTTTCTTCTCCTAAAACATTTTATCATTTTATATATTCCCCAAATTCCGATTAAACAAACCACAATTAGGGACACCCATTTTTCTATTATCAGCCTGATATTTCTTCCCAAATTGCTAATCCAATTTCCCACAGCTTTAATCCCTTTTCCAGCTTTCTCCCAAACTGTAGTTTCTGTTAGTTCTTTTAAATCCTCTCTATTAGTTCTTTAACTTTACCTGAGTTGTCATGTATGAATGAACAACAGTGATTAGAACCAAGTAATTTACAAACTCCGCCCTCTTTCGCTAAAAGAATGTCTAATGCAAGTCGATTCTGAAGTGCCATAGCTCTCGTAGCAGCCAGCTCAGTATCTAGAAGAATGATAGCCCCAGAATAACTTGTCAACATGTTATCCACTATCATAGACAACTTCTGTTTTTTAATCAAATTTGAGACCACTCCCACTGAAGGAATTATAGCCCAATAAATGTCACCCACAATGCTAGAAATTGATTCTCGCTTGTGTCTCATTTGAAATGTCATCGTCTCAGGAATCTTATTCAAGTCTTCCAATTGATAGACTTTTGGAAAGACTATTCCCAAATAACATGTTCCATACCATCCTCTGGGAAGATGGTAGCATTCATTTCTTCCACCAATGTAATAAATCCCGGGAACTGGAGGATCCTGTCTATTCATCATAAAATCCCACTTACTCTTAAACATAAAGACATGTCTACACTCACTCTTTCCTATGAACAATCTCTCATTCTTGCTCCAAGGTCTGTATATACAAAGTTTACCTACAGGTTCAGCATTTATAGTTAGTTTCCCTTGTTTAGTAATGTCAGTATTAGCATAATATATTCCAGGCTTTCTACTTATAATTCCCTTACTATTTTTATCTTTACTTCCCTTCTTCTATCTTCTGTGTTAGCCAAAAATGTATTTGCTACAGGAGTTAGTAAACACGTTAGGTTGTTCCGGTGTGCGAATGGTGTTCCAAAAGTTAAAGTAGGCTCAAAGAAATCTCTCATAATTACTATGTTACTTTCTTTGGCTATTCTATTCAAATAACCTATGACAGGCACAAATGACAATACCATATCATAGTTTGAATAGAAATGTTGAATATATCCTTGATTATAGAAACGCGTTAGCAAAAGACTGCAATTTATAGCATAAGTAAGAGGGATTCTGTGATACGTAGTTCCTTCTTCCACTGAAGTCGGAATCTGCGTGCACACATAACAATCCTTTGCATCCATCACCTCAATATACTCATGCAACAAGTGATAGAAAACATTAAAAGAAAGCTCTTTCTCTTCATGTAAGTATTTGACATATATTCTAAATGTATCTTTGTTAGTGATGTATCAGTAATATCCAAGGAGTTATCCATCCTTGTAGCCTGGTTGGCTCTATCTATTTTATAAACAATCACTCCTACGAACAACAGTAAACATATTAACACACTCACCACCACCAATCCAATATCTAACACTTTACAACAACTAATCCTACTGTTTTGGTTATATGAATTACTCATGTTTTCTATATTCTAAAAAACTAAAAAAGCAAACATTTTCTCAACATTTAAAATCAAAAATTCAAAACAAACAATCCCTCCTATTTTTTTTTCATTAATTCACTCTGGACAGTCTCTTTGTCAATTTCAGTATAGCAGCTTGTAATATCAAGTTATTTATTTGTTCATTACAGTAAATATTATAGCATTTTCTTCAGTGCAATGGTACAACTTTTATTTTCCCAACTCTTTTCTTTGCAATCTTCATGTACCAAAGTAAAATTTTCAATGTCCCTGTCAAAACAGTAGTTCAAAAATTCTTCTTGATATTCATTTGTATTTAAATATGCCCATTCTGGCCCTTCAGATCTTCTGTTTGCAACTCTTTTTCTTTTCGGCCATCTGCCACTTTCACCTTCTTCTCCACTAGAACGTATTCCTTCATTCAATTCTTTTTCCTTCTGTATCAGTGGAATCACATAAACACTCCCACTTTTTGAACTTTTCTCTGGCCAATTATCTCCTTTCAGTGACTTCCTTGTTAACAATCTTCTCAATATAGAGTCTTTCCTTTGGACCTTTCTCTTCTGACTTTCCCGCCACTGGTTCAAGAAGAGTATAATTCACTTGGGCGGGACAATTCTGAATTCCTTTCCCAATGGGGTCTGTCTTTTATTCAGTTTGGTATGTCAAAATGCCTGCCTCTGAGGATACCTTCCTCTGAGCAGATCTTTCTTCAGGTGACTCTTGTGATTCACTCTCAATCGAGGACACCCTATTTGGATCAAAATCAGGCTTCTCCTCCTCTTCTTGGACTGACTCTTCTACTCCTCTTACAGACAGTTCAACTTCCTCCTTGGTTTGCTCTTTCTCGTCTTTTAGTAGGCACATCTCTGTCATTTTCAACATTCTGCTCACTTTCGTTCTCTTTGTTCCCAATGTTTTCAACTGTTGGTAATTTCAACAGTTCTTCTTCTCTTTCTAAAGGATAATGCACTTTTCTTGTATGGCTTGCTTGCACCCAATATGGCAAACCAGCACACTTCACAGCTGTCGTCGTGGTGAGTACACTCTGATAAGGTCTCTTTCAACGTGGCTCCAGGCTAGACTTATGTATGTGCTTCCATATAAGCACCAAATCACCGACTCTCAGACTGTGGCCTTGACCTTGTGATTGTTGTACTATTTCAGCTTCCACCTGATGGGAGAAAGACCGAACCACATCAGCCAGGCTTTTGCAATAATCTAGCACCATATCATCTGTAATATTCACAAGTGCATTTGCACGAATTGCTGGCAATCTCATTGCTCTTCCCATCAAAATCTCATGTGGGGACAACCCAGTTTTCTTATCTGGAGTGCTTCTCATAGACATTGGCACTAATGGAAAAGCATCTGGCCATTTTAAATTTGTTGATGTGCATACTTTTGCCAATCGTGATTTTAATGTTCCTTTCATTTGCTCCACAAGACCTGAAGCTTCTTGGCGATAACTGCAATGTAGTATCTGCTGAATGTTTAATACAGAAAAAAGCAATTTTATCACCTCATTATTGAAATGAGTTCCCCTATCTGATTCAATCGAAACCGGGAAACCAAAACATGGAATTAGTTCTCTCAAAAGCAATTTAGCTAGTGTAAGACTATACTTTCTCCTTGTTGGATATGCCTCAAATGAGTGACTGAAAATGCACACATGTATTTCAAAACAGCACATGCAGGCATTTCAATGAAATCCATTTGCATTCTACTGAATGGACCTCCTGACATACCTATATGTCCCATGTTGACAATTATTCCTTTGCCAACATTCATTTGCTGGAAAATTACACACCTATGGCAAACTAGGTCCACCACTTGTCTGAATTTTGGGTTGTACCAAAACTGTTTAAAACTCCTGATCATTGCATCTCTCCCTATGTGCATTTGATCATGATAGTATCTAGCCATTTGTGTCAGTAAACTGTTTGGCAAGACTACTTTCCCCTCTACTTTTACCCAGATTTAATCCTCTCTTTGAATGCAACTATGTCTTATCCAGTCTCTACGTTCCTCTTCTGGCACATTATTCTGAATTGCTTTTAACTCATCTAATGTTTCGACTATCTACATAGTAAAATTTGCATAAATCTCATAATTTTCAGACAATAATTCCCAATTTCCCTTGAATGAAATTCTATTCAGAGCACAGAATTTTGAAACCTGGTCTGCATAAGCATTTCCCAATGTTACATAATCCTGTCCTCTCTGGAGTTCGCTGCATTTAACCACGGCAATTTTCTCAGGCTTTTGTACAGCTTGTAACAAATAATGGATTCTTTCCCCATTCCTCACAGGTGATCCTGAAGAAGTCAGGAAACCTCTTTGTGACCGGATTTGCCCAAAATCGTGTGCAATACCAAATCCATATTGACTACCAGTGTAGATTGTCACTTTCTTCTGATCTGATAATAGGCATGCTCTAGTAAGAGCCACCAATTCTGCGACTTGCGCCAAAATTACTCCTTTAAGCCGCAAAGCTTCCAGAATATCAGTGACTGTACACACTGCATATTCTGATCTTAAGACACCTCTATTATCTCTTAAGCAGGAGCCATCGACAAAAAGGATTTGATCATTGTCTTCCAGACAAGTATATTTGATGTTATCTCTTGGTTTTGTACATAATTCTGTCACCTCCAAACAATCATGTTCAACACTGTCTATTCTAGTTAGATCTTCCCCTTCATTTGGTAATAATGTTGCCGGGTTAAGCACTATGCACCTTTTTATTGTCACGTTTGGTGCTCCCAAAATCACCATCTCGTATCTTGTTAACCTTGCATTTGTCAAGTATTGTGTCTTTGACCTGGTCAACAGAATTTCTATTGAATGAGGTACCATCACTGTCAGACGATAACCCATCACAATATTTTTACTTTCAGTTATACTCTGCTCAATGGCTGCAACTGCTCGCAAGCAACCCGGTAAAGCTGCTGCCACATTATCCAAAGTAACTGAAAAATATGCTACTGGACATATGACACCACCATGTGTTTATGTCAGGACAGACAAAGAACATCCATCTCTCTCATGACAAAACAATAGAAAATGTTTTGTGTAATCAGACATACCTAAGGCTGGTGCTTGACACAAAATCTCTCTCATCTCAGTAAATGCTCTCATGCATTCCTCACCTATCATTATGGGATCTGAAACATCCTTATGTGTTAGTCTTTGCAGTGGCTTTGAAATAGCTGAGAAATTTGGAATCCATTGACGACAATATCCTACCATTCCTAGAAACATCCTCAACTCTTTCTGTGAACTCAGTATTTTCATTTTCATTATTGCCGCTACTCTTTCCCTTGAAATACTCCTTGACCCTTTCTCAATCAGATGTCCCAAATATTTCACCTCTTGCTACAATACTGTAACTTAGCAGGAGGCACCTTGTGACCATTATCTCCTAGGAATTTCAGCAATGCAATCGTATCCTCTCTACAACCTTCCTTTGTCTTTGCTGCAATCAACAAATCATCGATGTACTGGACTAATGACGATTGGTATGGCATTACCAATGACTTCAGGTTCTTCTTCAAAATCTGATTAAAAATCGATGGTGATTCTGAAAAACTCTGAGGAATTCTACACCAGCAATAAACTCTGGTCAGAAATTTGAAACAAAAGAGATACCTGCTGTCCTCATGTAGAGGTACTGAAAAGAAAGCTTGACACAAATCTATTACTGTGAACCATTCTGCATCACATGGAATCAGAAACATTATCACTGCTGGATTTGGCACAACTGGCCAACATTTCACCATGATGTCATTTATTTTCCTCGAATCCTGAACAAGACGAATCTTCCCATTCGGCGTTCTCAAACCCATTTTGGTGAGTTACACAGACTGCTCATCACTTCTTTCAAAACTTCCTGTTCCAAGAATTGTTCTATCAAAGGTCTTATCCCTTCAATTATTTTGTTTGTCATCGGATATTGTGCTGTCTGTGGAAACACTACATTTTCTTTCACTGCCACCTTGAACCCTTTTATCAAACCAATGTCTTTACCTGAAAAATCCCAGACTTTTGATTGAACTTTTCCTGAAAATCAATCGGCTGATCTTTTTTTTTTCGAAAACTGGGAAAAAAAGAATTAAGTCTACTGGCTCGTAATCATCATTTGCCTGTTTATTTTCATCTGTCTGTTCATCGATGTTCAGCAAAGAAAATTCCCATGAGTTTGTCTTTTTCTCCTTATCAACCAGCACATCTCTTTCGTCATCACTGTTTGTCTCAATTTGAATTCTCTTCCCTGAACACCAAATCGAACAATTTAATTTGCACAGCAAGTCTCTTCCCAACAATGATACTGGACTGGAATCACAAACCACAAAGCTACAGTAATCTCTAAAACTTCCAATGTTTACAAGAACTGGTTCTGTAAGAGTATTAACCAGATTTGTATTTGCAACTCCTACTATCTGCACTGTTCTTTCTGAAACTGGTATGTCTGGAACCTCTACTGTCCTCACTTTCGAGCAAGTCGCTCCTGTGTCAACCAGAAAAGTAACCTCATGACCATGTACTTCACCCTTCACATAAGGACCCCTCTGATCCACATCTAATGATGCAGCCATCATACACTCCTTCTCATCTGAACTATCCAACGGCCATTCAGCTTTTATTTCATCCTCACTGTGTGAAGGAAATTGTTCTGCTGGTTTTACACTTTTTCTCTTATTCTGATCCGTAACCACTTGCAAAAGCATTACTTGTTGCTGCTCCATGGGGCTCTGTATCATCTGAACCTGCCTCGGTATGTGTATTTGCTGTACAGGCACCATCTGCACCTGTGGCTGCATCTGTTGTATTTGTGGCATTTGTACCTGTTGTACCTGAGGTTGAACATTTTGCATCTGTTGCATTTGCTGCAAAGGCTGAAAACCTTGCATATTATTCACAATGTTCTAAAGGTTTTGATTTTGACCTCCCATTCTAAGTCCTCTCATGCTCTGAAATGAATTGACACCATTTGTCCATTTGTCTGTTGCACCATTCCTCCCTGATTTAACATTGGGCACTGTCTTTTCCAATGTCCAATTAATCATCAAATGTGACAAGATAACACCTTTCGTCTTTGCTGCTCATCTTGCATCACAACTGTGCTTAGAGCCACACTTTTATTAACCACTGGAAGCATCATACCACCTCCACCTCTGCCTCGACCTTGGCTTGGAAACAAACCATTTCCCTGTGGTAGCTGTTGAAAATTTCCCTGCAATCCTGTTTGTGCAGCTTTAATTTGCATCACCATGGCTTTTACTTTCAGCTTATTCTGTTTCAACTCAATTTCATCACTACAATATTTATCATATTGCAATACCTCATCAATTGGTTTTGGTTGCCAGCAAATAAAAAGGTTCTTAGTTATTTGGCTTACTTCTGAATTCAACCCCTCAACAAATCTGAATACCAAATGATTTAAGCTCTCTTTCTCAGTCGTTTCTACTACACTGAATTGCTTGAACGCTTTCAACAACCTTTCATGATACACATGAACCTATTCCTTTCCTTCCTGTGGCTTTCTATCTATACGTTGCCAATCAACATTTTTCGGCGAAATTCTAGTTTTCAGAAACTCAATGACCTTATAGTAATGCTTCATTACTTCAGGAGATGGTGCACCTTTTTTTTAAATCCCTTTGTGGCTCGCTTGTTGTCCAATCAACACTTCTCTTGCATTCAATCCATAAATCGTCTGGAACAACAATATCAAAAAGTGTATTCAAATCTTCCCACAAACACTTCAAAAGTTTCACAAACCTATCAGTTGTTTTTTTTCTCAACCTTGGATAGTCATTTGTCAAATTTATAATATCACTCTTATTCCAAGGTACATGTATAAAATTCCCTCCTTCTCTCATTGGTAGCATTTTCACTGACTCTCCTACCTGTGTCACGTCATCTCTCTTTGGCCTTTCTCTTTTCTTGACCCGCCTGCCTTCCCATTTGTCCAATGCATTCAAAATCTGTACTTTCTCTAGTAATTTTCTAAGATGTGTTCTCATCCCTGTAGATCTCATGTGAATAAAATCTTCCTCTTCCATGCTCAATCTGTAACTTCTTTTCATATTTTTCATTTTTGACAAATCAATGTCATAGTCATCTGCTACTTCTTGTAACTGCTGATAAACTCTGTCTGCTCCTCTTGTAATAATTTTGCATAGATATCTTAACTGAGCTTCAGTAGAAGACTCATGTTTGTCCATCCCCATGGTCCCTTCCTATAATTTACTCCCTTCCATGTTTAATCTCACTCTGTTTATTTTTTCTTCCTCTTTGTCTTTATTCTCCTGTGTTTTTGAGTTACTTAGGTCGTCCAACCATTTTGTTATCTCCTGCGCTGACAAACCCTTCAATGAAACTCCTTTTGCTTCTGTACCTGCTTCTCATGCTTGTCCTGAACTCGTACTTTGTTGTGGAGCCATTGTTCTCTGTCTCTGATTATTATAGAACATAGTTCAAGAATTCTCAACAGGAGACAAATCAATCAAAGAATCAGCGTCATTCAAACTCGGTCCCTGTCTATTCTGCACATTCATATTGAACTCACTCCACTATTATCTACATGAGCATGTAATGAAGTTACCAGACCCACCGTAATAGGTACAGTTATTGCATCTGGACTAGTTAAGGTCCAACTCTCTGCATTGGTCCTGCTACCTGTAGAATCTGTATTTGAACAGGCTCTCTTAAAATCGAACCTTGTGTACTTTGCGACAACACTAAATTAGTAGTTGTCCTTACAATCTGAGCCTCTGACCGTATTTCAGGGATGTTCATTACGAACTGCTGTCTGTAACTCATTGAATCATTAAAACCGCTCTGCATCTGAACTCTTTCACTATCCAGAATGTTTCTTGATGACTCTGAACTTGATGGTGCAGTAGGAATAAAGGGCCAAATGTAGCAAACTTTTGCGAGTCGCAAATGGTCCAAATCGCAATTTGCGACCCCGCAAAATCGGAAATGGGATGCAAAAACTCCATTTCCGAATCGCAAATTGCGCCGCGAGACATTACCGACTCGAAAAAATTGCGACCCCATTCTGCGACCCGCAAATAGGAAGTCGCAAACCATATGAAAAAGCCACTCGCAAATTGCGACTAGTCGCCAAAAGCCCATTTTGCACACCCAATTTACCACTAACTCACAGCAGGTGGTAACCAGAACCAAAGTATAAAAGGAGACCCAGAAGGCATCTGGGTTACTCAATATGGCGGAGAAATATGTGATAGCAAGGAGGAGGAGAGCCCACGCCGCACAGCAGATGAGGAGGAGGAGCCAGAGATAGGAGAAGATATACAGAACCAGACAGACACTTTTCCAACAAACTGAGGAGGAGATATATGATAAATACAGACTCAGCAGTGCAGCAATATTAGAATTAATAGATCTACTCAATCCGCAGCTTCAACGCCAGACTGTGCGCGGCAGCGCCATCCCCACACATGTGCAAGTGCTATGCTCACTGCACCTCTTGGCCTCGGGTAGGTATCAGGGGGTCATTGCTGTGGCAGGTGGGGTATCTCAAAGTGCACTCTCACGGTTCTTCAGAGCATTCCTAGATGCCATACTCACACACATGTCCAGATACATATACCTACCCAGGAATGAGGCAGAAATCAACAGCACCAAGTTGGAATTCTACTGGATTGCCAACTTTCCCCATGTAATAGGGTGTGTAGATGGGAAACATATACAAATATGCCCTCCTGCAAATCTGGAATATCTGTTACGCAACCAGAAGTGTACCCCCTCACTGAACATCCAGGTGGTATGTGACGCCCATTATGTCATCACTGACATGGTAGCCAAATTTCCAGGGAGTACACATGACTCTTACATTTTCAGACACAGTGGGATACACCAACGCCTAGAACGTGGGGAGTTTAGAGACGGTTATCTCCTAGGTATAGCTGAATACACCTTGCAGACATACACAAAGGTCAATGTGGAACCCATCCATGCCCAGCTAACATTGTTCATTTTTGCCAAACAGGTGACAGTGCTTATGCACTACGACCATGGATACTGATCCCGTACTTAACACCCAGCAATGAGACAGAGAGGCGATACAACAGTGCACTTAGGAGGACCCGAAATGTTATACAGAGGACCTTTGGACTGTTGAAGGCAAGATTCAGATGCCTCCACAGAAGTGGAGGTGCCCTCCAGTATGCCCCTTTAACAGCATTCAAAATCGTTGGCTCATGCACTATACTGCACAACATTGCCACCACACGTGGGCTACATCTCACCCCTGAAGCCCAAGATTCTAAGGATGACGAGCAAGAACTACCACATCGCCATCATGGGGATAGAAGCATTGCTAATCAAGACAGACAGAGATGGGACCACATTGCAAACCAATACTTTGGAAGGTATGTGCTGCCTGTCACCACACACACGAATGTCACACACAAAGAGCCCAGGGGTGAAGTGGAACAAACAAGAACTTTACTGAAGTGAACCAAAAAACTATAGAACTGAACTATTGATCAGGGGCTGTAAATGTCCACCTGCTATGGGGACACATTAACCTCATGTGCCTCTATTGTTTGTTAGTGCATAGCTCAAATCCTACACCTGGGACGCCCAGCATAGCTAGTGCCTGGAGCGTCTGCAGATCCCTGCCGTGCACTGCCACTACGCAAGACCCTGGTGTCTGTGGCAGATGACCTACTGATAGTAGAGCCCTCCTCACTATCTTGCGGCGTGTGTGCCGCGCCCCTAGCCACCTGTGTTGCCTCCATCATGTCCACAGTGTGGCTTATCCGTCCCAGGCCGCGAACCACATCGCTGGCAAAGTGGCCCATGTCGACCTGTAAACTGACTGTGCGGCGTGACAGCCCTGTAGTATTCACAGCCAGGCGGATGATGGAGGCAGCCATGAGGGCTAAACAGTGGATTAGTTGTCGTTCACGGCGCCTTGCACTCTCTCTCCGTAACAAGTTCAGTCACTAGTTGCCTGATGGAGAGCGCAAGGTCCCCTACATGACTGTTCAAGTTTTGTAGGTCTGTGTGGACCTGTGCCAGCCCTGTTGTCTGATTCCTCTCCATTCGCCGCATGGCCCCTTATATCAGTCTCATTTGCCTTGTCTGCAGGCGCTGACCTTCGATGAGTGCTGCCTCGGCGGCGGACATGGAGGAGTCCCCTACATCTCCCTGGGACACTGCAGGGACATGGACACGTCGTCTGCGACGCGGTGGAGCATCTGTGTCCTGTGGGCTGGCACTGTGGCTGGGACCGGGTGCTGGGTCAATGTCCACTATGGCCACTGGTGCATCTGGAGGGGACTGTGGTCGGGTGGTGCAGGTCCCTGTGGTGGCTGATCCTGGGTCCTGTGCTGCCTGGTGGCTGACCTCTGCACCCTGGACGGTGTGGCTGGTGGTGGTGTCTTGTGGGAGACTTGTGGGACATAGGGAACACACTGTCAGTATCTACCATCTGTTGTATGCTTCCTAATAAACTGTTGCCTATCAGGTGCCTACTGGACTACATTGCCCATAATGCACCATTCTGGTGGTTGCTACTCTGAAATGGAGCTATTTTGGTTGTGCATGCTGCTGTGTACTAGGTGGGTGGGGGTATGGCAGATATGGGTGTACATGCATGTTTCATGGTACTCACTGGCACTGACGTGTGCAGCTCTCCTATTCCAGACACTACCTCTGGCTCCAGGGTCTTTTGCACTCTTTCCTCCATGGGTGAGGGTGGTGGGACGGTAGATGGGCCTCCTCCAGTGCCCCTCATCTCCCGGAGGTGCTCTGCCACCCTCTCCTTGGTCCTGGAGCGAAGGTCATACCATCTTTTTTTCAGTTCATCTATGCTCCTGTGGCTCACCCCAATTGCATTCACCTTCTCCTGGATTTCAGTCCAAATTCTCCTTTTATCCAACTCAGGCACACTGAGGGCTGCTCTTCCAAAAAGTTGATCATGGTGCTGGCAGCATTCATCCTTCAGCACCTCCAGTTCCTTGTCAGAAAATGTGATTTTCCTCTTTCTGCCTGATTCCTCCATTGTTGCTGCTGTTCCTCCTGTTGGCTGTTCAGCAGTTGGAAATGGGTGTGGTCCTCCCTCCTCCCAGGTGTATTAGTAAACTTCCTTGCTGTGATGTCATCATCAAGAGCCAGGAAGTGTTTTCCAGAGTGTTCTGCTTCACCTGCATGCAATTTGCGGCACAGTCGCAATTTGCGACGCCCACTCGCAATTTGCGTGTTCGTTTTTAGCGAGGTCGCAAAAAGCGACCTCGCAAACAGTGGACTCGCAATCTGCGGTGCGACTTCATTTGCGAGTCGCAAAATGAAGTTGCTTCTTCTTGTTGGATACCTGTTTGCGAGTCAGAAATTGCGAGTCGCAAAGACTCGCAATTTCCGACTCGCAATTTTTTGCTACCTACATCTGGCCCTAAATTACTAACTCCACTCACATTTGCTCCATTATCATTCCTTTGAGTTGCACTTGGTGGAGGATAGGTCTCTAAAATCTGAGAAATTATCTAATTTTCTCCCATCTCATCATCATCATTAAACATCATAAAAATTCATATACATCGCCGATATGAATAGACTTCTATATTTGTTTCTAATCACACAAGTACACGTTAAGTCTTTAATCTATGTTTGTAAACAAGGCAATATTGACCTCCAGGTACATTTCCCTACCAAATAGGAACTCTGCCTGTCCTTTCTCCTAACATATTTTGGACCAGAAGAAGACAGGATCTATATTTATTTAAAAGCTATTTGTACGCTTAAATGCGCATCCTTATTTAGAATAGTCTAAATTCTGCACCAGATTAGCAAAGGAAAAGTGTTATGGTGTTGTCCTCTGGTGGAAAATGTAACATTAAAAAAAATGTGTAAACAAAATGATTAGATGTGCTTCATTTTAACTATGCTATAATATGCAAAGATTTCTGTTGTACCTTTGAACACGTTTGTTTTTATTCATTTCAAGCCCTTACAGCTGTCCCTGCTCTTGACTTAAAAACTGACTTTCTAACTGAAAGGCTTTTTTGCTTTCATGTTACAGAGTAGCAATTACTTGGGATGAATTTTGTAAAACCTAGGGATATGTTTCCATAACCCAAAGGGTATTTGACATGACAGGCTCAGAGGGACTCTGGGTTTTCATTTTTAAGCACGTTTAAGGTTTATTTTTGAAGCAGCAAACTTTGGATCACTTAATTTGATGTGTCTCAAAAATTGAGACAGAAAGGAAAAGCAATCGAAGATAATATTCAACAGCTGGTAAAACCACCATCACAAGGGGCACTGTAAAGCTTTTGCTTAGGCAAGGAGAACGTTGTCCAAACTCCTGCAAACAATTTGCAGTTTGATGTTTCATATCAAACGGTTAGACTATGTTAAACTTCCATGGCCGTTCACCTTCTGAAATTAGAATTCCTTGACTACTAGCGTGGGCTTTTTTCAAAATATCTCCTGAATTCCAGGCGATTTTATCAATGGATGTTCTATTTGAGGCATTCAATCGTAAACGTGTTAAATGTATTTATTTTATTTTTCCAAAACTGTTAGTTTAATTAAAAGTACAGGTAATTTATCAAACTGGTATAGTGTAAATAAATTAACAACCACTGCAAGCTGTAAAACTAAAAACGGTGCCCTTGAATGTCATAATAAAACTATCAGCAGAAATTCGTACACGCCTCTCAGGGTCAATTTCATGTTATTGTAGTTAGAAATAATGATTTTAATCATACAATCTTAACAGGCGTCCCTTTTTCACTACTTTACTGCAATCTCATGTAAAAACCCAAGACTTTTCTGCAAATGCTACCTTCTTTTCTCTTTTATTTTTTAGGAGTGAGTAGCCTGGTTTATCACTTACTAGGTCATGTCACTGTGTTTGCTATGCCACCATGCTTATTCGAAGCCCAACACCGCTACGGTCGTGCAGTGGATGCGCGCAGCTGATGCACACAGCGGATGCGTGCAACAGTTGCACAGTCGGAGCCCCAAAAGCATGTCAAAGGTAAGCCTCTCTGCACCCATCCATGGCCGGCTGTGGCTAGTTACTAGGCCCAAAAAATTACTTACACTTGTAATGAATTATGGGGCATATTTATGAAGAGAAGAGAGAAGTTGACGAGAACTGTCACAGAGTGCAAGAAGCGCTGGCATGATTGCAAGCGCAGAACTATGGAGAAAATGACCAGGAACAGAAAGGCAGCACTGCAGACTGGAGGTGGAAGTCCTGCACCACAGGAGGACCTGGATGAGCTGGATGAGATGGTTGCATCGGTCAGCCTGGAAGAGCTGGTCACAGGAATCCAAGGACAGGACAGCACACACTACCAACCACCACCACAAATGCAGGGTAAGTTACATAAGGGAAATAACTGCAATTTTCCAAATGCCAGAAGGAGGAGGAACATAGGACACACTCAATGCATGCTAAAGGATTGCATCAGGACACATTGGCCCTGATTCCAGACACCCCATCCCCACACAAGCAACACATGTACACACGCCTTGGTTGTGCTATGCCCTCCAACATATATATACAACCTGGATATATGCCAATCACCAGGGCTATACTCCAACATGTACATATGCAGCATATTGACTGGAAGGGACGTTTATTTACTGTGCCTGTGCCATCACAACACCCTTTGCATATTGTCAAAGCTTCTCTACCTACACAACGTAGACATCTGAGACTAGAAAGAAAGTCAATACCATTCCTGGGGTCACATAATGGTGGTGTAGCTTGCTATAATGCTCCCCATGCCCCATTGTCCCTTTGCCTTAACACATGTGTGCTGCATCTTGCAGCACACATTGAAAGGCCACCTTAGCAAACATGACTTGCACATATGCAGGAAGGGACACCACCCAGCACATACACAATCTGTAGGAAGCTGGCTCTGTATATACTATTTCAAAGTAAGAGACAGTGTGCACAGAGTCCCGGGGCTCCCCAAGATGCTTGACAGAGGCAATAATAGATAATGCTTTTGCTCTATTTGTGGTAGTGTGGTTGAGCAGTTAGGCTTATCAGAGGGTAGTGTTAAGCATTTGTTGTACACACACAGGCAATACATGCGAACACACACTCAATGACTTAACTCCAGGCTAATAAAATATTATTTTCTTAATTTATTTTAGAACCACAAGATTCAAATTGCAGGTAAATACATTAAATGTAAGGTACTTTGCATAGGTATAGCTAGTACTTTGAATCAAAACAGTAATGTACACAGTTTGGCATAAAATGGCAATAAGCTATTTTAAAAGTGGACACTGCAAAATTCAACAGTTCCTGGGGGAGGTAAGTACAGGTTAGCTTTTGAGGTAAGTAAAGCAGTTACAAGTTAAGTCTCTGGGGCATAGCAGCCCACCGTTGGGGGTTCAAGTCAACCCCAAACACCCAGCACCTGCAACACAAGGCCGGTCAGGTGCAGAAGCCAAAGAGTGCCCCAATTAACATAGGAGCCTATGGAGACAGGGGGTACTCCGGTTTCATTCTGTTAGCAGGTAAGTACCTGCGTTTGCAGGGAGCAGAATAGGGGGGTTTTGTAGAGCACTGGAGGGGTCCCAAGTAGGCACACAAGGTACACCCTCAGTGGCACAGGGGCGGCTGGGTGCAGTGGGCAAACAGGTTTGTGATAGAAATCAAGGGGGGGACCCGGGGGTCACTCAGAGATTGCAGGCAGGGCACAGGGGGCTTCCGGGCCTGCCACCGAATAGGCAAGGGTGAGGGCCACCTGCTGGTCACTGCTGCACAAGTGGTTGGTTCTTCACGGGTCTGGTGGCTGCTGGTGCAGTACTTCTTCCAGGCGTCGGGTTTCTTTTCTCCGGGCAGTCGCGGTCAAGGGGGTCCTCGGGATTCCCTCTGCAGGCGTCGTCGTAGGGGTACAGAGAGAGGTTGGCTCAGGGTGGACACATCATCGGAGTCACCTGGGGGTCCTCTCTGCGGTGTTGGTGCTCTGCACACGGGCCAGAGGCGTCGGGTGCAGAGTGGTGGGGACTCACGCTTCTGGAGTGAGGTGGGAGTCCCTTTAAAGATGGTTTCTTCTTGGTTGTATAGACAGGGCCGCTGTCCATGGTAGTTTCTTGGTCCATTATAGTTTTAGGGCAGTCCTCTGAGTTGGCAGAGGTCACTGGGCCTGCAGGATGCATCGTTGGTGCAGGTTCTTTGAATCAGGAGACAGGCCGGTAGGACTGGGGCCAAAGCAGTTGTCGTCTTCCTTCTTTAGGGGTGTGTTAGGGTCACAGGGCAGTAGCCAATGGATACTGTCCTTGAGGGTGGTTACACTCTCCTTGTGCTCCCTCCCGTTGGGGGGGGAGAGCACATCCCTATCCCTATTGGGCTGAATCCTCCAAAACAAGATGGAGGATCTTCCAAGGAGGGGGTCACTTCAGCTCTGGTCACCTTAGGGGTGGACCTGGCTGAGGGGGTAACTCCTCCTTGTTTTTCTCATTATCTCCTCAGGCTTGCCGCCAAAAGTGGGGGCTGTGTCCGGGGGGCAGGCATCTCCACTAGCTGGAGTACCCTGGGGCATTGTAACACGAAGCCTGAGCCTTTGAGGCTCACTGCTAGGTGTTACAGATCCTGCATGGTGGAGGTGTGAAGCACCTCCACCCAGTGTAGGCTTTGTTTTGGCCTCAGCGCACAGACGCTCTCATCCCAGGGGGTCAGAAACTTGTCTCTCAGTGGCAGGCTGGTACAGACCAGTCAGTCCTGCACTGAAAGATTGGGTAAAATACAGGGGGCATCTCCAAGATGCCCTCTGTGTGCATTTTGTAATAAATCCAACACTGGCATCAGTGTGGGTTTATTATTAAGAGAAGTTTGGTACCACACTTCTCAGTATTCAGTGTAGCCATTATGGAACTGTGGAGTTTTTTTTTACAAACTCCCAGACCATATACTTAACATAGCCACACTGTACTTACCATTTCTAAGAATGGACTTAGACGCTGTAGGGGCATATTGCTCATGCAGCTATGCCCTTACCTGTGATATAGTGCACCCTGCCTTAGGGATTTAAGGCCTGCTAGAGGGGTGACGTATCTATGCCACAGGCAGTGTTTTGTTAGCATGGCACCCTTAGGGGGATGCCATGTCGACTTTGTGTGTTTTGGTGGGGAAAAAAAGGCAATCTGCAATGGCAGTGTGCATGTGTTAGGTGAGGGGTCTCTTAGGGTGGCACAACACATGCTGTAGCCCTTAGGGACCTTCCCTGGTCACACGGCCCTTGGTACCACTGGTACCTTTTACAAGGGACTTATCTGTGTGCCAGGGGTGTCCCAATTGTGGAAACAATGGTACATTTCTAGTGTAAGAACACTGGGGCTGGGGCCGGGTTAGCAGGCAATAAGTGTGGGGGTGGTAACTGCAACAAGGAGCCATTTTCCTACACAATTCATCCCCTCACGGCAGTCACTTGTTCATTATGCTGCAATAATGCCTGTCTTGGTGAAGGGAGAACAAATGTGTGCAGCTGCAGGGAGAATTGCAGGGCGGTCCCGTATCCCAGTAAACATGGCACTTCCCTGCGTATCTGACCTAGTGCAGTGTTGAGCAACACATATTGATGCTGATCTGAACCGTGCCACTAGAGAAAAATGTGTACTAAAGCTTGCAACCTGTAGAACACAGCGCATACAGGATGAACCCACTATAACTCTGACACAACCATATTACCCACATGGGAATGGGGAAACAATCAAACAAACACAACATATGGAGTATGTCTGTGAACATTATGGTGCCCATTAAGACATTGGCGGGTGGCAGATGCTGCCCGGGAAAGTTCAGTGTTGTTAAGACCACCAGTGCGGTCTTCCATCTGCAGAAGCCATTATGAGTTTCCTGCTGGGACGGCAGGTGGAATCCGTGTTTCCGCTTGCCAGGTCAATGGGAAAGTCACCACAACATTGTCACTGGATTGTAATAGAGCCAGCGCCAATGTTGGGGTGAGTTGGGTGTGACAGCACACGCTGCGCTTTTCACTCCCCTAAATCAAGCAGTGGAAAGCACAAAGAGGCTGCCCATGGGGGCCCCCGCACTGCCCATGCTAGGTGCATGGGAAGTGCAGGGACACTCAGGGGCCCCCCACACCCCAGTACCACCAAATTTTGCATGGCAGTTGGACCGCCATGCAAAGACTGGTGGAAAAGCAGGATCATAATCTGGAGGGCAGTGGTGATTGCGATTGCAGTGATGGCCTGGTGTAATAGGACCGGTGGCATTGCCAGGACATTTGCTGCTGGCAACTTGGCAGTGCCAGGCCATTGGACCATGGGGCTTTCACCATGGTCCTAATGTGCCGGTTTGACCACCGCTATTGGTATGGTGTGATCACAGGACAGCCAGACTCGTAATGAGGGTCCATGTGTGTAGTTGTACAAGTAGCTGCAATCTCTCCATCAAACTAGATAGAGGCCCTGATCAAAGTGGAAATGAAGGTGGCAGGCTGTGTACAAAATTAGGTGGGATCATGCACTGACATGTACAAAACACAGTTTTCATAAACAAATCATACCCATACAGGCCATCCCTGTGTCCACCCCTGTGCCAGTGGTAAAATAGCTGTCCTGCCCAAGCCGCATCCCTTGCACCATAGTACAAGGATGGCTGCGTTCAGGGCGACATTATTGTTGTGTAGGAAGGAGAGCCTTCCTGCACGACTAGAAACTGAAATGGCAATCTGTTAGGTCCATGTGTGCTGTGGAATGCGGCACACATAGACAAAGCTAAACATTAGGAGGAATTAAAGCATACTTCATTATTGTGCCTTGGTAATGCCACCCCTGGGGTGGTGTTAGTTATTGGCACTGCCTCAGGGGTACAAAAAAACGTAAATCTGGGCAGTGTCAAAATGCAATGGGTGTTGTTGTGGCCCACACACAACAACAGCCATTGCACCGCCCTTCCAATCAAATTGATGCACGGGAAGGGGCCCTATTTACAAGGTGGCGTCAAGCCACAATAAGTGGCTTAATGTCACCTTGTAAAATTTGACACAGCCTATAGCGCCACCAGAGTATCCCTTTACGGGACACTCAGGTGTTACAACTTTTGGCCTGTAACTTGTCACTGAGCCTCCACTGCCACATAAATGATGTGCCATGTCAACTGCCACAACAATGAAATATTGATTTCACACTATCTCATTGCAGAGGATGATGGTTCTCCTGCTGACCTGCCTGTCCTGGATTTCACTGATTACCTGGATGACCAGCTGACAAGCAACAATCAATAGACTCGCCAGGATGACCTAGCATCCCTCCAGACACCAGCTCCAGTTGCAAGGAGGACACACAGCATTGCGGGGTCTCCAGATGAACCATCCAACAACCAAAGTATACCACCTGCCAGTACTGGCACAGCACTGGAAACCGAGGACCCAGAAACCAGCTTTCAGAGGATAGTGGTGGGAGTCCAGAGGGAGCTGTACAAGCAGGTGCAGGTGGGGATGGAGACCATGGCAGGCAGCCTAGAGGGAGTCTGGGCGTGCCTCGTGACAGCTAATGAAAACACAGCTGCCATCCGAGGCACTGCATGGAGTTCAGCAGTCTCTGGCAGACATAGATGCTGCCATGATGGTGAGGCCATTACAACTGCCCTCCCAAACTGGCAGCAGCATGACAGACAACAGGCTGGAGTCCATTCAGCATGAAGTGACCTCCCTCGGGTAAAATATGGCTGCCTACCACCGCAATGCTGCAGCTATCTTGAAAAACCAGCAGTTCCTCCTTGCTTCAGTGATGCCTTATGTCATGCCACAAATGGCAGCTGCCGGGAGCTTGGAGTCCACATCGTTATCCCCAGAAGTGTGTGTGCCCCCCTCTACCTCTACACCAGCACCACCAATGGCACAGGAGGCACCACATACATCAGAGGATGAAGATGTGGAAGAAATTACTTTCAGTAGGAAAAGTACCCGGTAACACAATTCTGTGCCACATTGACTTTTTCTCCTTAGTTCTGGGGTTAAGATCATGCCAGTGTTGTCACAGTAGGAAATGTGCTCACTTCACCCACCCACTGCTGACTTGTCTGGTATGGACTGTCATTGTCTCTTACATACCAATTGGACATTTTTATTCCTCCACAATAATCAACACTACTCCTAAGCATGTCTCCTGACATGGCTCTCAACATTGATTGTGTCACATATCTATGAATTCCAGAAATGGGGTCTCAGACCTGGACATTGTAAATATTTCACTTTCATACTGCCAACTGTAAAAAAAAAAAAAAAAACTCGTAAACATTTAGCATGTCTACTTTTACTGTGATACATCTACTCACCTAAATGATTGTATTGTCTAAATCCAAGTCAATGGTTACAGAATAGCTGTACATGAGTGCAGGACTGGAGGGACACAAAGCTACACACAAGGATTCTAACATGAGAAATGTGAATGATGGTGTTGACTGATAGAAGCAATTAACTGAGTATAAAATTAAAATTGGATAGATATTTCATGTCCTTTTGATATACGGCAGGCATGCTTGAGAACCAAATCAATGGCAATATAGCCTGCTTCGAGAACCAGAACAACTCATAGGAGTGGTACAGAGGAACTAAACCTTATCAGTGATGGCCACCTGTTAGTATTGCAGGATAAAGTTCCAATTGTCCCTGTTGTCAGATGTGCCACAGTTCCCAACATTGTAACTGCAGGACCCTATAATGGCAGGTGAAGTACCAGACTTACTTGTACAAGACAAAGTATACATAGACATCATGAATGGTGGGTACACTGGATGGCAGATGCATGCACTAGTAGACATGATGTTGCAGCTAATGTCACAGCTCCTTTGTCAATAGTGGAAACACATGGTAAATCAGGGATCTGAAGACAGGTAGGATTCCCTAAGCCATTTCCCCAATGTGCCACTGCACTTGTGGGAAGAACCAGATACTCAAGCAACTCACACAAAAAGTATGAAATTATTAACAAGATTTATTATAAAAACATTTATTTTAGGATTACCTAAAACCTGCCCTATCCTAAACTTACCTATATTAACTAAACTTATAAATCAACTACATCTATCTCACCTTTATCTTACACATGAAACAGCACACTCTAAACATTGTCCCCCCACCCCTCTTAAGAAACAAGTTACAAGTAGGACAACAATTACTATAACTACACATGTACTTATCTATGGCCTAAACAAATATATATATTTTTGTATTTTTATTTTTTATACACAAATACCCCAACATGACCCTCCACCAATAAAAATACTAAACCCCCCCACTATGCTTATCATAACTAATACCTACCCTACACTAACCTAACACTAACTAGCTAAGACCCAACCTAAAAACAAATACAAACTTTGAAAGGGAGGGGAAGTAACTGGGAGGCACTCCAAAACATTGTTTGTTCATTTCTTGGCCCTTTTATTTTCTTTTTTATGTATTTCACCATTTTACGATTGTTGGAGGATTCCTCTTCTGACTTATCAAGTCTAATCCGGATGTTGTTGATGTCCCTACGAAGGTCCAGTTCAAATTGTGTGGGTCCTGCGGCTGGTGGTGGCAAGACGTGGGCCTGTGTGGTGACAGGTAGAGCAGATGTTGATGGGATGGGTGCAGCTGTGACCCCCTGCACCCCTGAGGAGCCTTCTCCAGTATAATTTTTTCCCTGTATTCTGGATCCTCTATGTGCAAATGCACGCCATTCACAGGAAGCTTTGTCCTGGAGGAAACGCCGGCCCATCCTGCGGTATCCCGCTTCCACCTGTAGGATGTGGCGGTACCGTTCTGCCCTCCACATGAAATTGTGCTGATCCTCATTAATCATGTTGGCCGCTGAAATATGACTATTCGGTGTGCATGGAAGGATCAAATCAGTGTCTTCCAGCGTGGCTTGACAACTATAAATTAAGTAAGTCAGAGAGGGAATATATGACTCTGTAAATAAGGTTTACCAAATTGTGTAACTTTATAAATGGTTTTGACGAGACTTGCCCTGTTGGTATAGGAGGCAAAGCTGCTACAGAAACTGTAATTTAAAGACAGACAGATCACTGGTAGGACAGGCAGTCTCTGACCTCTGTAAGCAATGACTACAACCATAATGGATGAGAACGAGAACGTTTGATTGAGTCCAATATGGCTTACTAGATGAGTAATTTCATGAATGTTTTTTGACGAGACTTGCCCTGTTTTTCAGGGTGGAGGCGTTGAAGCCACGGCGTTTCATTTCGCAATGAAGGCTGCACTCTAAAGACAAATAGATCGCAGTCTAGGACTGCCGTAAGTAGTGATTAAGACCAAAATTGATTAGATTAACCAATAGTAATCATGTTTTCATCCAAATATGTGTCCTTTATCATTATGGGGTTTACAAACATAAAATCAAAATTGATTAACACCCAATGCAGGGTTTCCCAGATCTCTTTTAAAGGAAAGGGTAGCAATTATTATACATTTTCCAATGGATAATTTTGTTCTCTGGCCTAATACTATTTTACAATAGATAGCTTTACAAACTTAGGAGATGAGATATTCACAAAGTCTATTTACTTATTTTTCTATTAGGAAAATGACTAATCGTGTTGGCAACTACTACCCAGAAACAATTCTGAGGAATAATGTAGATAATCTTTGAAGAAATAGGTGAGTGGCTTCCTAATCTGGATAGTAATCACACAAATAAAGGATTGTTTATAAAAACTGAGGTTTTCTCATGGAAAGATCTCAAAATAAATATTTATACATTTTGTTTGTTTCTAGGTGCTACCAATATAGAGAAATTTCCAGTCCTGATGATGACCCGTTATTGATTTATGCCTTTATAAAGGATTGAAACGTTGACAAACATTTTGATGTGGATTGATATAAACATAATATAGTGACTTCAAGACTCCTGGATTGAAGGCGTCCTATGGAAGTTCACTGATTGTTTTTAACCATATTCTTGTATATATTGTATATAACACTGGCACTTTATGCACTATTTTAGGAGCACCTAGTACCTAGGCCCATATTTATACAATTGTATTTTGCAAGTTTGCGCTGCTTTTGCATAAAAAAATGACACAAATGCGGCGCAAAAAAAGTAAAAATACGGGCCCTAGAATCTAAAAATTATTGGTTTTTGAAGGAAAAAGTAATATCAAATGTTTTGTAAAAAGAAATAAAATACGAATTAACTCAAGGACACCATATTGCGTGAAAAGGTTCCTTTTTCATGATAATTTAACTGTGCCATGGAAGTCCTTCTTGACCAAAATTGTGTTTATTATGAAATATGAGGACATGCAAGCGTCAGTATCAGTATTGGGTGGAGTAAGAACAGAAATGCAAACTATACTGCAACAGCAAATAACACATAGAATCCAATACACATCCCTCAACAATGAATTCATCCTCATCTATGTCTAATTCCAAACAGACATCACCAGTGTTATGTACATGTCAGTGGGATGATGACAATCCATTGTTAATCAAAAGGGCCCAGACCTATTAGGAAAGAAAATTGACCCTGATCAATATTTTCGTCCTCTGACTTGTGAGGATCATGTGCCTCTACAAGTCTGGATTTCATGTCTCCTTGGGCATAAGGGGGGGTGGGATTGGGCTGGCAATCCATCACCTCAGCACCCCTGGCGATAAATCAAGGCCTGAACACCCATTATGGAGTCATGTTGTGGCCCTTCTGATAGTGGGGCTGCTAACTACCAACCTGCTATTTTAAGGTTGGGTACATAAACAATCATGTGTGCTGGTGTAAGACCTGGCCTGAGCATTCGTTACAAGGAGCCATGCAGTTTCCCATGGTGTGCCCACTTGTACACCGGATGCAATATTGGCAGGAGAAAGGTTGGGCAAAGGCTGTGCTGCACATCACAGTTGTCAACACATTACAGACCTGAAGTTCCCTACCCTGTGCTATGTTATCCTACATGTGTTAAATGGCACGCATATGGCGGCTATATGGATGCCCTTAAGGCCACAGTGATGTTTGCACTGCACTGGTGCTTTAACTGTATCCTGAAACATGTGACATCATTGGCATCCTCAAATTACCAGCACACCTACAACATTAACATCATATGCATATGTGATGTGACCTACATCAGTCACAATAGTCATGGTGGCAGGACCATGTTGTGAAAACCTCAGACATCTGTTGTGGGAGAATCATAGACCTTTTCCCACAACCATCTGGGGTGGAGTTTTCCACATATTTTGTGCTCTACGGACTATGGTGCAGCACATTATTGCTCCTTTCTTGACTACCAACTCATTATATCTGAAGTTTACTGAGGTACCTGTGGTTTCTGTGTCTCCTACATAATCCCCCTGTAGAGTTCAGCAGATAGTACCCACATCTGGACCATCTTGTCAATAAGTGTCAATTATGTGTGGCACACATTGCTGACAATGGTGCTGTGACAAAGTAGGTGTCAACAGTGATTCTATGTACATATACAGCTGCCCTGTGACCTATATAGGTAGACATCAATTAATAGGTTGTCAGCCATTACTATTCCTATTACACACAATTCCATGCCTGCACACAATGGCCCTTAAATTACATGCAAGCCATTATCATTGCACAACATTCCAAAATACATTATGTCAACATCAATCCTCCTATGATATCTGTTCATTGGTCAGGCAAAAAATCTGTCATTACAATCCACACTTATGACTGACTCGCACCAAAACCTGGATTTGCTCACAGGACGCACAATATGACACTTACTGGATGCAACGGGGTCTTCAAATCTTGCCACCTCTCCTATGGTGTAGGGGGCTGGTCCACCTGTAAAGCATGAATGGAAAACATTGCTAAGTTTCTATAAATGGACAACATAGTTCAGTTTTAAATTGTTAGGCTGACTGAGGAAGTCACCTTAGTGGTAGATCATAGTAACTGACAAACAACTATGATTATTCAATCACACATACTCTCAGAGAAGGTAGACCCACGCATCTACATACAAGCACTGTCTCAGACACTCCTGTGGTGCTTCTCATTGCACCATTTAGACAAGGCATTGTCATGCAGCTGTCAGTTAGCATGACATCTCCATGATCATGTAGATTCCATCTGAGGGGCATGCGTTGGTTGTTGCAGGTCTTGGGCCATTGGAACACCCAGAACATTTCAGCCAGCATCAGATGTTGTATACACCTATATCATTCCCACAGCAGACTGACAAACTACTACCTTGAGGTTCTGTGGGTATTCCAAGGTGTTGAGGAATGGCATTATACATCCTTCACGGAAGTAAGCAATATGTGTGTGCCATCAAAAGGCAGACCCACTTTCAAAATTGCTAGAGGAGTGTACGCATGTGATGTTTCTGTACCTACCTTCACATTGACAGAATTAATTCATGGATCTATGGCCAAAAGTGAGTAGGTCTGTCATTGTTCCCATCGTATACCATTGTTAGTCCAGTGAGGTATAAGAACATGGGCATAGACATAGGGCTGAACACAGAAACACTTGCTCAGTGGTCAAAGGATGCATCTGATGTTGTAGGTTAGAGAGTGATGTACCAGTGATGGAGCTGATGCAGTGCAGTCCCATACTGTGAGTGAATAGCAGCAGGCCTCTGGTACTGACTCTGCACATGTATGTGGTTAGAGAGATTGTATAGGCTATCTGTGATACACAATGAACCGGAAAATGGAGCCAGTGTATGGTAAACCTCCCTTACAGAGCCTTGGCCAATGACACAAAGGGGTTGATACAAGCATAGTGATGCAGCACCAATTGCATCTGTACTGTTGTTATGGCCCTCAGTGCGCCCCTTACTCAACGCCATGTGTGTGTGTAGTCGGATATGAGTCACAGCATGATGCCGGTATGGTCCAACATCATCTCTTCATGTGAAGGTCAATGATGCACTCAGCAGGAGATGCAGCCGATCATCACAACTTCTGCTGAGTACATGGAGGCCCGTCTCATACACTTATATGCTCACATATCACACCTTGTCTTAGCAGCCGTACAGAGTGATTGGAAAATATACATACAGAATTATCTTTTGACTTAGAGGATTATACTTTGGGCTCCCAAAATTGTTGGGGACACCCTTTCATGCCTATTGTATGGCGCGCTATACATGCATCACAACACTTTGTGATGGTTGTGCAGGGAAAATGATACATCTGTCCTTCATTATCTCCTTTGTTGTACATTTGTACAGCAGGCCTAAAGTGGCACAGAAACTCTTCATACAGGCTGCATGCAACATTTTCACAGCCATTGCATGCAGCACTCAAACTAATCTGCAACTGTCATGCACAAGCATTAAAAATTTAGATTGTTGCCAATGGCAGATTTAGCAACAGTTCCACCAGTTTCAATCCCCAAATGGTCCAGCAGATCCTGCTCCCTTGACACCAGATCTGCCCTGTGATGCTCGATCTGGTGGTTATTCCTTCTGGTGTTGAAAATCCACATCAGGTGATGGAGCCTTGCCTCCGTGGGGTAGCCAGCCACTTAGTTGCAGCATCATGGGGAGGTAGTGTGCCACAAGCCAGATGACCCCCCCAGCTCATCTGCAGACATCCTGCCCATGCTCCCTTTTCCAGACATTCCCCTGGTGAATGGAGTTCACCAAAAAAAGAAAAAGAAAGGAAACTTAACCCTTCAAACTAACCAAAACTACCCCAACAACTTAACTATCCCAGACAAATACCCCACAATACAGTGACTAAACCAGTACACTTACTACACAAAATACAAGTAATTATACAAAAGTCTATACAAAATACACAGGACACAGCACAATGGACACTACAAAATACTCCAAACACACCTCAAACCCACCAGCCCCTCAGCAAAACAACCACACAGAGTCACGGGGGAACAGACTGTAAAGTGAAAGTGAACCTACACTCACTGTACCATGCTTGTGACAGGTTGTCCTGGTACATCACTTCCTGGGCGAGTGCTTCATGTTTTTCAATCATGCGTCTTTTTTTTGACACATTGGGTTAATGTGTCGTGTTTAATGATGCATGACAGTTATGCGTCGTTTTTATTGACGCATGACCGTCATGCGTCAAATTTTCACCATGGTGCATTAAGAGTAATGTGAACGTTAAATTGGCCCAGGCACCATTTTTTTAACATCATAGTGTGGTCTTGATGCGTTTGCGTCATTTTTTATGCTTGTCAGAATTGCATCACTTTTTGCATTGTAGGCCTTGACTGCACCCTGATTCACTTAACATATTACATGGGCTGTGCTATAATGTGATATGGGGTATGGCTACATGTGCAACTCTATGCAGCAATGGCATTACAGTAACATTGGTTTGTTCTACAAATAAGTGTGTTTCTGAGTCTGCTGCATGCAATCACACATACCTTGTTCATGTGTGAATGTGTACCTACACTTTGTCCACATAAATGTTGGCACATGTGTGCTCTGTGTGTACATATGTGTATGACTCTAAATGAGTAGGTGGTCTACATAGTTATGTCTGAGACAATATATTTACACATACCTACAACAGAATATAAGTGATGGCCTGTTTCCAACACATGCTAAGACACGTGTCACCCATTACCTTTTGGACTCAGGGTATGCAGTGGACTTGGATTGCATTGACATCACATGTCCCCTGGCAAGTTACGTGTGCATGTGTGTCGAATCTGGTTTGCTGTAGGATTTTGCTTCTTGTTGCTCAGCTACATGTGTGCCATGTGGTTCCCCATGCATCTTAGTTGCTGGTGAGGCCATGAACACCTGTGCTAGTGAATTATAGTATATGCATTGTGTAATTTCGGTGACACATGACGAAATTGGTGTGTTACAGGGATGTGCAAGCTCACATAACAATCTTCCTGCATAGACAGAAGTTGGCATTTTACTATTGCTTCCATAGTCACATCACTGGCACCTATGTTCCTGCATTTCAGAACACATGTGATGATAAATGTTTACTGTCACAGGTTTTGCGCTACCTGTGCCATGATTGTTGCGCTAGGTTCTTTTCTTTGTACTGAATCCATACACATTTCCACGCCTGGGCCATTATGGTGGTACATGTGTGCAGAGATATGTGGTATATGTGTGCGTGCCTCCAAATGGGCACTCATATTTGTCAACTTCAGGTCTGTCATGACTGTCACATACTGTGTAGCAGTGCTGCAGTGTGGCATAGATAGCAAGTCCACTCATCAACACAAACCCATGGTTGCATGTGATGGGGCAGGTTGATGGTTCTCCAATTTGTTCTGCCCCCTTTGCAGATGCATGAGGCAACTGACAATGTCATAAGTTGATGGAGTCAGAGCAGTGGAGTGTGAGTTTATAGAGCTGGGATCTCGTCCATTAATGATTGCTATTCAGTAGCCTATACACACTCCCCAGTAGATAGAGACATGCACAAATGTGGACATACTGATCAGGATATAATGATTTGCTCGGTGGTACTTGATGTCAGCCTTCCCCTCTAAGGTACAGAGGGCGGATGCTTGCACATGTAGGACATGTCTCATTATTTGAAGTCCTTAGCCGTTTCCATGTGCAGCTTGTTTAGGGGATGTATAACTGTGTGATTTCACTGTTGGACAAATGGCATGGTACAGATGGTGTTGTATGCGGCCGTCACCTGTCATGGCCCCATGTGAAGGCCAAATACCATGGTATGCTATTGCCAAACATGTCTGGGTCATTTATGTACCTGGTCTTCCTCTATGTACATTTGTGAAAGTTAGACATGTAGATATTGATGTGTTGCACTGTCTGTTTTGGAGTATGTCTGTTCATTATCCTCTTATTTCAGCCATTGCTGTTAAGATATGCATTGTGTCCTCCATTACTCCTTGACTTTTGGCTGCTAGCACTTTGTACGCATCTTCTACAGCAGCATTGTGTGGTCATATAGGGACAGGATCTAACATGTGACTTGTGGAATGTGGAGATATACTCTTCTCCTACTACTGGCAACTTGGTAGTTAACGTACCATTGGAGGCATTAGTGAGATGTAATGAGTACCATTTACACATATAATTACAGATGCCACAGCACTTATGTAGTCTCCATGTGATATGGCATGTTCTATTTGCAACTATCTGTGGGTATCCCTGAGTTGTCCATCCACATCTCACATTGAACATGGGTATGCAATTCTTCCTTCATGCCACAACCTAGCGAACTCTTACCATGACTGAATGATGTTGAGGTGTGAAGCCATCTCAGTGCTGTATTTATATTTTGCCAAATGCTACCTGTATGGCTAAGTGTACTCCCACTCAGTGTGGTGTTGGGTCTCTGACAGTATTGAACAATTCTGGACAGATTACCACATGACGCACATGATTGTGATGTTGGAGCCCAAAACATGGGTGGGCTAATTGGTTACAGTTAGTACCATGCAATTGATTTATCATGCAAGTGACAATGAGTGCTGTGTATTGCTATGTGATGTGTGATGTTGTGCGACAGAGCATACTAGGTAAACAGGAAGACACAGGTCTTGCATTGTGGATAATTGCATGCCCTTTGCTACTTGGGACAGACACCCATACATGTGTCTTCATACATTTATCAGTATTGGCAGTAGACATGTGTGTGGACAGCAGATGTGTGTGACAAGTGTGCATTTTATGTACATAGGGTGTGTTATACACTATGCCTACATTCCACCTAGGCTATCATTTGGCTGATGCATTGTCCCATTAAATTCATAGATCATGTAAATCTGATATGTGTTTGCATAGGAATTCTACACCCATAGCAGCTCAATTTGTCTGGCAACCCATTGTGCATTCCCCAGCCAATGTGTGTGTGCCATACGTGAGGTACAGTTGACCATGTGTCAGGGTTGTGCCCAATGGCAGTGCCTGAATATAATCCCATGGATCCACTGTGCAGGCTCAGCTTCAAACATTGATTACAATCCCTGGGCAATAACTGAAGGAGCATAGTTACCTATGATGTCCTCCCCTTGTCACACATGTACCGTGCAGGCAAATATACAGTCAAACAGAGTAGTGACAGAGTTCAGTTAAAACATAACTTAACCTCCATTTCTTGACAGCCCCTACCATATGTGTGAACCCTTGGATACATCCTGTTAGGCATGGTATTGTTGTGGTGATTGGGTAAGAATTGGCACCTTGCCAACCTGATGACACAATATATGTAATGGTGCATGGATCTAGGCCTTCTAAAGTCACATGTCAGTGATTAGCGTGTCACAGATATGTGAGATAGAGTCAGTAGAGACCCTTACATCATAACGAATGTTGCTACCATACTTGTAATATTTGTGTTTTAAGCTCCCTAAGTTTTGTGTCACATTCCACTTGTATATGTAGTGGATAATAAGTAGACCAAGGAGAATCAGTTTAAAGGTACTTTTTTGGTGCTATTTACAAAGTGACGTTGTTATTTCCTATGTATAAATGTTCTCTACAATGTTGAGTCTCCTGAGTACTCCTGCAACTGTGTTTAGTTGTTCCTCCTCCAAGTTATCTACTCCATCATCCTCCCCCTCCTCCTCATTGGGTACATCAACTTGGTCATCCCAGGGGTCATTTGTCCAAACACAGATATTGTGTAGGGTTGCACATGCCAGTATTGTCTTGCATACAAGAGGTGGGGCATACAAGAGGCTTCCTCCTGTTAAGGCCAGGCACCGGAACCTGTATTTAAGAAGCCCAATGTCCTCTCCACCACATTGTGTGTTCTCCGGTGTCCTTTATTATAGGCACACTTTTCCACAGTTGTTGGATTTCCAAATGGTGTCATGACCCACGGCTGTATGCCGTAAACCTGATCAGCTGCAAAGGTAAGAAGGTACAATTGTAGTGAAAGCTTGAGATGGATTAGGTATCTACAATGGCAGTAGTCAGTTGTAGTTTGAGTGGTGATTCCGACAAGCTTGTGGTATAGCATATGTGTTTGCTCTTGTGAAATGGTTTAATTTGACTGTGTTAATGTACATGAAAATCTTGGGTATTGACTCAAGGATCTGTAGATTATCATGATGATTTCAACATTCATGCTTATCATGTATGTTACGTCATTTGTGTAGTCCATAATTGTGGCAGTGTCCTATTGTTAGATGGAAGCTAGCGCCTTCTTGCAGCACAATGGTGTCAGATGTGGAGTCACCATAATAGCCCTACATAGCCAGAGTATCCCGTCCACGTTACCATGTGGCACTACACATGCAGTGCAACACTTAGTGGTCCATAGTGGCAGATGATGGTTGTGGCAGCCATCAAGTGTACAGGGGTGTGTATCACATATTAGTATGTTGATCACAGTTGGTACAGGTGTATCTCCTAGCTTCAACAAATGGATTTTTTGTCATAGGATTTTCTGTCATACTTTCAACACATGCACAGTGCAGACTTTGGGAAGGGGTACAGCTATTTGTCTGAAGTGTCACTAAGTACAGTTCATGTATGGTGAGTCATGTTCTCTAAACTCCTACTGGGGTCTACTATGGCATTCCTGATAATTAAAGTTTTGAACTGACTCTGAACCATGGTGCACATTTTAACTTTACTGAGCAAACATGATGGTGTTAGGGGGAGCTAAGTGGCACATGTGAGGTGGCAGAAGAGTGGGAGTGGCACAGTTTCTCATGATTCTGCCAGATGTTATTTCATGCCATTTAAATTAGTATTCCTATGTGTGCGACACATGTTTTTTAACTTTGTATAAATCCATTAAATAAAACTATTTTGTACGGATAGAATATGTTTATCCTTTTTTTCTATGTCCAGCCGTATTGTCTTCCTTATATCCTTGATGGCCCTTGACATACAACACTCTGATGATCATTATCCATAGTGATATTATACCTGAAGATTATACTACCTACAGGTGAATTGTAGTAGCTCGTTATTTAGATATTCTTTATAGTAGCTTTCCCTGCACGAGCTACGCTCATCCAGCCAGGGAACCCCCTTTTGGTTTTCTTCCTCCGGTTACGACACATTGTCGTTGGGGTTTGTTTGTTTTTTATTCTTCTTCTCCTTGTTTATGCATCGATATGCCTTTGATCATTATCACCGGTTGTATGTCCCCAGTTTTTGTACCTTTCCTACCCTCAGTCTTTGTTTGTGCTCCACATATACCAGCAAATCAGAATTTTGGAGTACACTATTTGCACGAATCACAGATATACAGTACACACGTGAGAGACCTACGGCGATAGCACCCAGGTGTTTGTTGTCAATACAGGATTCATATTCATATTTCCCCTTATTGGGCTGTTGCGGCGATATCCCTGCCGCCTGTTAGGAACTAATATGGATACTATCAAAACATTTGGGTTTAGTGAAGATGACTTAGCCAAGCTTCTAGACCAGCCTAGATCAGGAACTGGGACATCAATCTCTGTGAACCAACCTAAAGAAGTATGGTATAAACTACTAGAACTAAAGAAAAAAACGAAACGTACAGAACTTCATGCCGACTTTATCTTAGACTACCTTATAGCAGGTATCATCCCAACAGGCCTAAGAGTAAGAAACATACCAGGACTTTTCGTAGAGATTAGACTGGATGATTCTTATAGTAGAGACTGCGAGAGAACTGATGGAGGTACTTATGAAAGAAATTCAAACCCTAGAGGATGAATTGAAAATACAAGATTAATTTCAGGAAGCAAAAAAACAAATAGAGGCCATCAATCTAGAACTTGAATCTTTCAATTTATACCTAGTCAAGAGAAAGACAGATAAACTAAGGAAAGATATCAGGTGGTTCTCCAGAGAACGAGCCTATCCTTATCTATCCGAAAAATACTATCAAAACCAGCAGCAGAATGTACCAGAACAAGATAGACAGTTCTGGACTAATAAAAAGATCGTTACCTTTTCAGACACCTCTGAATCTGAAGGAGAGGGCAACTCCAATCAGTTCGACCAATATGGTGGTAGGTCAGGCCCCAACGAAGGCCCCAGACGCTCCCACCATTTTTTAGCCAGGGGAGGCAGACCCAGAGCGAGATTCAGGGATTACCACAGAGGGAGATTTCAGAATGTAGACAATCCTCCGCATACCCTACAAACACAGAGACAACAGTATGGGAGGGACTAAAAGCAGTACCAGTCTTCAACCTTCAACCTTAGATCCACTCCCATTGATATAGACACTGAATCCCTCCTTAAGAAAGGACTGTCATTCGTTCCTAGTACTGTTATCAACCGATTTGATCTCTTAACTGACCTCCATGCTTTCTTCCAGAGGATTAGACTCAAAAGATTCTTTGAAGACAAAACTGACAGTAGAGAAATCAATCTATCAGGCCTAAAACCATTCTCCACCTTTACACCCCATCTAGACATGGTAGGTCCTGAAATTAAAATCTTTGAAAATGTCGTACTAGAAAAGACCAAAACCTTATTGAAATTTACTCCTTAACCCCATTACAATTTAAGCAAATGCGAAAAGCAGGCCCTTCAAAAGCTACAAAAAGACAAACATACAACAGTAAAACCCTGTGATTGTGATAAAGGAGGTGGTATAGTGTTGTTAGACACAGAAATATACAAAGTGAAAATCCAGACTATGCTTAATGAACCTGACTACTACCAAAAAGCTAAGCGTAGCTGGCAAGAACAAGTGAAAAAATAGATAACACAAATAAGCAATGAAGCCCTAAGTAAGGGACTCATTTGCCAACAAGAGTTCCAATATTTGAATCCACAAAAAATTAGGACCCCGGTCTTCTATGGAATACCCAAAATACATAAAAACAAAGTAGATCCTCCATTGCGACTCATAGTTTCCACCGTAGGGTCATTGACAGAGCCCCTGTCCAAATATGTAGAGACATTTTTAAATCCCAGAGTGGCAAATCTTCTTGCATATATCCGAGGCACAGGCCACATCATTACCAAACTTGAAGGTACCCCATTTAATCCGGCTACTCAGATCCTAGTCACGATGGACAATGAAGCCTTATATACGAATTCTTCCACAGAGAGAAGCTTGGCTTTCGGTTGCCCGCCTATTCGAAAAGGAAGGCATGACAGAACATTCCGCCTTCATCCTACAGTGCTTAGCCATTGTCCTTCGAGAGAACTTCTTTGAATTTGATGGACAATTGTACCAACAAAAGAAAGGAGTCAGTATGGGGGCAGCTTGTGCCCCCAGTGTAGCTAATATCTATGTGGGATCCTTTGAAGAAATGCACATATACAATGAGATGGCGCCTTTTTAAAAAGAAATATCCACTTTTGGTCACGCTATATAGATGATATTTTTTTCATCTGGTCAGGCCAAGAAGATCACCTAAATGAATTTAGTCAGTGGATTAATGTCTGTGACCCTAATTTAAAATTTACCATCCATACCAACCGAGAAAAGGTGGAGTTTTTAGACATCTGGATTGGCCATAACAATCTCCATCTCGAGATGTCTCTGTTTACTAAACCCACAGCCAAAAATACCATACTTCATTTTGACAGCTTCCATCCTACTAGCCAGAAACAAGGGATACCCTTCAGTCAGTTTCTACGTATTCGTAGAAATTGTTCCAATCTGCAGGATTTTGAATATCATGCGGACAATCTTGCAACAATAACTCACTTTGCAAGGGTATCCGAGAAGGCTTATTAGAGATTCCTATAAAAGAGCCAAGTACTATAACAGGACCAGCATGTTTGAAAAAACAGAATAAAAACCCTAAGTCTCAGATGGTCTGTGTAGTCCAACATTCCAATCTAAATGAAAAAATTAGAAAGATTATTCTTTCTAACTGGAGTATCCTTAACAGTAATCCCAAACAGGTACCATTGGATCGCCCGCGTCTGGCCTTTAGGAAAAACCTAAATATCTCTAATAAATTAGTTAGAGCTTCTCTACCGAAAATTGAAGATTTTTGCCAGAGGTCCATCTGTGGAAACCAACCTATCAAGGGTAACCACAAATAAGGCAACTGCAAGGCATGCCCCAGAGCGATAGTAAGCGATTCCTTCAAATGGAAACATAGAAACTATAAACCTACCGACATGACTAATTGCAGAACAGCTAATTGTGTCTATTTGATCAGTTGCCCTTGTCCTCTACTATATGTGGGTGAAACAGGGAGAGAAGTCAAAGTAAGAATTCTTGAACATATGTCCAACATACGTAATGATAAAGAGGGTGCCCCACTAGTCCAACATTGGAAACAGCATGGACACAAAGTTGAAGATCTCACATGGACTATTTTAGAAAAAATCAAGAAATCAGGACCCACGGAGGACAATAAAATCAGGAAAAAACGAGAAGTGTACTGGATTTTTGTCTTGGACAGTTGCGAAAAAGGGTTGAACAAATACATCCCTTGGGAAAATGCCATTACATAATTGGCCTCATATTTCTTATCTCATTGTCTCTAAAAATGATGAATATTTCAAATAATATCTCCCTCCTTTTGTATCATTATCTTGGGCTGTTCCTTCCTCTCATGCTCTTAGACTATGAAGACTTTCGAGTAACAGCCAGTACAGATGTTCCTCCTTTGAGTCTCTTATCAAAACTTTCAGAGATTTTCTCTCAATGTAGAGCTATAAAATGAAATTGGACAGATAGCGACTCTACATTGCTGTTACAGCTCCTGCTATGGGTAAAAATCTCTCTATACAAGATCGCAGTATGGAAACCCATTTCACCCAATATGGCGACCACTAGGTGCTTCTTTTTCATTGCCCCCTCGTCACTCTATGCCTGAAGATATCTAAACTGTAAACATTAGATTTATTATTTCAACCTCAGGACGTCAAATTTAGCCTCCATGCTTCTAATGTTGTATTGTCGACCCAAATTAGGTTTTTACGGCAATTTCTGTACTTGCTGTTTCCCACCCTTTTGTTCAGGCAAAATTCTTCAATCGTAACCAGTCCAACATGTCGGCCGTTTTGGACTTTCATCTTATTTTCATTACGCCCGTTCCAGCTCTTCCCGGAAGTCAACGAACTAAATTGAGTATATAACCGAGAGCTGCTGTCGGGCGCTCCCACTAATTATCTCTCATCAAGCCATCCGACTTCTAGGTATGCGCACTAAATATATTAGTGGTACTTAATTACTCATTTTACAACTTTTCATAGCAACTGAATTTCCTTTTAATAGAATGAGCTGTGTCGTCTGTACTGTTTGTTTTATCTTCTTTTATCTCAATTAGCCGCCTTATTGAAGTATACGCCTTGGAATTTTCATTGGGCTCAATACTAATACGGAGACTTCCCAAACAACCTAAATTGAAACTTATTAGTCTATCCTGCGCAGCTGTTTTACAGGTGACTTGCAGTCCATATGTATAGAGAAAATCTTTCCCATGCTGGCTAGTGTCTAATTCATCTTTATCCTGAGCTTTATACATTTGTATTGTCATCTTACTCTTTGGATTGCCAATATTGAGTAAAGTTTTTCCTTCCATTAGGAAACGTTCTTTACCCCTATTGATAACAAAGTTTACATTGACGCATTTCCTTGGAAAATGGAACAGTCATAACTCCAAGCTGATACCACAGGTATTACATACAAAAAATAATGACAAGTACGATCCTACTGCAACTAATTTCACCATTCACTTGGTTGCATTTACTTCCATTTTGGGAACAATTAGATCTCTCATTTATACATTAGGTTAATTTTTCTTTTCTTTTCTTCTCTTACTTTATATTCTCCTAACATCTCAATGGTTGTTTGCTAACAATTACTCTCACAATATTATCTTTATGGGAGAATTAACTCACTTTCACATGATTTGTTCACAATTAGTGTATCGCATGACTAAGTAAGGACCAAATATGAGTCCATTCATATTATCTAGATAAATAAATCTTTTCCTTATTTGTTAGCTAGATAAAAACTAGTATTGAAGATTCCTGGCGCACAAACATTATATATGTGTATATTTCCTTCCATTAGATATTACATCTATATGTCCTATATTTATCAAGAATCGGAGACAAGCGATTACCAGGACGTTCAGCTGCAAGGATTATACTAACATTAAATTGTAAAATTTGGGACGGCCCTGAGGAAGGTGACCTCAATATTAGAGGAACACCGAAACGCGCGTAGTCCTTCTGTTCCAACAGTATTTCACTGATTGAACAATCCTATCACTATTATTTGTTCTTTTGTTCTTATAGATCAAGCTAGTATCAGAGCATAGACCGCTATCCTAACTTTGCTGGATTTGTATTTCTGTTCTTCCTTCCATTGATAGGTAATTGATTGCCTTTTTTGTTTATCATTGTCATTGCACTACCCTTGTCATATTAACACCTTTTTGATTCCTCTGTTTTTGTAATCTTGTATGTTTTAATTTCTAGGCTATTTTTAGCCCGGTATGGTAGCGGTATGTCTGCCTTAGGTACATTGTTGATTGTTCTTTTTAGTTATTGGCTTCCATGTTTTTTAACTTTGTGTAAATCCATTAAATAAAACTACTTTGTATGGATAGAATACGTTTATCCTTTTTTTCTATGTCCAGCCGTATTGTCTTCATTATGTCCTTGCTGGCCCTTGACATACAACACTCTGATGATCATTATCCATAGTGATATTATACCTGAAGATTATCCTACCTACAGGTGAATTGTAGTAGCTCGTTATTTAGATATTCTCTATAGTAGCTTTCCCTGCACGAGCTACGCTCATCCAGCCAGGAAACCCCCTTATGGTTTTCTCCCTCCGACACATTGCATCAGACAGATGTATGTGCACACTGCAGGTCTGTCAGGTATGTGTAGATGAGATGTAGTTGATTTTGGCACCACTTGGGTGGCATTTGAAATAGATTTGTGCCAGAGGCTTGCACACCATGCTGTAGGTGGGCTGCACCTATGTGTGACTTTCTTTACATAGCCATGGCATATGCAAATGACATAGCAGAGCTATTCTTAGTTTGGTGTAATGTGTGTGAAGTGTATTTAGTAGTCAATCAGTGGACATTTATAATGGTTTGTGGGCTTCTTCTGCATGCAAAGGAGACATAGCTCCATCTGTCCTTTACATAGTGTGACTGTCAGGTTGTGGCTGTGTTTGGTACAGGTGGGTGTAGGCCTTTGTGATGTCCAATGACTGCCGTATAATAAAGCATGATGCATATGTGTTGTTGCCTGTACATCTGTGTAGCCATGCCCATGTATATTCGCTGTGGCGTATGTCTTGTTTGTACTACAGGGTTAGTGTGTTGTGTGTGTTTTGATCAGTTTGTTGACTTACCAACAAGTAGGCCATTTCCATATTGGCCATCCTGAAACCGCTTGTTGATGGTGGAGTGCCGGAATATGAATGCATCATGGACGCTACCGGGATACTTGGCCAAGATGTTAGTGAAGAGACCACGTGGTCCACAATGGCCTGCACATTTATGGAATGGGTGTGCTTGTGGTTTCTTTATAGGTTTTCTGTAGCAGCAGGTGGCACCAGATGGACTTGGGTGCAGTCCATTGCACCCACTACATGCAGAAACCCAGCAGTTTGATAAAAACTTTGCTACGTCTCCTGCTGCAGTTGCTGGGTGTTTGGGAAGTAGATGTGGGGGGGGGGGTGAGGCGGATGATGGCATCTAGGACCTTCGGTAGGAAGACTGAGAATGATGGCTGGGAGACCCCAGCGACTAGTGCCCCCGTTGTCTGAAAGGATACATATGCGGAACAATTAGGAGCTTTGTGATGGGTGGTATATTTGTTTGAGTTTGCAGCCTAGCTATGTGGTGCAGCAGGCGTACAATGGACTCCTGGTTGAGGTGGTAAATCCTTATGATGTCTTGTTCCCTGAGGCCAAGTAGGGTTGTGTGCTGTCTGATGATCCTCTCCCGCCTTCTGTGCTTCTTTTTTGTGGGTGCTGTGGTGGTGTTTGTGGTTGCTGCTGTGGTGGTGGAGGGAGCTGCTGTCGTCACTGACATCTGCGGTGCGTGCCAAGCTGGAGCAGTACGACTTCCATGTTGTCCTGGAGGTTGCAAATGTTCCTTCTGTGAGTTTTCCTTAAGTAGTGATGTGTGGGCTTCATTTCAACGCCTGGTCTGATCCAGGCATTAAAATTTCACGCTAATCTGGTTTTGCGCCATTTTTGGGGTCCGCTTCCAAGGTGTGCATCATTTTTGCATCAGAAGATAAAATTGGGACACAGGCTTAGTTTTATTTTTTGGAAGGGAACACCTACCTTGCATACCATTGTCGCAAAATGACACAAGGTGGTTTGGTGCATCCAAAAAAATATGCTAACTCTTATATTTTTATGCTATACAGGTCTAGCACCAAAATATAAATATGAAGCTAAGTTTGCATCGCTTTTGTGTAAAACAAAATGATGTAAATGTGAGGCAAAGTAAGCATAAATATGCCCCTTGACTTTTCAAACAGGCCAACGACTGAAACTGTATGCAGTGTGTTATCTTTTTGTTTTTCTAGCATCAAGAAACCGCTCAGTGTACATGCAAACTATAAATGCTTATAACATAACATAGCACACCAGATAAATAAAGCTTTCTCCTTCCATACTCCACATTGACACCCTTTAAGGGCATCCTCTTTTATAGCCATTTTATTGATGCCTGTGGGCACTTATAGCAACTAGGCCTCCATCTGTGCCCTTTAGCCTAGTAACATTGTATTCTATTTCAGTGTATTCTTTTTGAATCAGCCACATTTGTGGTGGTGTTTTATTTTCTTTATCTTCTTGTCGTTTCACCTAGGAAAGCATTGTGGGGGTCATTACAACCGTGGCGGACGATGTTAAAGCTGCGGTAATACCGCAAACAGGCCGGCAAAAAAAAAAAAGGAATTATGACCATGGCGGAAACTGCCAACATAGACAGCCACTTTAACACTCCGACCGCCACAGCGGTACAGACAAGCAGCGCGGTGGTCACCGCCAACAGACAGGCGGGAGACAATGTACCGCCCACAGTATCACAACCCGCCAATCCGCCACCTTTTCCGGGGCGGATTCACCGTGGATAAAAACACGGCGGAAACAGCTTTTGCAATGGGAAAACGCTCACCTTAACACACTCCACGAGGAAGGAGGCCAACATGGAGCCCGAACTCCAAATACTCCCTGCGATTGTGTTCCTGCTCCTCTACAATCACCAGCAACGTAGGCGCCGAAGACAACGATGAGTACTGCACCTACGACATAGGGGAGGGGGGAGGCAAAAGTCAGGGGGACACACTCGTGACACCCCCACCCCCAACCCGACCCTCGCACACTACAACACACACACCAATGCATTTCCAAACAGCACAGTAACAACCCACAACCCCCCAGGAAGAATGCAAAGACAAAAGGAAATCAGTTCAAACATTGTAATGTATCAAAATACAGTAACCAAATATATACATATATATATAAACAGTTGAAAATCATACATTACGAGTAGTACTGCAGGTATGCACATATCAATGTCCGTGGACCACTGGGCCCAAAATGCATGGGCGAGGCCCACACTAGATGCCTGTCCACAAACGGAGAGAACACTGCAGGGGCATCAGATAGAAATACAACAGGCAGCTCAGGGGGAACGGAAGGGGGGGCACCTCAGCCGGATTACAGCACCACGCCAGATCCACGACGGGGCTCCATGCCCATTGATGTATCCTGGGGAGTGCAAAGCCATAGTCTCTCAAGTCTCTACAGTGGGTGGTTTGCCCACTGCTTTATCCTGGGGAGTGCAAAGCCACAGTCTCTCAAGTCTCTCCAGTGGGTGGGTTGCCCACTGCACCATCCTGGAGAGTGCAAATCCACAGTCTCTCAAGTCTCTACAGTGGGTGGTTTGCCCACTGCTTTATCCTGGGGAGTGCAAAGCCACAGACTCTCAAGTGGATGCAGGTCTCCACTGGTTCTGGAGGGGCACTGGTGCCTATAGTGCTTCATCCTGTGAAGGATAGACAGAGTGGATGCAGGTCTCTACTGGTTCTGGAGGGGGACTGGTGCCCTGAGTGCTTCATCCTGTGAACGCGAGACAGAGTGGATGCAGGTCTCCACTGGTTCTGAAGGGGCACTGGTGCCCAGAGTGCATCACGCTCCCCGTGACGGTCCCAGTTCCGTCACTGTCCCAGCTGCACATGGGCTAACGATGCTTGATTTGGCGGTCTTTGACCTGTTCAGCGGTGCTTTGCCATGGCGGTCTTTGCCCTGTTCAGTGGTGCTTTGCCATGGCGGTCTTTGCCCTGTTCAGCGGCGCTTTGCCCTGTTCAGCGGTCTTCACCATGGCGGTCTTTGGCCTGTTCAGCGGTGCTTGCCTTTGCTGTCTCTGACCTGTTCAGTGGTGCTTTGCCATGGCGGTCTTTGCCCTGTTCAGCGGTGCTTTGCCATGGCGGTCTTGGCACTGTTCAGCGGTGCTTTGCCCTGTTCAGCGGTCTTCACCATGGTGGTCTTTGGCCTGTTCAGCGGTGCTTGCCTTGGCTGTCTCTGACCTGTTCAGTGGTGCTTTGCCATGGCGGTCTTTGCCCTGTTCAGCGGTGCTTTGCCATGGCGGTCTTTGCCCTGTTCAGCGGTGCTTTGCCCTGTTCAGCGGTCTTCACCATGGCGGTCTATGGCCTGTTCAGCGGTGCTTGCATTTGCTGTCTCTGACCTGTGCAGCAGTGTGTGGCATTACGGTCCCTCAGTGCCCAGCGGGGCTGTGGCTGCCGGGGCCCTCCAGGGTACTGACTCTGGCGGTGGTCTCCGGACCTGTGACAATACTGCTGCCCTCCAGGGCACTGACTCTGGCGGTGGTCTCCTGACCAGTGACGATACTGCTGCCCTCCAGGGCACTGACTCTGGTGGTGGTCTCCTGACCAGTGACAATACTGCTGCCCTCCAGGGCACTGACTCTGGTGGTGGTCTCCGGACCTGTGACGATACTGCTGCCCTCCAGGGCACTGACTCTGGCGGTGGTCTCCTGACCAGTGACGATACTGCTGCCCTCCAGGGGACTGACTCTGGCGGTGGTCTCCTGACCAGTTACAATACTGCTGCCCTCCAGGGCACTGACTCTGGCGGTGGTCTCCGGACCAGTGACGACAGTGCTGGTGGTGGAGTCCCGGCCAGCGGGGAGGATGGTGCCCTTCTCCGCCGTGCTGCTCTTACCAGACTTTGGAGACTTCTTCTGCCCCTTCCCCACCTTGGGAGCAGTCACAGCTGACTCGGCACTCCCCCCGGGACCCTTGTGAGCTGTTTTGCCGGTAGGAGACTTCACCCTCTCCCGTCGGCCACTTTCCAACTTAATGTGCTTTACAGGGGGTGGACTGGCAGTGCTTTGGCTCCGTGTCACACTGGCTGCCCTGGTGGCCGGTGCACTCCACACACCTTTAACACGCACCACTGGTACCGGACTTTTTTTGGCTGAGGTGCTACTACAGGACCTATGAATTGGAGGGGTGGGGGTGGTGGGAAAGAGGTCAACGTTGCTGAGGAAGAGTTTCTGACGAACACTGGGATGGGCAGCTGGAGGGTGTCTGGGAGTGGAGGAAGAGGAGGTGGTTGTAGGAGGTGTAACTTCAGATGATTTGGGTGCAGGTGCAGGTACTGGAGGCTGTCGTGAGGTGGATGGATGTTGGGTGTGTGGGTTCCCGCGTTTGTGTACTTTGGGAGGGGGCGTCACAGACACAATGGGAGTGGACACGGGGGACGTGTAAATGGTAGTGGGGTGGTGAGTGCAGGTGAGCGGGGTGTGGTGCTGGGTGTTCTGGTGCGAGTCCTAGTGCCTGTTGATGTAGTGCATGCAGGTGAGAGTGTAGACGACACTGGGAGGGAGGAGGGAGACGAGGAGGAGGGGGACACAGTGGAGGCAGTGGATGTTGCTGTGTCTGTATGTGGGTGATGCTTGTGTGAGTGCCTGTGGGTTGTGTGGTGCTTATGTTTGCCTGAGCTACTTTTGTGTTTTGAGGTGTGTGCATGCTTGTCTGATGGTGTGCTTGGGATAGGCTGGGGTACAGGGGACTGGGTCTGGGTGGAGGAAGTTGGAGGGGGGAGGCTAGACACAGGGACAATGGCTGCCATCAGTGCTGAGGCCAGAGATTGCAGGGTTCAATGAAGGGCAGCCTGACCAGAATGAATGCCCTCCAGGAATGCATTACCGTGTTGCAACTCCCTTTCTACACCTTGGATGGCATTCACAATGGTAGACTGCCCAACAGTGAGTGACCTGAGGAGGTCAATGGCCTCCTCACTGAGGGCAGCAGGGGTGACAGGGGCAGGGGATGAGGTGCCTGGGACGAAGATGATGCCCACCCTCCTGGGTGAGCGGGAACGGAGCAAAGGCTGAGGGGCTGCTGGGAGGGCGGTGCTGGTAGGGGGGGTGGCGGCTGTACCTGTAGAAGTGGGGGGCACAGATGGTGCCACCACCACAAGGGAGCTCCCATAGGCGGACAAGTCCGTTTCGCTGTTTGGTGATCCGGTGACCGACGTGAAGCTCCCCTCGCCCTCTGTCCCACTGGTGTATTCAGAGTCTGTGGTGTGGTCCTCCATGGCCATGTGGGATGCAGCTCCCTCGTGCTCCGGTGCCACTGTACCTCCGCCTGATGATGCTGATGCAGAAAAGAACAGGGAGAGCACAAAAAGGGGGGGAGACGACAGAAGAAAGACAAGTTGAGTGCATGGTTTACCGCTACCGTTGGCGAACAATACAGACACAGCAGCCCCCTCCTCTTGGCCTCTACAGATGCAATTCCTGGGATCTGGCCTACAAGGCTATGAGTGTCATCTGTCCACATAGGTGACACAGGGGCATGTATACCTGTACTTGGCACTCTACAGAGGTGGGGTGGAGGGCCACAGGGCCATGCCTTGCGAAGGGGCCTAGCCTACGTAACTCGTCCTGGCCTAGGAAAACCCAGAGCCCTCCTCCCCCACCCACACCCCTCCACTGCACACAAGTCCGCTGAATGAGAGTGTACTCACCCCCTTGTGTCTGCTGTGATGCCCTCAAGCGCCCATCCAACTCCGGGTAGGCCTCCGTCAGGATCTAGAACATCAGGGGGGTCATGGTGCAACGGACACCCCTCCCACGTTGGGAGGCCATCCCCAGCTGATCCTCCGCCGTCTTCTTGCTCCAGCGGCGAATGTCCTCCCATCTTTTCCGGCAGTGGGTGCCCCGTCTTTGGTGGACCCCTAGGGACGGAACGTCCTTGGTGATGGCACGCCAAATGTCCTTCTTCTGGTGGGCGCTGACCTACATGATATGTAGGTCATGAAGACCCATGTAGCTCTGGTCCCCCTACGCAGGAGTGAACAGGTGTACAGGAACCAGAAGAGTTATCATTCAAAGAATGTACAGATGGTATGTTTGGCAGACCAGTACATCTCCCAGGTAAATGCTATGTTCCCTGGCTCAGTGCATGACGCCTACATCCTGCGGAATAGCAGCATCCCGTATGTGATGGGTCAACTCCAGAGGCACCAGGTGTGGCTATTAGGGGACTCTGGTTACCCCAACCTGTCATGGCTATTGACCCCAGTGAGGAATCCCTGGACCAGGGCAGAGGAACGCTACAATGAGGCCCATGGGTGGACTAGGAGAGTGATAGAAAGGACCTTCGGCCTCCTGAAGGCCAGGTTCAGGTGCCTCCATATGACAGGTGGTTCCCTATTCTAGGTGTGCCAGATCATCATCGCCTGCTCCATGCTTCTCAATCTTGCTTTGCGACGCCAGGTGCCTTTTTCTGCAGGAGGATGGTCCAGATGACGGTGTTGTGTGAGCTGTGGAGCCTGTGGACAGTGATGAGGAGGAAGCTGAGGAAGAAGACATAGACAACAGGGAGTCAGTCATACAGCAATATTTCCAGTGACACACAGGTGAGAACACTTTTTTTACTATTACATTCACTTTCACACTTCTACCTCTATCCTGTCTGTCAATTAGAAGCAGTATTTGGTAACTGAGTTGTACATTTCCATTACGGTTTCGCAGGTGTGGTTACCAACGTGTGTCATCTGCTTGCATCCTTCATGGACTTGTGATGTGTGACATAGGTATGTTGGCATTACATTTGTTAACGCATTTTGTCACTATCATTGCTAATACACATTTTCAAAATCACAGACTGACTCCAGATCGTTTTGTGGTTCAAGGGTGTTTATTGAAGTGCTAATTATTGGAGGGGGTGGTAAAATTGTGATGGGTGATGGTGGAGGAATGTCCATGGCAGAGTCCAGTCTATTAGTCACACAGGTGCACTGCCCATATGGGCGTAGGAAGTGGAGCTGGGGCAGTTCCAATCTGGACAGGGTAACAACGTGAGACAGTGGGAGGACAATCAGGGTGGTCTCATTTCCTGGCGGGGTCTTGCCATCTTGCTCTGTCCTGTTCCTCGATCTCAGGGACCGCTTGCGGGGTGGTTGTCCGTCTGCAGGGGGTGGGGTGCTGGTGTGGTGTTCCTGTGGCGGGGCATCCTGTCCACTAGCGCCGGCGGAGGTGGTGGGCAGTTCATCGTCCATGCTAGTGTCAGGGGCCCCTTGGAGTGCCACGGTGTCCCTCATGGTCTTTTGTATGTCCTTCAGCACCCCTACGATGGTGCCCAGGGCGGAGCTGATGGTTCTGAGCTCCTCCCTGAAGCCCAAATACTGTTCGTCCTGCAGGCACTGGGTCTCCTGAAACTTGGCCAGGACCGTAGCCATCGTCTCCTGGGAGTGGTGGTATGCTCCCATGATGGAGGAGAGGGCCTCGTGGAGGGTGGGTTCCCTTGGCCTGTCCGCCCCCTGTAGCACAGCAGCCCTCCCAGTTCCCCTGTGTTCCTGGGCCTCCGTCCCCTGGACCGTGTGCCCACTACCACTGCCCCCAGGTCCCTGTTGTTGTTGGGGTGGTGGGTTACCCTGGGTTCCCTGTAGTGGTGGACACACCGCTGATTGACGTGTCCTGGGTATGGAGGTATGGGCCCGCTGGGTGGGTGCTATGCTGGTGTTACCAGAGGGTGAAAGGTCAGTGTTGGGCTGTGCCTGTGCAAGGGGAACAGACTGTCCTGAGGCCCACGATGGTCCGGGCTGGTCATCTGGATCCAGTTGGCCAGAGCTGCTGTTGTCACTGTGGGCCTCTTCTGTGGGTGGAGTGGAGATGTCTGGACCCTCCTGTGTGGTGACATTACGTAGTGGTCCTGCAGGGGTATAAGAGCATGATTATTGCATGTGTGTGTGTCATGGTGTGCCATGGGTGGGTGTGCGTGTACCCCAGTGCAAGCATTCCTGTGTGGGGGCTTGTATGATGATGGTTGGGGGGTTGTTATGGGTATGTGCAGTGAGCATGCTTTAGCTGCTGGGTGTCCATGCTTAGTTGTGTCATGCATGGCTTGGTGTTGGGATGTGTGGTTTGTGTTATTAGTACATTAGTGAGGAGTTGTAGTGATAGGGATGGGGGCGAGGGTGGGGGTCTGTGATCGCATGCAGGTAGGGTGGGGGATATGATAGTTAAGATTTGACTTACCAGTGTCCATTCCTCCACCGACTCCTCCGAGGCCCTCTGGATGCATGATGGTCAAGACCTGCTCCTCCCATGTTGTTAGTTGTTGGGGAGGAGGTCGGGGTCCGCTGCCAGTCCGCTGAATCGCGATGTTGTGCCTGGAGACCACTGAACGCACCTTCCCCCGTAGGTCATTCCACCTCTTCCTGATGTCCTCCCGATTGCTTGGATGCTGTCCCACAGCGTTGACCCTGTCGACGATTCTTCGCCATAGCTCCATCTTCCTGGCTATGGAGGTGTGCTGCACCTGTCCTCCAAATAGCTGTGGCTCTACCCGTAGGATTTCCTCCACCATGACCCTGAGCTCCTCCTCGGAAAACCTGGGGTGTCTTTGGCATGACATGGGGTGGTGTAGGTGATGTGTGGCGTGGTGTATGTGTTGATGAGTGTGGTGATGTGTGGTGGTGTGGGGTGTTTTGAGCGTGGATGTTGTATGGGTGATGGTGTTGTGTGCCTCTGTGTGGTGGGGTTGTCTATTGCTGTAGTCTCTGTCTGTCGCCTTCGTCTTCAGTTTTTGGTCGTAGGGGTTTGTGGGTGATGTGGGTGTGTGTTTTATATTGTGTTGGGTGTGTGGGAGTGTTGTTTGTATGTGTATCATGTGTGTGTAATTCGAATTGTCCAATGTGGTGGTGTTTTGGAGATGTGTGTGTATTTTGAGCGCGGCGGTGTGTACCGCCAATGGAATACCGCGGTTGAAAGACCGCCGCGTGGATTCGTGGTTCGTGATAGCATGGGCGTGTTTCTGTTGGCGTGACGGTGGAGGTTTTGTTTTCGCCAGTTTATCACTGACCTTTGGTGTGGCGGACTTGTGTGGGTTTCTGCATTTCGGCGGATTCCCTGCTGTGGATCATAATAGCTGTGGCGGAATTCCGCAGCCGCAAGGGTTTATTGGCGGTCTTCTGCACGGCGGTAAGCGCCTTTTACCGCCAATGTTGTAATGACCCCCTATATTTCATAGCACAACATTCTTTCACTCTGTGCTTTCTTCAAGGCTGCAGCAAGATGGGATTCTCGGCACAAGTGGAACACCGCATCTCTAACATTTACAGAAGCACATGTATTTTTACATGGGGACACTTTCTCAGAACATCAGATGTTTTATTATAAAAACATTTCCATGTCCCATGCACGTCATAGAGAGGCTCCAGCCAGATGACAACAACTGCATACTTTGTTACAGCTGCTCACTGAGACCACCGGTTCTCTGGACTACATGAGGGTGCTGCCTCTATAGATAACAGGATTCTTCACTACTGTCCTATACAGGTATGGGGGATGATGTCTTCCAGAGGGGGATATTTAGGGGTGGATTACTGCTTATCCTGCTGTGCTCTAACATAGTTGATGTAGGAAGTATATATATTGTACAAAGTGACAGTATGGAGGGACTTTTCCTGTGTTTCACTTTTCTTGTCACCATTTTGTTTCTAGTATGTTTCATCATTCTAATTATTTCATTTCATGTTATTTTATCTAAGATGCAGCTGATTCAATAAGTCTTATTGAACAATTTCCTGCCTTTGTTTGTCTTTGCCTGTGTGAGACTAATGCAACTGAAAAAAAAGGCTCTGATCCACCACAATTTCCCTTAGAAGTCATAATGTCATGTACCTGGTTCCCACAAATCATCCCTGCTCTTGGGCAAAGATGAGGCACTGCTAGCTGGCCGGAAACGGATTAGGCCAACAGTTATCACATGGTGTGGGATTTTACAAAGCTCCTCACAATTCAGCTGATGTTGATGCCCAAATCCAATAGACTCATTAGTACAATGAAAGCCAATGCGACAATCCTGCTTTCCGCAGCACATCATCCAGGACCTGATGAAATATGATCATCCTGATGGAACTGTACTGGCTCCCATTCTAGCCCACACCATGTTCAAACCCAGATACATCCTTTACAAAGTCATTGCAGACATCAAGGTGCTTATTATGCAGGCAAACTCAACACGTCTGGTGGGTCTTGGAAAAACGTGCTGGCAGTACAACATCAGACTGCAAACTAAGACAAGAAAAAGAAGAAAAAAAAGTCAGCAGTCCTTTTACATCTAGAACAGCATCCAATTTAGGAAAGAGCTGAAGCTGCACCTATTTAAGGAGATCTACATCACCATGTGTTAACCATGCACACACCAGCTCTATCTCTTGTTAATTATTGACCTTTTACATAGCCCTGGGGCCTTTAGCTGGGTTTGCACTATAGAAATGCCACACACATACATATAGAAGTAATTCATAGGATTTTTGCATCCAGATCTGAAATTAGAAATGGATGCCTGCAGAGAACAGCAGACCTCTATTCCTGTTGTTATTGCTCCCTCTTTTGAATTAGCAATAGGGTTTGCAATGGCAGCAAATTCACATTTTTCTTGAGGATTCCCCGGTTATAATAGCTGCCATTCACACAGATTAAGCTTTTTTTTATGGACAGCGTCCAATGTGCACATGAATGGTAACTGAGAAGCAGGCGATTGAGTAGCCTTTTATTACATTCTGATTACTTTAGTGGTCAGAAAGTCTTGCTCAGGTTCCAGCAAATCACCTGGGTGAAGATCACCTTTACTTGTGATTTGCAATATCATACATTCCACTTTGGATTTTCACATATTGAAACTGTCACTTTTCATAGCATAGTGTTTCCAAATGTAACAACTGTTTTATACTTCAAACCATCCAGGTTTTAAAGTGTACAGACAACAGTTGGGCGTGGACTGGAGTTCCTTCTTCATCAATAATTTACTGACATGCTCTTTCCTTTATCTCATGTTTGCATGATTTGCGCATTGCCGAGAGGTTCAATAGGTCTGGCGAATGACAGCATTAACTGTCTGCTAGAGCCAATGTCAACAACACCAAAGACATGCACAGAAAGGGGATTTGGAAATGGCTCGCTCTGTCAGTTGTAATCCCCTTGTAATCCCCCTCTTGTCATGGTTTGGAAAACATTCAAGAGTTAGTTCAAGAGTTAGTTAGGCAAGGGGGGCAGCCATCACAGCACAGTCTTTACCATGCAGTGCCTTTACCATGCAGCCGTTACCAGACAGATAAGTGTTTTTACCTTTACCACACAGAATATTTTTTTAAATAGAATTATTCTGTTATTTTAAAATGGAGTTTAAGTGCAGATAGTAGTAAAGGAAAGTAATGGTTAGTTTAGTGTTTAGGGTGGGTAATAGAAAAGGGAGGTAGTGGTCATTTTACAGTTTAGGTGTGGGCAGTGGTAAATGGAGGTAAGGGTAATTTTAGGATCTAAGGGAAGACATTTGTAAGGGGATGTAAGGGTATAGTCAGGGTTTAGAGGAGGACAGTGGTAAAGGGAGGTAAGAGCAGTTTTATGATTTAGGGGTAGGTAGAGAAAAGAGGAGATAATGGTTATTTTAGAGATACAGGGAAGGCTGTGGTAAAGGGAAGTAAGGGTATTGTTTAGGGTTTGGGGTGGGTAGAGGCAAAATGAGGTAAGTGACATTTTGGGATTTAGCTTTGGGCAGTGGTAAAGGAAGATTAGGATAAATTTAGGATTTGGGGATGGAGTAAAGGGAGGTAATGCTAATTTTAGCATTTAGGGGTGAGCACTAATAAAGAGAAGTAAGGGTAATTTTAGAATTTAGGGGTGGGTAGAAGGACAGAGAGGTAACTATAATATTAGTGTTTAGGGGTGGGTACTGGTAAGGGGAGGTAATGGTAAATTAGGGGTGTGCAGTGTTAAAGGGAAGTGAGGGTAATTTTGGGGTTAAGGGGTGGGTAAAAGTAAAGGAAGCTAAAGGTAATTTTAGGATTGAGGTGGGTAGAAGTAAAGGGAGCTAATAATAATTTTAGAATTTTAGAATTTTAGAATTTATGGGTGGTTGTCAGCGGAGGTAAGGGTAATGTTAGGGTTTTTGGATGGGTAATGGAAAAGGGGGGTTAAGAGTACATTAAAAACATGTGGGGTTTGAAGTGGTGTATCCCCACAAAAAAAATATATATTATCATCAGTAATGTTATCAAGGATGTCACAAAACATTCCATGAGTGTTGTAATATGTGGGGTTATAAGCAGTGCATGGCAAGGGTGTGAGTTATAGTTACTTGAAATAAGTATAACCAATACATTTCTGTTTTGTTAGTTTAAAATGTTATGTTTAAAATGAAATACCTAACTAAAACCTTTGTTTTTGTTTTTTTAGTGAGTTTCTGAAGTATGTTTTTAATGCAAAGAAAGACATTATTACCATACCTAAATGTAACATCACTTGAACCTATTTTTTGTGACTTTCTAGGGTTTATTGAAAGTAAAATAATACCATACACAAGGCCAACCCCTTTGGCCATGTGTGGTGGGGGGTTGGCCTCATGGCTGGCACACAATTCACTGTTGGCTACCAACACCCACTGCACACAACCAAAAGCTGTGCATGGTGAAGGGTTGGCAGCAGAGCCTGGCCTGTGGCCAGCCCCTATGCCCAAAGCCCTGCAGCAAACTCCCCCATCTGCTCATGATCTTGGTAATGTGTGGCAGAGCATTTGCCATAGGGTCTAGCCCCTGTGCTTCTGTGGGATTCCTGCAGGAGTCCATGGGACTGTGCTGGTTCTCACAAGACTCCCACAAGATTGCAGAAACTAAACTAACATCCTCTGGGACCCTCTCACAAGGTCCAGGTGGTTGGGTACCCATACCCTGAGCCCTTACATGTTTTTTTTCAGGTTTCAGGACACGGGCACCAAGTCCTCCAAAACTGCTGAATGGAATTACACCAAATTTGGCAGGAAGTTAGATATTGGTCCAGAAAGTGTACTTTTTGTGATTTTATGTAAATCTGTTCAGTGGCTTTGGAGAAATTCAACTCCAAAAACGGTTGCGTATCTGAACGGTTGGGATTGAGTGATTCTTGCAAGAGTCGCTCAAACCGAATATTTTAAAAAAGCGTTCTTATTGGCCCAGGGAGTTTTGTCCCTTGGATCATCCCACTCCCATTGGAATCAGACTCCTGCAGAAGCAAGCACTCTGGTTGGCTGCTAGCAACATGCAGAAAAATGTTGCTGACAGCCATTACAGGACATGAGGATGCAGTTGTATGTCCTGAAATGTCACTATAAATATTATAAGGGGCCAGGGTAAGGATGCCCTACCCCTAGACCTAGAAGATGGGGACCCAGGTGGACCCCTGAGGCAAAATGTTTTTTTTAAAAGTGGTCATATTTGGCACAATCCCACAGAATTCTGGTGGGATCACAGCAAAAAAAAAAAGGAAAGAAATTGGTGCTGTGACATTTTTTAAAATATGTGGGTGAGGGGCATGAGTAGGACCTTCCTCCCTGAGCAGATTTGGGCTCTGGGGCCAACTTTACAAATAGGGAGGTGCAAGCGCCCCCCATCCCCCACCCAAGCATTTAAAGGCCCTGGGACCCATCCCCCAGTGACAGGTTCTCCATTTCAGGTGGGGGCGTGCAACCCATTCCCTGGGGACAAATTGTAATGAAGGGGAGTGCACCCCACCTCCCTGAGTCTCCAGAGGCACCAGTGACCCCATCTCCCGGGATGAACTACAGAAAAAAAAGGGAAGGGGCCTTGGCGTCCCCGATCCCAGAGCCTTAAAAGGCCTTGGTGAATCCATCCCTCTCAATTACTCTGTCCAGGGGAGACATCCCCCAGCACAAGTAGTTTCTCTGCCAACATCAGAACATGGCTTCCCTGTCTGCAGCAGCATGGACAGGGAAGGCAGGTCTGCTCCCAGCTGGTGGGAGATTTACAAATGTTCCCATCAAGTGGGAACAGACTTCTGTTTCCCTGTCTGCACTCCAGCAAGCAGGGAAACAGACATTGCTCTGGCTCAGAGGGAGGAAGCATAAAAAGCTGCTCCCTCCAGGTAAAATGAGGGTAGCCTAATGGGGCTTCAGGGGACCTGCCCCCCTGTGGACCCATCTAGTGGTTTGTGGGTTTCCCGGCTGGGCCCAGGGACATCCACCTTTGGCTCCAGGGATGGGGTACTCTGGGCAAAAGAAGCCTCGGTAGGGGGGTTGTACACCCCCTTCCCCTTAACAATGCAAGTCAAAAACAGGAGATGGGGTCCTATGGTCTAATAAGGATTGGGGAGAGGAGCTGCATTGTGTTACATTGCACTAAAGGACAATTTTTCACCTAAAAGATGGTGCGGATCTAGAAGTCTTGTGAACCCTAAATGCAATGCTTGCTCCTGAAAGGTGTTCACATTCATGCTGATGTCATAGTGATGCATACACTCAATGTGACAACCAAATATGTCTCTCTGTAGGGAGTGATTTTGCAACTACATGTGATATCAAACTCATGGGTGTTTTTGCACCTAAGTGTGTTTCTGCTACTAAGCGTGATGTTTCCATCTAAAGTTCACTTTGGCTATAAAATTGTTTTGCTTCTAGTTGTGATTTTTATCCTAGAAGTGTTGTTACACTACAGTTGAGGGTACAATACCATGAACTTCACACCTAAATATTTGTGCTTAGCTATATGTGATACATGTTTCTAAAATTATTTCCACACTTGCCTCCCTTGGCATGGTTTCCCCATAACTTTTTGCCTTTTGTTGTTGCTAGTTATGATTGAAAGTGTGCTGGGATCCTGCTAACCAGACCCCAGCACCAGTGTTCTTTCCCTAAACTGTACTTTTGTTCCCACAATTGGCACAGCCCTGGCACACAGATAAGTCCCTTGTAACTGGTACCCCTGGTTCCAAGGGCCCTGTGGCCAGGGAAGGTTACTAAGGGCTGCAGCATGTATTATACCACCCCGGGGATCCCTCACTCAGCACATGCACACTGCCTCATAGCTTGTGTGTGCTGGTGGGGAGAAAATGACTAAGTCGACATGGCACTCCCCTCAAAGTGCCATGCCCACATCCCACTGCCTGTGGCATAGGTAAGTCACCCCTCTAGCATGCCTTACAGCTGTAAGGCAGGGTGCACTATACCACAGCTGAGGGCATAGTTGCATGAGCATTATGCCCCGACAGTGTCTAAGCCAAACCTTAGACATTGTAAGAGCAGGGTAGCCATAAAGTTATGGTCTGGGAGTTTGTCAAACACGAACTCCACAGTTCCATAGTGGCTACACTGAAATCTTGGAAGTTTGGCACCAACTTCTCAGCACAATAAATCCACACTGATGCCAGTTTGGGAATTATTGAAAATTGCACAGAGAGGTCATCTTAGAGATGTCCTCTGTATGCCAGTCTGACTCCTAGTGTTAGGCTGACCAGTTCCTGCCAGCCTGCCACAGCCAGATGAGTTTCTGGCCACATGGTGAGTGCCTTTGTCACTCTGTGGAAAGGAGCAAAGTCTGCACTTGGTGGAGGTGCTTCTTACCTCCCCCTGCAGGAACTGTAACACCTGGCAAGCCTGTTGTTACAGCACCCCAGGGCATCCCAACTTTTGGCAGCAAGTCTGGAGGAGATAATGAGAAACACAAGGAGGAGTCACCTACCAGTCAGGACAGCCCCTAAGCTGCCCTGAGCTAAGGTGACCCCTTCCTTTAGAAATCCTCCATCTTGGTTTCAGAGGATTCCCCCAATAGGAGGCACAAGGAGGGTGTAGCTACCCTCAAGGGCAGTAGCCATTGGCTACTGCCCCCCAGACCTAAACACACCCCTAAATTCAATATTTAAGGGTGACCCTGAACCCAGGAAATGAGATTCCTGCAACCTAAAACAAGAAGAAGGACTGCTGACCTGAAAGCCCCGCAGAGACAATGGAGATGACAACTGACTTGCCCCAGCCCTACCGGCCTGTCTCCAGACTCAAAGAACCTGCACAGTGACACATCCAGCGGGAGCAGTGACCTCTGAGGACTCAGAGGACTGACCTGCACCTAAAGGTCCCTCCATTGATTTCTACAGCAAACCCGACATCTGCATTGCACACTGCACCAGGCCGCCCCTGTGCAGCTGAGGGTGTTTTGTGTGTGCTTGTGTGGTTCCCCCCCCCAGTGCTCTACAAAACCCTCCTGGTCTGCTCCCCGAGGATGCAGGTACTTACCTGCTAGCAGACTGGAACCGAGCACCCCTGTTCTCGATAGGTGCCTATGTTATTTGGGCCCTCCTTTACCTCTAACCCTGACTGGCCCAGTGTTGCTGGTGTTGTGGTTTTGGGGTTGCTTTGAACCCCCAACGGTGGGCTGCCTATGCCCAGGAGACTGATTGTAAGTGTTTTACTTACCTGAGAAACTAACCAAAACTTACCTTCCCCAGGAACTGTTGAATTGTTTGCAATGTGTCCACTTTTGAAATAGCTATTTGCCATTTTAACCAAAACTGTGTGTACTACTGTTTTAAATCAAAGTTCCATACTTACCTGTGTGAAGTACCTTGCATGTTATGTACTTACCTCAAATTTGAATCTTGTGGTTCTAAAAATAAATTAAGAAAATATATTTTTCAATATAAAAACCCTTGGGCCTGGAGTTAAGTCTTTGAGTGTCTGTTCCTCATTTATTGCCTGTGTGTGTACAACAAATGCTTAACACTACCCTCTGATACGCCTACTCATCGACCACACTTCCACAAAATAGAGCATTAGTATTATCTAATTTTGCCACTATTAACCTCTAAGGGGAACCCTTGGACTCTGTGCACACTATCTCTCACTTTGAGATAGTATATACAGAGCCAACTTCCTACATGCACCTATGGTGAGTTTTATGTCAATGTCATTTGAATCTAAATGTGCTTTTATTCATAGATGCAATTTGTGTTCCTAAATGTTTTCCACTCAAGCTGTTGAACGAAGAATGATTTTGCAACTCAATGTGTTGTTAGTCAAATGTGAAAATATATAAATGCGTACTGTTTTTTACATATAATAACTCACCATAACAGCATAGTGCAGCTGCCTCTTACTGAATCTGCTTCTAAAGAGCATCAGTATACTTATTTTTCATGTGATCTTATTATTGCCTCCAAACATACAATGCAAAACCTTCATATGATATCACAGCAGAAATCCTAAGCCTTTTAGCCTATATAAAAGCACCCTCAAACTAAAAAAAAATACTAAGCCCTGGCATCCAACTAAGACACATCAAACAGTGACAAATATTACTTTTTCATGCAGTACTCTCTCAAAACTGACCTCATCTTTTTTTGGTAAGGCCATACCTTTAAAGACTGTTAAACTCTGTTTTTTTCCCCATAGCCTAAGGAAAAGAAAATTCCCTTATCACAAAAGTTTAAATCATCTCCAGTTACCATGACATGAATGTAAGCACCACTTCACGCCGTATGAAAATGAGAAGGTCATGACCCAGTCTTTGCATGCCAACTTCCTTATCATATCTACATTACTGATATCTTGAAAGCACAAAAAGATTCTACCATCTTTAAGAATGTTACCACTGATACCATATCTATCCTCTCTGCAGATTACAGCACCACCAGCTTACCATCCTCCACACCCTCATCTCTCATTGACAGCAAAATGCAAACCTAAATCAAAAGCTACTATTTATTGACACCGACTGAAATACTGCCACACACCAATCCCACGGTCCTCTACATTGGCACCACTGTTCCTCAATACAGCCTTCCTCTTTCACTCAACATCCTTATCCTTCCAATCTAGATGAAAACAGCCATATAAAAACTGGACTGATCACCCATGACATGACATATGTGTGTGATTAACTGCACCATACTTAACTACAGTCACTATTTACTGACCCAGCAAAATATATATTATCTACTCCCAAAAATGAACTGCTTGACATCAAACTGAAGTTGATAACTTGGATGGGTAATGAAATGTGTTCAAATCACACTCCTCACATCTCTCTCCAGCAAGTACTCTTCTCCATTGGACTGCTCTGCTAGCCCCTCTCCAGCTAAAAGTCAGACAACATGCACAAAGCATTCCTCCTCACAAGCATTACCGCAAACACACACCACACATCTAAATACTCTTCGATCACAGACCCCACAACATATACTGCACCAGACCTCCTTTGTTTTTGTCCCATAAATTATTTTTCAACTTGTGGTGCACCTTTTTTAATATATAGAAGTACATTATTGATATAGGGAAGTAATTCCCATTTCGGCTAAATTATAATGTAGAGAGGTTTCTTTTTTTCTTTGAACTCTCCCTTCTTCCTCCTCCCCTGAAGTGATAAAGGAAGAGGACCTTCATCAAAAGTGACAATTTAATCTCCTTGCATGTGTGTGTGTGTGTGTGGGTGTGTAAGTGTGTGTGTACAGCTAGTCAGAGTGTGCATCTGAAATGTTCAGGTGGAGAGTGAATGGGTCTCTTTCATTTTATATGAGCCCAGAGGCATCTTTAGCTGTCTCACAAGCTTCATGTAAATACATGGACAGATATTGAGTTACATGGGGCTTTTAGTCAGCCATTTTTATCCATCGATCTTTTCAAATGTCATTCACATTTTCTTCTGCCTACTATAGCATACTGCCCCTGGGTAGACCTTGGGCTTTGCCAATGCTTCTTTTAAATGTGATGGAATTAAGTAGTTCTTTTTTTATTTTAGAAAAAGTAAAAGTACACATAGCAGCTCTTTAACCTACTACCGATGGTTTTCAGCTCCTGTAAGTCCTATGAGTGGGGTCATGAGACTGTGTGGGTTACTGTTGGAAATGTACTACCAAATTGTATTCCTTGATTGTTTTGGATGGCTGTAGAACTTTGTGCACTTTACCCCTCGCTGATTAGGGATGAGCAGAACTCACTGTGTTTTACTCTCTGGAATTCCGCAAAGTTACATAAAAACTCCAAGAGATTCAGGGAGTTCCACAAGCGGGCAGAATCATTCATGTTGTGCTGCTTGTGCTGATTTTTAGTGGCAGGAGTTTCTTCTGTGCTGTAAAATCAACGTGAACTGCACCACAAGGCATGCCAGAGAGTGCTGTTTCTTTCATTCTCTCAAATAGATTTTCTACTTAAGCGGCAGCTTTCTTAACGCAAATCATCACAACCTTCTATGACTGTCTGCATTGAGAAATCCCATCATGAGGCATTCTAGCACCTGAAAATCATGATAGATAATGTGCATTATCGCTTGTACTGGCCAACTTAATTCTGGTGAGCCAAGCACAACAAAAAACTCCACCACGCAGCAGTTGGCAGGGTTTTGCTTAAACTCTGCTCTCCAGGCGGAATGTGGACTGGGCAAAACTCTGTGAACTCTGTCGACTGAACAAAGTTTTTCCCCCACTCCTACTGCTAATCAGTGGTAAAGTGCCTGTGCTCCTTCTTTCAACATTATCAAATTAGCATACTCCTAATTGGAATTTTTGCTTACCTACTAGTCCCTACTATATGATACAAAGTGTGGTTGGGCCTGTAAGTTAGCTGTTCGCACTGGGCTGCAGCACCTATTGTGTCACCCACTACACTGTCCATTGGAACATGGATCTAGGCCTGCCATTATAGCACAACCTTTCAGGTTTAACAGCAAATTCAAACTGTCAAAATAACCCCTTTTGACAGGCTTAAAAATGCCTTTTCAATATGAATAAGTCCACGCTAAGTAGGCTTTATTTCCCATAAGGCAGGGTGCATGGTATTTAAAAGTATCACATGTAAATGTTTCATGTAAACTTGTCCTTGCAATAAAAAGGTGCTGAAAGCTATTTTCACTATAGCTGGGTTAGACCCCCCCATGGGAAGGCTTTGGAATACAGTATTAAACATATTATTGCTAGCTCCATCCTGGAAGCAGCTACACAGTTCATTTTGTACTTTTTGAAATAATTTTTACTGGCCCAATTCACTGGTTAAGTCAGACTTGTAACAGGTATTTTGGCAAAATACTTTTACCTGGCCTAAAGCCTCTATTGGCCCATTTGCATGAATTACAACTGTCACCAAGGAGCTGACTAGCTCCCTTAATGAGATGTGAACTTGATCCCAGCCCTGAGACAAAGGCCTGGGGTGTGGTGAGCTGTTTTGTCCCCCTAGCAGGCTGTCTATCTCTGCTGTGTCCAGGAACATAATTACCTTCAAAGAGGCCTACAATGTCACAGGCAAATGTAACTAGCACCTGTCCCTGCCACCTCCTTTGTCCCATTTGTCAACCAGACACCAAGTCCTGCAGGAGCTGAGATGCCCTCAGAACAGGTTTTGAGTGAGTGCATAGGAAAGGTTTTTCATTTCCTGACCAAACCTCTACTTTACTCACATAAACTAACTCTACTTAAGGGACGAAAGATTTTGCCATCTTGGTTGTAGGCAGAGACGGGCACTGTGAGATTCTTTTCAATAGGGCATATAAGAAATGCTGTAAAAGTGGGTAGAGTTATCCTAACAACTTTTACCTCATTGGCTAGAGACTGGCCAGGGTTGCCTCCTCACAGGCTGATGTCAGGCATAAATGTAGCACCCGTAGTACCCTCCTGAGAATGGTATCTGGACCTGTGGAAGAACACCAGATGACTGGACCTGCGGTCTGTGACCTGAGAAGAGTCCTGAAGACTGTCCATGCTCTCCCTTTTGAACTAAGACAAAGAAATGGATTCCAAGGGTTAGAACAATGAGCTTCTGTTCAAGCTACAGAGATACAACAAGCTATGAGAGACCGTTTCTACAACTTCCCTGCTGTCCAATCCCAAATGAACCTGCTCAAGAATTTGCAGCTGACCTCTCCCGGAGAAAGTTTTCACCCCAACTGCTCTTACCCAGGTCCTGGATGCTTAGCTAGTTTCACAGTCTACTCTTCTTAACTTTCCTGAAACCTGGGACTTAGAAACTTTCAGCTTCAAAGACCTCAGGAGAACCAGGGCCAACTTGCCAAGCCAATCCAATGATGGTGTGTTGCTGCTACATCGAAGATTCAGGTAGCTCCCACTCAGACCTTTTCTGCAGTGGCAAATCCAGTCCAGCTGGATATCGTGCAGAAGGTACCTGGGTTTGTTAGTCTACAGCATGGAGCCTTGCCCTACTAGAAGATCTGAGCTCCAAAAAAATAAGTAGAAATCTTTACTGGGCGAAGGTGGGAAAAGTATGTGGCCAGCAAGGGACATTCTCTGGGCACAAAATTCAAAATTCTCCCACTCTGAGCTTTCCTGCTCAAAGTCCCTATGTAAAACTTCCCATCAAGTTGAACCTGGTTTATGTATCCAACCCATACTCCATTGTGGCTGACCTTAACTTGTGCATATGTACCAATGAAGTACAGTCAGATGACCGAGGATGGTGCTTTACATTTTTTGGTGCTATTTTCACTTTAAAGTTTTTTTAAATTTATAACTCCAGTTTCCCCTGTTGGATTTTTGTTAATTTTGTGTTATTGTATTTATTACATTTTACACTATTTTTTAAATTGGATTGGGTTCTTTCTTGTGTTTTGTTTTTACATTATTACTCTTTTGATACTGCACAAATATTTTGCACATTGCCTACAAGTTAAGCCTCTCTGCTGTGTGCCATAGCTATTAGGGGACTGAGCTCAAGTTAATTTAGTGGCTTTAGTAGTTCATCCTGTTCCCTGGAAATCTAAATCTTTAGGCCAGAGACAATGCAAGTTGGTTGGATCATCTCTGCAGGTTTGTCCCATCCTAGGGCGGGCTTTGCAGCCAAAAAGTGTTTTAAGTCCCAGGTTTTTAAGGGTGCTAGGAGGAGTCCAGTAAGACACACCCAAAGGTTCCAGGACCTCAGGAACACTGTGGTGTCAGCACTAGAGGGTCAGGGCTCACTCTTTCAGAGGCCAACAACAGGATCAAGGCCTGGTCCAGTTGGAACTGGTCAGCTGGAACTGGTCAGGTGGGACTCTTTAGGAAAGGCTTCTTGTAGCTTGCTGTGTCCCTGTAGTGTAAACAGAAGGTTAGCCTTACAACACTTGGAGTCCACACCTTTGTCCTGGGTACAAGACGGAGCAGGTTGAGTCCTTCCAGGTTCCTTTCAGGTTTCAGACAGCAGACTCAGTCATCTTCTGAACTTCCTTAGGTACAGTAGTGTTCTGAGGAGGGTATTAGAAATGCCACATTTATGCCAGGCACCTGGTTGAAGGTGGGTGCTACTCCTGGCTCATTCATAAACAATGAGGCTAAAGTTCTCGGGGGTTACCCTACCCACTTTTGCAGCAAGCAGTTCCAGTGTGCCCTACTGCTAACGATCCCACGGTGCACCCCTCTGCTTGCTCCAGCACTTTGGTAGATTGTTGGCAGAGTTCTGGTTGACAAGCCCTAACCCTAAGTGAGTCTAGCTCCAGAGGGCCAATTATATGTGTTGCTCTGTTCCAATTTTACACCTTCTGCTACGGAGTGCAGTGTTCACTTTCAGACTTTTCTTACTCCTTTCTTCAACAGGTCTCCAACCTTCACAGTCACACCCATGCAAACATATACTATAAACACATGCATGCACGCTCTTATCATTCAAATAAGCCCCTTTACATTTTCATAAATTCAGAAAGCCAGACCTGGTTGCCTTGTAAAGGATTATTATGATGTGGAACAGGACAGGCCATTTATTTTACTAGGTATTTTCCTGGTGGTCTAGAGCCTCTGTATGGCAGCTTTTACGGAAGAGAGTCACTCATTGTGACTGACACTTCCCCCTACTCGCTGAGGTTAATTGCAGCTGGCATGAGGAGGGTTCAAGAGAGAGAAAGAGAGGGGGAGCGAGCTAGAGAGAAACCAATCAGATAGTGATAAGAGAAAGAGGAGAGAAGGAGAAAGGAGAATAGATGAATGGATAGAGAGAGAGATTGTGCGATGATATGAACGGAGTGGGGCTAGTTTGAGTGTTTTTGTTGGGGCTGCTTTGGTCCTCCAGTCCGGCGCTGATGGGGGATCATTGGGTCAAGGTACCGTAACTAACACATGGAAGTGTACCAGTTAGCAGTCATGACCTCTACCTGTTTCCTAGCTCTCCCTTATGCTGTTGATCCCATGCCCAGCCTACACAAAGCTCTGCCAGCAGAGCATGTTCTGAAGCAGCGGCTATTATAACTAACAGGCTAAAAATATATCCTAAATTACCTTGAACATTTGAAAGTGTGCAAAATATTGTAAGGGTCAGTTTTAAAGGCACATATGAAAACAAAAGAAATTGCCACTCATTCACAAGAAGACACATAGTTTACTCCTCAATCAGAAAGTCACTCCACAGAATGACTACTGCTTAAATAAACTTAGCGTGAACTCTGTCAGAATGAAAACACATTTTTGTATTTTATTTCCCAAAAGAGGCACCAACTTTCTCACAAAAACATATTTAGATATAGTAAAGCAAATTGATTAATTCCCAACGCAGCGCTGAAAGTGGAAAGTCTACATTTTGGAGAGAACATACATCAATCTATATGATTGCCATGTGTAGGAACATTAACTGTTTTCTCGATAAGATGTTTTTCTGTCGGTTTTGTACATTCAGATCTTTTGGTTTCCAAAGTTATAACACATGATAAAACAAAATATGCTACAGTACGCATATTCCAAGGAATACAAGCACACCATGTGAAATAAGGCTTTGATTTCATTACACTTCATCATTTTCCCCTGAACAGATGTTTTTTTCTTTTTTCAGAAAAAGTGTATCTGATGTTCTTTCCTGTTCCAAATATTCTTTGAACACAAATCTGCTTTTAGGGTCAAGGGTTCTCCACTTTCTGCAAGATCCCAGTTAGGGCCAATGGTAAAATACAATGTTCTTTATTATTCAAAACTAAGTAAAACAGGGCGAATCAGAATTGTAATAAAGTGGAGCTGACTGTCACATAAAGTTTGTGAAATATGGTGAACATATAACGGGGAAAACCTATGAAAGTATGCAAAGACCAAAACAGATGCTTGGGAAACTTGTGAAAGTTACTTCAGTACAATGGCATAGCCACTCATATCGGGCCCGTTAATGAAAGGAACTTCCATTCATCTTAATAAATGTCAGTTGTCTTAACATCTGAAGCATAGGGCGTCTAACATTTTACAGTTTTTAATTCGAAGTTCACATTTCAAAGAGACTGGAGAAGTACTTCAGGTTACCTACCAGAGGGCATCTTTGCTGGAAAGATTCGGGCAAATGTGTCCTGAGAGTAACCTCTCCTTTGATAAAACAAGAACTGGGAGTAGAATTGCTGATGCTGTGGCGGTGAGACTTGCTGTGTGGCAGTTGCTGCAGCAATTTCTCCTCCCTACCAAATGTTGTCTCCCTATAAGTTTCGGAGAAAGATTAGAATGAACAAAATAAATGTTTTTTTTTGTTCTTCTTACAGTGGAAGATCAACCGCAAATAAGTGGACGTCTTATTATTAAACAGGGCTGTGCTTTTCTTTATTATTCCACTACAAGCAGGCGAGATTCCCGAGTCAAATGCCCAGCTTTTCGGAGGGTGAGTTGCCATGGAATAAAAACAGCAACACTCTGTGACAATCCTGTAAGAAATGAATGACCATTATGGAAGCCGGGGCTGTTTGTACAAGAGCTATTACACCCAGTCAGACTGCAAACGGCCAATAAGAATAAGCCTAAAACCGGGTCCTATTCTGATTGGTTGGAATGATGGTCTTTCAGACATCTTTTTACCAAATCAAAATATGTAGTTGTGTTATGACATTTGCTCAGTCGGTTGTACCACGTCACAACGTTACAGCGCATGCTCTTTTACCGTGCATGTTCTTACCATGCATTTTTTACATCACATACATTTACCACACACCTGTCTTTCACATATTATATATATATATATATATATATATATATATATATATATATATATATATATTAATATATTCGCTTAAAAAAACAAAGGTTGCAGGGGCGTTATAGACTTAGGTTCACATTTTAAACGTACAAATCCTTAGAAATGCAGCAGTTACAGTTATTTCAAGTAGCTATGTCTCGTGGCCTAAGGTGACTCTATAACTCTCGCCCTGACCATTCACAGTTTTTTCCTTAAAATTTTACTACGAATATTACATTGATATTTTCAATGATGTTATCAAAGATGTCATGAGTGCTGCAATATGTGGAGTAATTACCAGTGTATGGTGATGGCGCAAGTTATAGTTACCTTAGGCCCTTATGAATTTCTATGGTTTTGTATGGTTAAAATGTGAGCCTAACTGTAATGTCCCTGTAACCTTCTGGTTCTTAAGTGAATTTCAATGTTTTTAAAAAATTCTATTTCCTATTTGAAATATCCATGTAACCATTATTTTCTTCATTTTTATGATTTGTTTTTAAAGTCAAATAATTTGAATTACTAATATTAATACAACCACTGCCACTGATGGCTCTGCGGCCAATCCTTATAAACGCCCAACCCGGTGCCACGCACAGCATTTGGCGGGTGGTGGCATGGGTTGGTTGCAGGGCCTCCCCTGTGGCCAGGCCTTGAGGCCAACCCTTATAACCATCAAACCCTGAGCCACACACAGCCTTCAGGCGTGCACAGCAGCAGTTGGCAGCCATCCCCTTACAACCAACCAATCCTGCACCACGCACAGCCTTAGGCTGTGTGCAGTGGGGGTTGGCCGCAGGGCCTGCAATGGACCCCTCTAAAACCCAAACCTGTATCACGCATGGCCAAAGGCTGTGCGTGGCAGGGTTCGACTCACAGCAGCAAAGTTTACAGATAACTTTTCAAGGCAAAAATGAAAAGAAAAAACACTTGCTTTACCTTGACCATGCGGAAGAAATTAGGAAGTGAACCTTGAACTTGGGCACCTGCTTTGTTTATATCTGTGGGGGCTTCTCGTTGAGGTTTGAATTCTGTTAAATGAGCATCAGGCCAGAAGGAATTCTGCCCTATGTATTTATCCAAGAAGATTGCACCGTTTTGTGCAGAATGTGTGCTAAACTGGCAGACTTTCTACTGGGTAATTTGTAAGTGCTATTTCTTTGGGTATCTGTTGTGCATCTCCTGTAATACGTCTGCTTAAAGACACTGTGGTAATGTCTCCAGTGACCGTGTGTGTGTAACTTTACCAAAGTCATTGTTCCTTGAGCGTCTTCATCTGATAACACTTCAAGGTGAAACTGCAGATCTGCAGTTCCACAGTGAAAATATATTTATTAATAATATTTATTTTTAACCTTGGAGACCACAGGGGGGCCTTAAGGCCACCACCGTCCCAACCATCTCTCATCTCATGCAGGACCTGGCATTGCTCCTGCAAGCAGGGAGCTGCTTTAAATGGCAGCACCCTGCCGGCGTGAGCAATGTTTACACCTCTTTTCCTGCATGTGTGTTAGCATGCTCGGAAAGAGATGGAAACCCTGCTTTGAACAAGTGGGAGCTGTTTGACAGCTCCCGCTTGCTGAAAGTGGAGGTATGTTTGCTTTTGCTTTGTGGGAGCTGTCAGCTCCTGCCAAGCAAAAGCAAACAGCTGCCTCCCTAGGGTGGGCACCTCAGGAGGAAGCAGGAGCTGGCCTTGGGGAGTGGTGGCCCCCAGGGACATTTTTGGCTCCAAGATTGGGGCTGTGCGGTCCCACTCCACCTTTTAAATTTTGCCCTAGGGAGGTGTGGACTCCAGGGCTGGGGGTAGGTGCTAGCCCCCTTTCTTTGTTTTCTTTTTTTTATTGTAGATAATGCAGTATGATACAAGGCCAATTGTTTATAAACAGTTATACATCAAGAATAATAGAGAATAAGAAAAACGTATAAAAAAATAAGATATTATCGTTTGTACTTCGAAAAACCTGAGGTACTGTTCGATTCCAACATATGATAGGAGAAGGGGATTAAAGGAGATATAGAGAAGGATAGAGGGTAGATGGTAACTGATCAAATGAGTAGGGAGGATATCGCGTCATTGATCGCCCAAGTAATAGGTTAGAGAGAATAGGAAAGGGAAACAGATGAGCTAGCTAGTCGAGCAGCGAGGATTTGGGGTATGGGATCACCTGATTCCCTAAGGATACGAAGTAAGATTCTCGCTGCGTCAGTGTCTGAATTGGGATCAGGTCAGAGAGCGGTTGCCTAGCGAGGCTTTCGGCCAGAGTTTTTTACCTTGGGGAGAAAGCGGTGACAAGACATTGGTGTATTCTAAGATTGCGGTTTACCAAGGGGATTATGCGGTGTGAGTAGTGGGGCTTGCAACTTCTGTCTTCACTATGGCCAGTTCAAACTGATACTAGGTGTCCTTTTCATGACACGGAGAGAGAGGTCTGTGGCGAAGGTCTGCTTGGAATGGTGATGAAGAGCAGTGTGTAGTCTCAAGTGGATTTAAGAAAGAAGAAAAAGAAAAAGAAAGAGAAAGAAAAAAGAAAAAGAAAGAGAAAAAGGAAAGAAAAGGAAAAGAAAAAAGAGAAAGAAGAAAAAGAGTAGAGGAAGAGAAAAATGCAAGGATAAGGGGAGGGGAGGGAGAGAGGGGAAGGGTGGGGGATAGGGGAAGGGGGAGGGGGCGGTGGTTCCGGATGGTTTGCTATCGTCCCACTGTAAGGAAGGGAGACCATACCTGCGTGAATATTTGAACTTGATCTTGTAGGTTATAGATGATTCTTTCGTGTGTGGCCGTATGGGTCATGGCTATAATCCATTCCTCCGGAGTTGGGGGGGATCTCCGACCGCCAGTGACGGAGTATGCAGATTTTTGCAGTGGCTAGTGCAGTGTGCAACAGTCTTTTGTGTGGTCTGGAGAGATCTGGTAGGGTAGTCATGTCTTGTAAGAGTATGAGGGCGGGGGGAGTGGTGACTGGAGTGGCATTGATTCGGCCAGGGTGGAACTCACAACATCCCAGAGTGGTCAAACTGTTGGATAGTCTGTCAGGATATCTTTTAAGTTGCAGGATGTCTCTGGGCACCGCCAGCAGTACGCGTGTGGGAGGAGCCCTGTCCTGTGTAATTTTGCTGGGGACCAATGCCAGTCGTGTAGGACCTTAAAGAGGCAGAATTTCAAACGTGTCTCCCCGGTGCCTCTGTCCAGTGCCTCTAGGATGGCTTCCCAGTCATCTGGATCTAGGTCCTGTTGCAGTCGGGTTTGCCACTGTAGGCGCAGTTTGTCCGAGAGAGGCTGAGAGTAGAGTTGTCAGATGATTAAATCGTAAAGACCTGCCATTACTCCCTTATGTTGCCCCCATTGCTGCAAGTAAGCCACTATAGGTGAGGGCTGGGACCCCCGTCGGGTAGTTGCATTCCCCTGAGAGATGCAATGCTTGAGTTGTAAGTATCTCCATTCCTGATTTGGTTGGAGGCCGAACTCCTCCCGTAGCCTGGGAAAGGATTTGAGCAAGTCATTTTCTAGAACCTGAGAAAGGGTAAGGATACCTGACCTCCTCCAGTGGGGCTAGTTGAGTACCTCACCACCTATCCGGGGTCCACTGTTGCGCCATAAAGGCGCTTGGGCGTGGATGAGGGGATGGACCCCAAATAGTCGGTGGGCCCTTCGCCAGGCTGCCCTGGTCGCCATCAAAATAGGGTTCACCGAATTGGTGGATGGAAGGTCTTCACGGTAGGGTCCCCCGAGCCCATCGTTTGCAGACAGAAGTTGTCTTTCCACTGCTATCCACAAGGGAGGGTCTGGTATTTTTGACAGTGTGTTGGACAGTTGGGACAGTTGTAAAGCTAAAGAATAGTGCTCCACCGATGGGAGTCCCATGCCCCCATGGGAGCGACGGGCTAGAAGTTTAGCTGGCGATAGCATGGTGCCCCACACGAATGATCTAATTAGCGCATCAATGCCTCGTAATATGGAGAGGGGCACTTGTAGGGGAGAAGACCCAGGATGTAGGTGAAACAGGGCACCGTCACCATCCTAACCGCTTGCACTCGGCCCCACATGAGGAGGCCCAGCTGGGTCCATTTTGCAAAATCTAGTTTCGCCCGTGTAATGAAGGGGTCAATATTGTCCGCCATCATGTGTGTCAGGCCTGGATTGACTAGCACTCCCAGGTATTTGCGACGTTTCGGCGTCCAGCGGAATGGGTAACCTAGGAGTGCTGCCTTTGTGGTTACTCGTGAAAGTGGGAGTGCCTCGCTTTTGTCCCAATTAATGCGGTACCTGGAAAGGGCTGCAAAGTCCTCAATTACCTCTAGCAAGGCCGGTATGGATCATTCTAAGTCCATGAGTGTTAAGAGGACGTCATCGGCAGATAAGTATATTTTGGAGATACCTTCAGGTAATGGAAGGCCCGTTATGGAGGGGGAGGATCAAATAGCTGCAGCCAAGGGCTCCATGGCCAGCAGGAACAGGAGAGGCGAGAGGGGGCAACCCTGTTGCGTACCCCTCCGGATAGGAAAAGGATCCGAGAGGAAACCCCCACAATTGACTCTGGCCGCGGGCTGGTCATAGAGCAGCCGCACCATAGAGATAAATTTGCCTCCCAAACCAAATCTCTCTAGGGCCGCAAACAGGTAGGGCCATTCTATGCGATCAAACGCCTTTTCGGCGTCTAAGGACAGGGCCAACGCCGTCTCCGTTGAGTCCTAGGTAGTCCATATGGTGTGACATAGAATACGCAAATGGTTCCTAGAGGTACGGCCCGGCACAAACCCCACCTGCGTATGGTGCATTAAGGCCGGGATTACTTTGTGTAGTCTGTTTGCCAGAACACTTGCTAGGATTTTGATATCACTGTTTAGGAGAGAGATGGGTCGGTAGCTGCCACACAGTAGGGGGTCTCTCCCAGGTTTCGGTATGATGGCCATCGTAGCATTATTGGATATGTCCCCTAATGTCTGTGTTTCGCAGGCTTCGTTTAGTGCTTCACGTAGGATATCAATCGCCTCTTTCCCTACCCATTTATAAAATTGCGCCGGGTATCCATCCTCCCCAGGTGATTTGTGATAAGGGAGGTCGAAGATGACTTTATCTATCTCCCGCCTGCTTATTTCCCCTTCTAGGAGGCTACGACCTTTGTCTGTTAGGGAGGGGAGGTCGAGCCCCTCTAAGAAGGTGGCAGTCTGCGCCGGGCTGATTGTTGTTTCTGGCGTGTAGAGGCGCCTGTAGAACAATGCGAATTCGGTTGCAATAGCCTGCGGGTGCGTCATTGTTTCACCAGAGGGGGAGTGAATAGCCGGGATCGCCAAAGCAGGTGTTCTTTGGCAAAGTTGGGCTGCCAGCAGTCATCCTGCCTTCTCGCCTTGTTCGTAGTGTCTCCCTTGTAGCCTCTGTAGCGCGTATTCGGCCTGAGTGGTGTACAGCTCATTAAGGGCCATTTGGGCGCATTCTAGGTTTTGGCGACCTAGAAGGGAGGGGTGTGCCGTGTGTTGCCTGGTAAATCGGCGAATATTGAGTTCCAGAGCTGCCTGTTGCTCTTTTCTTTCTTTATTCGCTAGCACAGCGTCCCGCATGAGCTGTCCCTCTATTGAGGCCTTGGGCGCGGCCCACATGATTCGACTTGAATCAACAGTGCCTAGATTATCTTGGACAAAAGTGGTTGCATGGTCTTGTAACTGCAACTTACCTTGGGGGGGGATCGGTAGCGATGGACTGCAAGTCTCCAGGGTTTGCGGCCCTGAGATACTAGGCACAACTGGATGGCTACAGTGACTGGAGAGTGGTCTGTGAGGCCTCCCTCCAGTATGCTGTCCTCAAGGGTGTGGGCTACAAGATTGTGGGATAGGAGAAAATAATCAATCCGGGATTGGGTACCATGCACTGGCGGGAGAAAGGTAAATTCCCTGTCTGCCGGGTAAGTCAGCCTCCAATGGTCAACTAGGCCATTGTCCGCAAGTATGTCAGTCTGTAGGGCTCTGTCTGCATTGTTACTTATGTCCAGGGGTTTCGTTCTGTCCAGTGCCGCGTCCCTGGTTAAATTCCAATCTCCTCCTATAGTGTAACGGGATGCCCCTATCTCGGTCAAGAGTCGATTAAGCTTAGGAAAAAGAGGCGTTTGGGACCTGTTGGTGCATAGACGGAGCCCACACACAGTGTTGAGTCTCCGATCTTCAGTATGGCAAATGCGTAGCGGCCCTCGGGGTCAGTCCACGATCTGACGACCGTGAAAGGGAGGGTTTTACATAGTAGGATCGCCACCCCACATTTTCTTGGGATATTCTCCGTGCTGGATAAGGGTGGGTTGCAGCTAAACAGGATGGTACCCACCCAGTCACGTCGTAGTTCATCAGATTGGAGACTATCTAGGTGTGTCTCTTGTAGTAGGGCGCTGTCCGTCTGCTTGGAATTAAGGTAGGATAGGACTTTTTTCCGCTTGATGAAATGGGTGAGGCCATTTACGTTCCATGAGATGACCCATAGGGGTACTACCAATGCTCCAGTCGAGTTGGGCATCCCTACTTCTTGTACCAGACCACCCGGGGGTATGGGCACGAGGGGGTGGGATAGACTCTGTAAACTGGGGAGGAGGTTGAAAGGAGAGGAAAGAAGCAATATGTGTGTAGAATAATAAGAAGAATAAAAGAGGAAACAGCAAGTCAGTGGAGAGTGATAGCCAGTAGGCGAGACTGAAAAAAAAAGAAGTTAGGTTAGGAGATAGAGGAGGGAGAACGGGACTAGGGTCCCGGTATGCGCAAACTTTAACCGGCGGGTCTAAAACCTAGGCCAATTGAGCATCGAACCCCGGCCAGCAGGCCCCATGCCAGGGAGCCAGGCCCCCCACGCAAACATCACCAGTCGTGTCTGAGGGAGGTACGTGGCCCGAGAGGGGGGAGGATAGGCGGGGGAGGGTGGGCCACGCATGGCAAATGTCAGCGCAGGTTTTGTAAAACATTTTGGGGAGAAAGAGAGAGACAAGCAGGGGCCGTGCCTTAGTCGTGTCTGGGGGGTGGGGGGTAGGGGGAGAGTGCTTCTACCACAAGGATCTCGCGCCATGGGTTGATCTGAGGGGTTGTGGTGTAACTTTACCCTGATCCGTAGCACCTGTGATCTACTCTGCTCTACACCATCGCCCACGGTGGGCCCTCTGCAGCGTCCACTGAGAAGCCAGAACTCAGAGCCCAAACCCAGTCCAAGAACCTAGGGCCCCACCCGACTAGGATAGGCTAGTTGTGTGTAGGAATATTGTGGTAATTCCTGCATTTCCTAGAGTGTACACTAGGCCGTATTTCCAGATAGGGTGAATGATATGGGATGGGATTGGTGTTACTAGAAAAGAGGAGAGGGGGGAAGACGAGCGAGAACGGTCGGGAGCAATCAAGAACAACCAAACAGCCCAAACAGTCTAAGGCAGTCGAAACCTACTAGAGCAGTGGTTCCCAACCTTTTCACTTCTGTGGACCCCCATTTTATCAATACTGGAGCCCGGGGACCCCCACTGAATCATTATTGGAACTGGGGGGACCCCCACTGAGTCAATACTGTTAGCTGGGACCTAATATTACATTTTTTAAGCTGCTGCGGACCCCCTGATGAGGCTTAGTGGACCCCCAGGGGTCTCCGGCCCACAGGTTGGGAACCACTGTACTAGAGGCAATGACTCTCGACTTTATAATGTCTTAGGGGTGCAGATAAGAACGGGTACTCATCTCTCCGTCTGGTCTCCTCCGCGTGGGGTTCCTGCAACGCCTCCGCAACAGTCCATGGTTCACGACATTGAAGATCCATAGGGATGCAGTGCCCGTTTTGGTTTCAGGTGGAGGACACCGAGGGTTTCAGAGGGGATCAGGATTTATCTCTGTCCGACAGCTGTGTGTGCATCGCCACCGCCTGTAATACTTGGCCCTGTCATCAAAGATATTTGCTAGTCTCTCCAGGTCTCTACCCCTGGCTTGGGGGTCTGTGGTTGATCTTCCATTAGTGTCCAGTACGGTTTCTGGCTGGCCCGCTCCCCGGGCTTGGCCCTGTGTGTCTTGGGGGAATTGGGCTGCTGCTTCCATGGGTTGTGTCGGGTCATGTAGGCCCTCTAGGAATATTTTCAGGTCCTCTGGGTCGTAGAAGGTCCGTGACTCCCCATTCTCAGTGATCCACATCCTGGCTTGCTCGAATAGGCCAAATTTCACATCCAGGTGGCGAAGGCGAGTGCAAAGGGAAAGAAAAGCTCTCCTTCGGTCTGCTGTTTCTTTGGAGAAATCAGCCGAGAGGCGAATTTCGAGGGAGCCCAACCGGAGTGGACCTTGCGTTTGGGTTGTCTGTAGCAGTTGGCGGGCCTGCCCATGTCGCAGGAAGCAGGCTATGATTGGGTGGGGGCGGTTTTTTCCGTTTTGTCTCTTGAGGCCAAGCCTATGCGCCCTTTGGAATTCCAGTGGAGGATCAAATGTTGTGTCAGCTAGTTTGGGAAGTGTGTCCCGCAGGTAAGAAAGAATGTCTGCGCCCTCAATGCCTTCCGGAAATCCGAGGAAGCGAATGTTGTTTCTGCGACTTCTGTCCTCTAGATCGGTTAGCTAGTTGCGGAGGTGGAGGAGTTCCTGATCTGTCAGTCTGTAATGCCACTTGGTTTTCCACTGCCGCCACTCAATGGTCCAGTCCGGAGATTTGCGACTGGAAGCCCGCTATCTCCAGGCGCATAGATCTTGTCTCCGCTGTTAGCGCCACCATCGCATTGTCCACATGTGGGAAAACAGGGCTGATTGCAGAGGCCCCCTAACTTTTTGCCCCCATTTTCCACTTTATGCTGGTGTTTTCCTGACTCTGAGGGTGCCCTGGGTACTGCTAACCAGTCCCAGGGCCTGTGCTCTGTGTAAAATGGATATGCAAATTAGGCTAATTATAATTGGCTAAGTCAACCTACCTATAAGTCCCTAGTATATGGTAGGGCATGTAGGTTTAGGGACCACAGCATAGGTGGTGCACACCTAGGTGCACTGCTGAGGTGCCCAGTGTCATTTTAAATGCAGGCCTGCCTTGCTGGCTGCCTTTAAATTAAAGTTATATGCAAATTCGACTTTGGAATTAAAGGTACTTCCAAAGTCTTAAACTACCTTATTTTTACATATAAGTCACCCCTAAGGTGTGCCCTATGTGCCCCTAGGGCTGGGTGCCATGTAACTATAAGCAGGGAATAGATTTATAAGCCCTGGTGAGGTAAAAACAGCCAAATTTGTTTTTCCCTCATTTAAGTAAATGGCCTTCATAGGCTAGAATGGGCAGACTTTATTTTAAATTTTAAAGTCTCCTTAAATGTTACATACCAAGAATTTGGTATCAAATTAATTGTTGTAATAAATCCCACAACTTCCAGTTGTTGGATTTAATATAACTTGTTCAGGTAAAAAGTTTAGACTTTACCTAAAAAGTTGCCAATTTCAGCTCTGCATTGTTTTTGCTGCTGTGCTCTGATTGGCCAGCCTGCAGCAGCTTCTGCCAGGCTACCTTGATTAGGTGTGAAGTGGCCTGGCTTCACACAAAGGAATGTGCTTGGGGGAGAGAATCTCCCCTCAGCAGATGGTGAGGCAGGAAGGGGGAGGGCTGCCAAACTGGTCTTCAAAGGCAGAGAAGGACATCTGGAGCACCCAGCAACACCCCCACATCCTACAACCCCAGACAACTAGGTGCCCCCTTGATTAGATTAGGAGAGGGCAGGAGAGGGGTGTGTTTATGATTTTTAGCCACACCAGTGGGTGGGCTCAGCCAGATGTAACCTCCAAAAATCAGATTCAGCCATGTTGGATTTTTGGAGACTGTTGCCTTTTGGGATGGATTTTTGCCACACTTCCCAGGAAGTGGTCATCACAGGGGGACGACCCTGTACCTGATTGGAGAACCAGGGCCCCCCTGCTTTTCACCCAGGAGCCAGGATAAAACTGGCAGACCTGCACCAACGCCTCAGATCCCCTCCAGAATTCAACAAGAAAGGAACTAAAGAAGAAGAAGGACTGCCCTGCTGGACCCCTGGCCTGCACCTGGAACCTGCACTCAGAAGGACTGCACCAGCTGCACACTTGGGCTTCACCACAAGAAGGACTTTGCCTGGCTTCAACTGGTTCAAGGAGGGACTCCCTGTTTGCTACAGGTGAAAAATTGCTAACCAGAGTCCCCTGCACCAAGTCCTGAAGAAAGCGACCAGCTGACCACTGTCCAGTGGCCAAAAAGGAGTTTGCGCCAGGTGCATTCTGGGAGTTGAAGTCCGCACCCCCCAAGGACCATCACAGAACTTCTGGACCCTTGGGGTGAGCTGTGGACCCCAAAAGAACCTTAAAAGAACATCTGGGTGAAGCCCCAGAAGTTTGGAAAAGATTTGAGAATTTTTGGAAAAAAGCTCCAGAGAGGGACCGACCCGCCGTGGAAATTCTAGCCGGCTTGCCTCAACCGCGACCCGGCCTGACTTCGTGGTTCGTCCCGGTAAAGAAAACCATCCAAAAAAGAGACTAAGTCCGAAGGTAAAAAGTTGACCGGGACCTCCCAGCCATCGTATCCGAGAAGGGCTCCATGGACGTCGGATCAAGATCCAGGTTTACCCCGGTCGAAGGATTTTCATCTCGAAAAAACGACTAAGTCCGAAGGTAAAAGTCTCCACCGAGGAAACCCACATCGCGTATCCGGACAAGGGCTCCAGGAGGTCGGATTCAACTGGCAGGTTCGTCCCGGTGAAGAAAAACTTCAAAATAAAGACTAAGTCAGAAGGTAACTTTTTAACCGAGGCCTCCCGCGACCTGTAGCCGAGCAGGGTTCCATCGTGGTCGGCCTGAAAGTTTGACTTTGCCCCGGTCGAGGTGCAACCAGATGACCCGATTGGCGCTTTTTGTTTCTAAGCGCTAGAAAAGTAATAATTCTTTAAAAATTCATATCTCCGGTTCCCCTGAACCGATTTTAATCGTTTTTGTGTCATTTTAAAGATAAAAATATAAACTATTTTTATAAATTGGTTTTGGATTTTTAAACTGTTTCCTGTGTTTTATTTAATTACTGTTTTGTGATATTTGAATGCTTTACACTTTGTCTCCTAAGTTAAGCCTTGACGCTCGTTGCCAAGCTACCAAGGGTTGAGCTGGGATTAATTTACTGAGACCTAACTGTACCTATGTGGAGGTTAGTGGCTTGTTGCTAGGTGTAGGTACCTACCTGCCCTACCAATAACCCATTTTCCAGCATAATTGGAAGCAGCGATGGGATCCTGTACTTGTGTTCAATATCACGTTAGTTTTGAGTAAAACAAATTAAAAATCCTTTAAATTGTCCTAGTGCAAAAATTGTTTTTTTTTTTATTTGGATTAATTTCAATTATTGAATTTTTGTAATTTTTCTAAATTCTTGTTTCCAATTTTTGCAAAAAGTTTTTGTTGACACAAAACTAGGGAACCATGGAGCTTGATCTGGCTAGCCTACCCACACTGACAGTAGTCCAGCTTAGGGGGTTGTGTATTGAAAGAGGGTTGCCTGCAACCACTGATCTCAGGAAGCAAATCCTGATCACATCCCTGACAGCATGGGCTGAGGCCCAAGAGGTAGAGTCAGAAGAAGCTCCAGAGGAGGGAGAAAGAAGGGAGGATGCAAGCTCTAACCACTCAGGGGAGGGAAGGCATCTGAGCCCAAGTGAGGATGAGGAAGAACGGTCCTCAGTAAACACAGTCACTAGGGGCAGATCCAAAGCTAGTGGTGGGAAGGGGGTCCTTTCAGGAGGAGAGAACCCATCCATCAGAGAAAGAGAGCTGGAGGCCCAGCTAGCATACATAGCTTTGGAAGCAGAGAAGCTGGCCCTAGAAAAGCAAAAGTGGGCATACAAAGAAAAAAGAGATGGAAGCAGCGATAAAGAAGCTGAGGTGTCCATGGGTGGGGGAGTTTGCCCCAGATTACCCAAGGGGGTAGTTCCTGCCTATGTAGAGGGGGATGACATAGATAAGTGGCTGGGGGCCTTTGAGAGGGCACTCCAAATGAGAAGGGTTAGGCCTCAATACTGGGGTTCCCTTTTGTGGGAGTTGGTCCCCAACTCAGGGAGGGATAGGCTTCTGACCTTAAGGGGGGAGGAGGCAGATTCATTCCCTAGTATGAAGAGGTACTTAGCCAAGAAGTTTGTTCTGACCCCAGAGCAATATAGAATGAAGTTCAGGGACACCCAGAAGGTCAGTACCCAGTCTTGGGTTGACTTTGTGGACATTTCACTAAAGGCACTAGAGGGCTGGAGTATTGGTAACAAAGTAGATACTTATGAGGGGTTATACAATCTGATCATGAGAGAGCACATCTTGACCAATTGTATCCAAGAAAGGTTACGCCAGCATCTAGTGGACTCTAAGCAGACCAACCCTAGAGAGCTAGGGGAGGCAGCTGATGAGTGGTTGAGAACCAGGGTGGTTGTCAAGTCCCAGGGGGGAGACTCCAAGAAGGGGGGGACAGGTCCCCAAAAACCTAAGGAGGGAGGTGGTAAGCCCACCACAGAGACTCCCTCTGTACCCCAGAACCCTAAGAAGGAGGAGAGTAAATCCCACTCTGACCAGCAGAGACAGTTAGACCCAGGGTTAAAAAAGCTCTTGGACAGTAGGGCTTGCTTTGACTGTCAGCAGACAGGTCACTTCAGAGGAGATGCAGCCTGTCCAAGGAAGGTGGTTAGCACTGGGCTGTCCAGTGTAGCCATAGAGGAGGATTCCTCAGATGATGAAGTCCTCCTAGCATTGTGCTGGGAGACAGGACCAGATGGTAAGCTGGTGATCCCTGAGGGTGGGAGTAGGCACTTCCACCACATTCAAGTGAATGGGATCCCTACCACTGGCCTGAGAGACACCTGTGCCAGTCACACCATAGTGAGTGACCGGTTAGTGACCCCAGACATGTATGTCCCAGGAAAGACAAAGAAAGTCAGGATAGCCACAGGGGAGGTCACCTCCAAACCTGTAGCCATAGTGCCCCTAGAGAGGGAGGGTATCCTTGACTGGATTAGGGTGGTAGTCAGTGCTGACCTTCCCCTAGATTGTATCCTGGGCAATGACCTCCCAGAGGTGAGTCTGGTCACAGATGGGGTGGTCGCCCAGTACGCCCCCCAACCCAAAGTCCTGGGGAGTCAGTCCCTACAGTTAGGAGACAGGGGTCCCCAAGAAAAGGAAAGAAGAAAAGGAAGGGTAGGCCACTCTTAAAGAGAGTTCCAGGGAGCCAAGGGCCTTCTGCCCCATTAAGGGGGGAGCCCAGAGTTGGCACTGGTGAGGCCTCACCTGACCCCAAGGAAGTCCTGAGTAGTCAGGCAGCTGTCCAGATGCAAGTGTTGCCCCTGCACTGACAGAAGGGAGAGTGGAAGGAGGGTGTCTGCCACAGGAAGTGGTAGCCCCCCACTCTAGACAGCAAGAGGGGTGCCAGGACCTCACAATTGCCCCTAAAGCAACTCAGCCACCTCTCAGTGGAGAGCTTAGGGTGTGGTTCTGGGTACTGACAGCTGTCAGTAGCCTCTGCTGGGTGCTAGCCTTCCTGGCAGCACTGTACTTGGCCTGGGAGGCAGACCCCAGGGCCAATAGCAAAGTAGGCCCCCTGACCCTATTGGTCATGGTGGGGTTGCTCAAGTGTTGGGTGACCTCTTTGGGTAAGCTAGGTGTTGCCCTAGCAAAGTTTGGAGTAGGGGAGGTGGGCACCTCACTACCCAAGTTGGCAGAGAGAGAGGAGGAAGACCCCCCTAGAGGGAAGTTTCAGTTTGAATTGGGTCCTTTTACTGTTGGGATGGCTTCACTACCCAGAGGGAGTGACCCTGACAGGAGGATGTATGGCAGAGTAGGCCCTGCAAAGGGACAGCCAGTTTTCTTCACTGTCTTCCTCGCCTAACAAGCCAGGAAGACTCTCCCAGGGTTGGGCTGAGTCTCCTGGGCGTGTGGGCTGGGGGGGGGGTTGTGTGGGAAAACAGGGCTGATTGCAGAGGCCCCCTAACTTTTTGCCCCCATTTTCCACTTTATGCTGGTGTTTTCCTGACTCTGATGGTGCCCTGGGTACTGCTAACCAGTCCCAGGGCCTGTGCTCTGTGTAAAATGGATATGCAAGTTAGGCTAATTATAATTGGCTAAGTCAACCTACCTATAAGTCCCTAGTATATGGTAGGGCATGTAGGTTTAGGGACCACAGCATAGGTGGTGCACACCTAGGTGCACTGCTGAGGTGCCCAGTGTCATTTTAAAGGCAGGCCTGCCTTGCTGGCTGCCTTTAAATTAAAGTTATATGCAATTTCGACTTTGGAATTAAAGGTACTTCCAAAGTCTTAAACTACCTTATTTTTACATATAAGTCACCCCTAAGGTGTGCCCTATGTGCCCCTAGGGCTGGGTGCCATGTAACTATAAGCAGGGACTTTATAAAAATAGATTTATAAGCCCTGGTGAGGTAAAAACAGCCAAATTTGTTTTTCCCTCATTGAAGTAAATGGCCTTCATAGGCTAGAATGGGCAGACTTTATTTTAAATTTTAAAGTCTCCTTAAATGTTACATACCAAGAATTTGGTATCAAATTAATTGTTGTAATAAATCCCACAACTTCCAGTTGTTGGATTTAATATAACTTGTTCAGGTAAAAAGTTTAGACTTTACCTAAAAAGTTGCCAATTTCAGCTCTGCATTGTTTTTGCTGCTGTGCTCTGATTGGCCAGCCTGCAGCAGCTTCTGCCAGGCTACCTTGATTAGGTGTGAAGTGGCCTGGCTTCACACAAAGGAATGTGCTTGGGGGAGAGAATCTCCCCTCAGCAGATGGTGAGGCAGGAAGGGGGAGGGCTGCCAAACTGGTCTTCAAAGGCAGAGAAGGACATATGGAGCACCCAGCAACACCCCCACATCCTGCAACCCCAGCCAACTAGGTGCCCCCTTGATTAGATTAGGAGAGGGCAGGAGAGGGGTGTGTTTATGATTTTTAGCCACACCAGTGGGTGGGCTCAGCCAGATGTAACCTCCAAAAATCAGATTCAGCCATGTTGGATTTTTGGAGACAGTTGCCTTTTTGGATGGATTTTTGCCACACTTCCCAGGAAGTGGTCATCACAGGGGGACGACCCTGTACCTGATTGGAGAACCAGGGCCCCCCTGCTTTTCACCCAGGAGCAAGGATAAAACTGGCAGACCTGCACCCACGCCTCAGATCCCCTCCAGAATTCAACAAGAAAGGAACTAAAGAAGAAGAAGGACTGCCCTGCTGGACCCCTGGCCTGCACCTGGAACCTGCACTCAGAAGGACTGCACCAGCTGCACACTTGGGCTTCACCACAAGAAGGACTTTGCCTGGCTTCAACTGGTTCAAGGAGGGACTCCCTGTTTGCTACAGGTGAAAAATTGCTAACCAGAGTCCCTTGCACCAACTCCTGAAGAAAGCGACCAGCTGACCACTGTCCAGTGGCCAAAAAGGAGTTTGCGCCAGGTGCATTCTGGGAGTTGAAGTCCGCACCCCCCAAGGACCATCACAGAACTTCTGGACCCTTGGGGTGAGCTGTGGACCCCAAAAGAACCTTAAAAGAACATCTGGGTGAAGCCCCAGAAGTTTGGAAAAGATTTGAGAATTTTTGGAAAAAAGCTCTAGAGAGGGACCGACCCGCCGTGGAAATTCTAGCCGGCTTGCCTCAACCGCGACCCGGCCTGACTTCGTGGTTCGTCCCGGTAAAGAAAACCATCCAAAAAAGAGACTAAGTCCGAAGGTAAAAAGTTGACCGGGACCTCCCAGCCATCGTATCCGAGAAGGGCTCCATGGACGTCGGATCAAGATCCAGGTTTACCCCGGTCGAAGGATTTTCATCTCGAAAAAATGACTAAGTCCGAAGGTAAAAGTCTCCACCGAGGAAACCCACATCGCGTATCCGGACAAGGGCTCCAGGAGGTCGGATTCAACTGGCAGGTTCGTCCCGGTGAAGAAAAACTTCAAAATAAAGACTAAGTCAGAAGGTAACTTTTTAACCGAGGCCTCCCGCGACCTGTAGCCGAGCAGGGCTCCATCGCGGTCGGCCTGAAAGTTTGACTTTGCCCCGGTTGAGGTGCAACCAGATGACCCGATTGGCGCTTTTTGTTTCTAAGCGCTAGAAAAGTAATAATTCTTTAAAAATTCATATCTCCGGTTCCCCTGAACCGATTTTAATCGTTTTTGTGTCATTTTAAACATAAAAATATAAACTATTTTTATAAATTGGTTTTGGATTTTTAAACTGTTTCCTGTGTTTTATTTAATTACTGTTTTGTGATATTTGAATGCTTTACACTTTGTCTCCTAAGTTAAGCCTTGACGCTTGTTGCCAAGCTACCAAGGGTTGAGCTGGGATTAATTTACTGAGACCTAACTGTACCTATGTGGAGGTTAGTGGCTTGTTGCTAGGTGTAGGTACCTACCTGCCCTACCAATAACCCATTTTCCAACACCACACCTTCCAGTTTGCGACCCACCGCCGATATCTCCTGTAGTATGCGTTCCATTGACGCTCCATGTACGTCTTCTGTCATGTTGGCATGCGGGGGAGGTAGAGGGTCCGTGTCAGGGGAGTATTTCTGTTGACGCAGGGCTTTGGAGAAGAGTAGTTGGCGGGCTGGTTTACCCGATGCTTTACCCGCCATCTTGCCCCTGGGCATTGCAGATTTCCCTGTGCTGATAAAGGTCTGGCGGATGCCTGTCCGTGTCTCAGGTAGAGCGGCGAGTGTAGACGTAAGGGTAGCGGAGGGGGGGTGGGGAGGAGAGAGAGAAGGGCTCTGGTTAGTCAGTAGATTCGGGTGGGTACCGATTGATCTCGTAGAGCGACCTCAGAGAGCAGGTGACCAGATGTTTGAGCAGGATGTAAATCCGGGTACTGACGCTATGTCAGATAGTGTCTCACTGTGCCGTGTCAGGACCATGTGAGGGTGAGGCTCCCTGCTACTCTCTAGCCTCCATGTTGGCCTGGGGGTCCACGAAGAGAGAGGAAGGGTAAGGGGGGAGAGGATAGGGTGCGCCCACCTGGACTGGCCTGCTGGCTGCTTGAAGGCACTTGTGTGGATATCTCCAACCGTCTTCTCTTCTTTCATGCTCCCCCTCTGTCTATCTCTCCCTCCTCCCTCTTGTGCTTTATTTGCATTGTTCCTGTGTCGTTACTATTGTCGTTAGTTACTCCCCACCTTTTTTGTGTTGTTAACTGGGTCCGTTGCGGCTCTTGGGTCTCCTTGCACTCTGTACCTTGTTGGTTCTTACTTTGTTGTAATTAGTATTGTCCTTTCGTTTTTATTTTGGTTCATTTTTTTTCCCCTCTTTTGGTCGTCTCCCCCCCGTTTTCCCTCCTTCACTGTTCATTTATTTCCTTCTCTCCTTCTTTTCCCCCTTGTCTGCTGTTTCCCTTTTCTTCTCTTTTTCCTTCCTGTTCCTTCTCTTCCCCTTCTTCCCTGTCCCTACCAGCACTGTCCCCGTTGCCCCTGTGCCTCTGCCCTCTGTGGGGCTTCTCCCTCTCTCGTGAGCCTCCTTTATTGAGTGTGGAGGCAGGGGGTGGGGGCAGCCGTCGCAGGGGCTCTGGAGGTGGGGCCCCCAGTCTCCAGCTGGGTAGGAGAAGGGAGTAGGAGAGCTCCTCACGTTTTGTCTCACCCAAGGGAGGGGGGTCCAGGGAGAGAAGGAGAGGCGTGTCACCAATGCCGGGCCTCCTCTCCTTCTAGGCCGCAGCGTTAATTTTTCTCCCTCCCTCCGGCCCAGGTCAGCGAGGATGGGTGGGCGGGGCTCTGGGTGCTCGTCGGCCCTGGCGACCGTGGCGATATAATCAGCGGAGACATAAACATAAACAGAGGGGCGCATCTCTCACCCGCGGTCCCCTCTGGGGGACGTGCCTCTCCACGTCCGGTTTCTTCTCCACTCAAGGCCGCTGCTTGGGATCCTGCTGCGGGCCTCGGTCTCGCCCTCTTCGCTCCACATGGTGTTTCTGGGGAGGGCGAGCCCCCGTGCCATGAGTGCCGGTCTCCCGCCGTCCCCGACCTCCGCATGGGTGCCGGCAGTGTTCGGGGGCCCTCTGGTGCGCCCCCAGCGCCGCCGCCCTCATCCCGCGGCCCACCAGCTCGCAGAGCTCAGCTCCTAGGTGGCCATCATGGATCGCGGCCAGCCCACGCCCCCCTTAGCCCCCCTTCTTATATGTATTTGTAGTCCCAGGGAGGTTGCGGTCACTGGGGCCCAGGTGGTTCCACAGGTCCTCTATAATAATTATTTTTGTATGTTGCCCCTGGGAGGTGGTGGTTCCTGGGGGCTGCATGGCCCCCGCACATTTCTAAATTATAGTATAGGGAGGAAGTGGTTGCTGGGGAAGGGGGATCCTCTGGATCCCCCTTATAAATGTACATGTTGCCCCAGGGAGGTGGGGGTCCCTGGGGTACGAGGGGCTTCACGCCCCCCTGCATAATTTACAAACATAGCCCCAGAAAGGTGATGGTCTATGGTGCCTGGGGGGGGGAGTTGGTAAGACCTCCCATTATATTAATATTACCTGAGCTAAGGGGAGTTGGTGGTCTTGAAGGCATGAGGGACCGCGCAGCCCCCCCCCACATTCTTATAGTGTATAGCTCAGGGAAGGTGGTGGTCCCCAGGGTTTCTATAAGCCATAGAAGAGGGCCCCTTGTAGCCCCCTCCTATTTTGCCCGCAAAGTCCCCTGGACCTGGCCCACCTGCAGGCGCAATTAAAAGCAAGCACATGCAAGACCGTGCATGCCTTTTTAAAAAATGCACAGCAAAATTTGTGAATATTTGTGAATATCACCATAAATTGAAAAAAAAATCATTTTTTGTCCTTGGTGGTACCAGGGGTATCCCTGCATCAAGGCTAGGCGTTAGGGTAAACATAGCCTGCCCTAATGTCGTTTTTGTTGTTTTAATTTAGACCCCACTGAAGCCGAGCCTCAAAATGGCTGCTAACACTTCATGGTTGAAGTGTTGGCAGCCGATCAGATCTCTGCACAAAATCAAAAGGGTTTGTGAAGCCTTCACGCCTCTAGATACACAAATTTGTTAATATCTTTTAAACTACTAAACAGATTTACACCAAATAACAAAAAGCATAATCTGCGTACCCATAGCTCCTTTCCGCCAAATGTGGTGTAATTCCATCCAGCAGTACGGGCTGTAGTCGTGTTCAAAACTCTATTGGAAATGAACATGGGAAATGCACTTTTATTAACCCTTCCTTTTTCTCTGCCCCCACTTGACAGATCACCCCAAAACTTCCTATGCACAACAGGATTTTTGGGCACACTCTTTTTTGGAAAACTTTGAGGAGATTCTTCAAACAGTGCCCAAGATGTAGGCAGGTCGAAAAACACTTTTTCTAAGGTAACTAGGTCCTAAATATAACTACCTACTGGTAATCCCCATTAGGATATATATATTTATATAATTTTGTTTTAAAATTATTTTCATCTTTCCTAGGGGGAGACCTGGCAAACCCCTATTTTATTAAAATAAATTAATTTTATTGAGGGCAACACCCCCAAATGCCCTCTTTAATAAATATTACATACTAGTACCACCCTATACCTCTGCCACCCCTAAACCCTAAAAATACCCTTACCACCCTATGCCCTTACATACCCCTAAACCTTAAAAACACTTTTGAAACCCAATACACATATCCACCCTAACCCAGAGATATCTCAAGAAAGTGTAATGCATTCTCTAGGGTAACTATAACTCACACCCCGCCATGCACAGTTTTCTCATCAATAACTTTTTTTGAAAATGTTGCTGTCATCTTATCAATAATGCACTAGAAGATGTCATGACTGATGTAATATATGGGGTAATTAGCAGTGTATGGCTAGAGTGAGAGTTATAGTTACTCTAGGGCATGAGTTATAGTTTCTAGAGAAACAATACCTGCTGAATTTCTGTGGTTTTGTGTGCATATAATCTGAACCTAACTATAACATCCCTATAACCTTTGTTTTTTCCAGTGGATTTCTATAGTTTCTTAATGCTATTTCCTAACTATAGTCCCTGTAACTTGATTAGGTGTATGAGCGATCGTGTCGGTGTGTATGTGGGTGTGTGTGTGTGATGGGTGTGAGTGCATGTGTGACTGGCAGTGTGGCTCTGTGAGTGGGTGTGGGAGTGACTGTGTGCGTATGTGAGTAGGTGTGCATGAGTGGTTTTCTGGGTCTGTAGGTACGTATGTGAGTGGGTGTGTGAGTGCCTGTATGGGTGTGTGAATCTGTGAGGATCCAGGAAGATGTGGGTGGATCTGTGGATCCAAGCAAGCCCCAACATTTTTGTGGACAATTTTTTGCATTGATGGGTCCCTCAGAAAGACCTCCATCAGTACCATGGGGTGAGGGTACCTCTACTCTGACCCCTTCCATCACTTTTAAAATGTAGTACCTCTACCTGGAACTGAGTCCCTCTCAACAAAATGGTAGCCTCAACTTTTGTCTCAGGTTGTGGCCAGCCAATGACAGCATTGCTGTTAGTGTGTATATCCACGAGTCCACCAGATATGCAGAGGAGCCGTGCATCTACGTCTCTAGATATTCATAAATATTTCTATTTTATTAACTCCAAAACTGATGAACAGATCTACACCAAATTACAAAAAACAATATTTTTCGACCAAGATCTAGCTTTCTGCCAATTTTTAAGTAATTCCATTCCCTGGTCTAGGCTGTAGTTGTGTATGAAATCACTATGGAAATTACATTGGTCAAACAAATTTTGGGACCCCTTTTTTACTCAGCCCCTTCTTGACGGAAACCCCCCAAATCATAACAGACAACTGTTAAAATGACTGGCACACTTCTTTTGAAAATTTCATGAAGATTTGTCAAACAATGCCAACGTTATTAGCAAAAAAAAACTTTCCCTATGGAAACTACTACATACTGGCGATCACCAGTAGCTAATAGATAGATAGACAAATAGATAGATAGATAGATACTCACCTTAACTAAACTTACCATATGTGGTAATGGTATATGCATTAAAAGACCCAAAAAATGCATGCATGGTAAATGCATGCATAGTAAAAGTTGTGTGGTAAAGGCACTGTGTTTTAATTACCGTATTGTAAAGGCTGTTTCCCCTAGCAGCCACCACATTTTCAGATGTTAACCCATGCTTTTCTGCACAAGGTTTTTATGGTCCAGTTGGGTGCACAAACCCCAGACAGAGGCATATTTCTGTGTCTGAACATGGAACCCAACCATTTTCTAGTCCAGATGTCCTGAGGAGCAGACTGTGGTGGTTTTTGCAATCTAAGTTCTGTTTGCATGTAATTTCACCAATTTTCCTACTCAAGATAATGCATTGACCATTCATATTCTGAATCACTGTTTATTCAATTGTCTGGTAATTTTGTTTACATTTATGTGACTGAAAATGGAGGCCATTTTAGTGACATGAACTTTAGCAAAAATCATGTTCAGGTCCTGGAGAAGGGAAAGAGGGAGGCACCTGAAAGTTGTCCTAAAGGGGACACATGTCAACAAGTATTGCAAGGCCAAAAGGTCTGCCTATTATACACGTGACAGTGTCAACAGCTGGCTAAATCAGTGAGTAAATGGATGAAGAATGAGACACTGGGGGCCTCCTTTGTGAGGAAATGGCAAAGCGTGGTGCAGCAAGCAAATTCTGCTGCACTGAGCTGCGCCATTTCTAAAACACAGGGATGCACCATGTTTCCCATATTTCACCATGTGGCATCCCTGTGTTTTTCTCTGTGCTAGCGCTAAATCAACTGCCTGGCGTAAACACAGGCACTCTTGCACTATGGAGTGTGCAGAGTATTGATATTCCGCCATTGATACCCTTTGTGACAATTGTTCTGCATGATTCATTAGACAACATCTGAGGTATTGCCCAGAAACCTGATTCAGTCTCTCTGTCGATCTGTATGGGGATGGTGACAGTCAGACATGCCCTGTATCACTCCTATGTTTTGGAGCAAAGCCACCTATAACAGTCTGGAATCCTCGATCAGTGACAATAGCATTAGTTAGTCCATATAATCTCACCAGCTCTCGTATAACGGCAATGGAAAAGAAAGGGGAAATGGGCAACATTTAAAGATGAATGAAAAGAGCACTTTTGGTAAAGTAGCTGATTACAACTAAAAGTACTATCTTTCCTTGTGAGGGTGACAGATCTGTGATAAAATGCATTGGTATCTGGGAACAAGGTTGTTGAGGTGTGGAGAGTGGCTGTGGAAGTCCCACTTGATTCCTTCTTTAGCTTTGGCTTGCACACATACTATACTGTGCCTAACATGATTATCAACATACTTTCTAAGATACCTTTCTTATACCTGAATGGTCTGCTACTAGTGAATTATGTCCTCAATATTTTAAATATTTAGTATAGTATAGTATTTTATGCAAAATTTGCTTTTGAATATCTTTATCTGGTAAAAACTTTAATCATACCACAGTAGATAATTTAGTTTTTTCTTTAGCATCCTCTCAAATCCATTATTCTGTGAAAGGAAAGGACCCTTTTTGTATGATCACCCTCCACCACCAAACTTTAGGCGAATTATGCTATTTTGTCATCTCTGAAGTGCACTGGGCCCTGCTGACCAGGTCCCAGTGCATGTACTATGACCCCTTAAAGTGTATGTGCAATTGACTAATACCTGATTGGTATATTTACCCTAGCTATGTGTCCCTAGTATATGGTACTGAGTCTACCCAGGGCTAGTAAGGTAAATGCCACTACTGGACTGCAGTACTGAATTGTGCCACCACCGCAGTTGTAAAGTGAAACATTCAGCTCTAGGCATCCCACAGCAGCGTATTTGGGTAGCTTTTAAACTGGTAACCCAACATTGCAAACTAAACCCTTTTGCCAAGACCAAAGTTTCTTTCTTTAATATTTATAATTCCCAACAGGGAATGCCTTGGTAGCCCAAAATGCAGGCTGTTAAATATTAAAAAGAAGGACATGTACCCTTTATGTTTTACGTGTACTGACAGTGAAAACTGCCATTGTAATTTTCACTGTAGCAAGGCTAGTAGTCCCGTTGGTTAACATGGGTTTACGTAACCGCTAACTGCTAAATTCGATTTAGGACAACCAGACAAAGTACTTCAAGGTATCAACTTAATTGCTACATTAAACCCAACCTATTACTGAAGTCGGATTTAAAATAACTTGTGATATAAACTTGACTTTGGAAAACCGCCACTTTCTTGCCCCAAAGCTCTAGTATCAGTTTCTGATAAACTTAAGCATTGTCACCAGAGACAGCCTCCTGCCGTCCTGCCAGGAGAGGTTAAGGGGCATATTTATACTCCGTTTGCGCCGAATTTGCGTCGTTTTTTTCGACGCAAATTCGGCGCAAAACTAATGCCATATTTATACTTTGGCGTTAGACGCGTCTAGCACCAAAGTATGAGGAATGAGCGTAATTTTTTTGCGTGAACGCCTTCCTTGCGTTAATGAGATGCAAGGTAGGCGTTCCCGTCTAGAAAAATGACTGCGACGTAAATGCGTCGTATTTATACTCCCGGGCAAAAATCACGCCCGGGAGTGGGCGGGGCAAAAACCCCCGCATTTGCGCCTCTTTTTAACGCCTGGGTCAGGGCAGGCGTTAAGGGACCTGTGGGCTCAAAATGAGCCCACAGCTGCCCTCCCATGCCCCCAGGGACTCCCCCTGCCACCCTTGCCCACCCCAGGAGGACACCCAAGGATGGAGGGACCCATCCCAGGGACATTCAGGTAAGTTCAGGTAAGTATTTATTTATTTTTTTTATATTTTTTTTTGGCATAGGGGGGCCTGATTTGTGCCCCCCTACATGCCACAATGCCCAATGACCATGCCCAGGGGACATAAGTCCCCTGGGCATGGCCATTGGGCAAGGGGGCATGACTCCTGTCTTTACTAAGACAGGAGTCATGTAAATGGCGTCTGGGCGTCGTTAAAAATGGCGCAAATCGGGTTGAGGCGATTTTTTTGCCTCAACCTGAATTGCCCCATTTTAAGACGCCCTAACGCCATTTTCCCCAATGCCGGCACTGCCTGGTGTACGTGGTTTTTTTCCACGCACACCAGGCAGCGCCGGTCTGCTAGCGCCGGCTAACGGCATTCAATAAATACGGCGCCCGCATGGCGCTTCAGAATGGCGTTAGCCGGCGCTAAACTTTTTGACGCTAAACTGCGTTAGCGCAGTTTAGCGTCAAAAAGTTTAAATACGGGCCCAAGTGTCTCCAGGAATAGGGAACAGAAGGCGTGTTGGTGGGAGGAGGTGTGACCTCTTCCTGATATGACGGCTAGAGGGCTGTGACCACCGTAGCTCCAGCTTCAAAGGGGAAGACACTTTCCATAGGCAAATGTGATTCACACTTTAGCCTGCCATTTCCTTTGTCAGGGTAGAGAGCTGGTATCTTCCCCCAGCAAGGAAAAACCTGTTTCAGAACAAGTTTTTCAGCAGGAGTTGCTCATTATACTGGACACACTTCAGTGGTGTGCCCATAGCTCTGTCCCAGGAAAGCTAGGTTGTGACATCTTGTATTATGGCAAAGAAATACCCTGTGCCGTTGTTTAGCATCAATACCCCAGGAAGTGATGTAGCAGGTTTGCCCCATGGAAATTTTACTCCCACTCATAAACTTGAATTTGGCATAAAGGTTGCACACCTGGCTTCCAGCCTCAAAACACTACTGGACTCGGGAAGAACAGAAGAATGACTGCAGCTGCTGAAGAATGACTGCAGCTGCTGAACCTGTGTAATGCACAAAGAAAGACTGCACCAAGAAGGATTGGACCTGCTGAACCAAGAGAGGACATCAGATAGGGCTGCTCATGCTGTTGTATTTGTGGCGAGAGACCCCAAGTGCTGGACTTGTTCCCACATATATACAGGACCAGAGTGTAGACTCCAAGACCTAGTTGGCTAGCGTGATGTCAAGCTTCAGGGACACAAAGCTACAGCAGCCCTGCACCTGCAAAGTTCAAAATTAACCAGTTCTGCTGGACATTTCCTGGACTCTGCTTGTGTAGCCCTTGAGATCAAGTCATACCCCCAGGAGGTTCCCCTAGGTCCTGGTCTCTTGGCTGGTGCTAAAGTGTACTCTTTCTACCCACAGAACTGCAACTTGTGAGCCTAAAGATAAAGGTAACAGTTTTAGTACTGAATCAGAGGTTCATACACCACCACTATTTTGCTTTTTCATGGGTATCCTCAAACTCCAGTCACACAAAGCTTCCACCGGACCACTGACCTTCGCCTGTCCTCCAGACTTATACTGCATGGAACCAGCCAATGAGAAAAAAGAACCAATTAAGGGGCAGATTTATGGAAAGTGGCGCTGCACAGAGTGCAGTGCCACTTTTCCTGCACCCCTTAGCACCCCCTACCGCCACCATGTGTATGCCATATTTAAAATACGGCCCATCATGGCACAGGTAGGGGGCAATAGCATAATTTTTCATGACGCTATTGATGTTCTCTGCAGGAGTAGTGCCAAAATGAAGCTCCTTGTAATGTGAGGTGGTGCAAGGTCAAAGTGGAGAGTTTCTGTCAACCTAACAATTAAAAATAATTTGACAATCTGTTTTTCAGTGAAGATGCTTTTGAAATGATGAAAGCTCTGAAGAAAGGGGGACTTAAAAGAGTGGTCTATTCAGTGAAAGATTCAGATTCCCCTTGTCCTTAGCAGAGAACGGACCTTACTGAGATTTTTTTACACTTGGGCCTCGTTGACAAGAACCTGATGAATCTGACTCGCTGTGCTGCCCTGCGCCCACATAATGTCGCCATGAATGCACTGTATTTACAACACAGATCTCCGTGACACATGTTTCTACAGATGCATCAGAAATTCTGACATACCTGTGGCTCTAAAGTCATGAATTGCTGGACTAGCGTAACAAAATTAGGCTTCTCCAGCAATGCGAGGCCCGATGGACAAAAGCCCTGCACCAGTTTAATGCCTGCTTTGAGCAGGCATTACATTTTTGACGCAGTGAAGGCGCAGAATGACTCAGTGAAATCTTGTAAATTTCACTGCACCAGTTCTGCATGGCTTTTAAAGGGGGAACGCCTACCTTGAATACATTATACCTTGCAAAGGTATAATGTGGTGCAAGGCTTTACAAACTGGTGCAATGGTCCTATTGTGGCAGTTTGTAAATGTGGTGCACTGTAGGGGGCAGCTTTGTTCCAACGCTGGGTCAAGGAAAAGGATGTAATTGTGACGCAAAGGGCTTGTAAATAAGCCCTTAAGATTCTCTTTGGCTTCATGCCACTGCACCTCTCTTAACAGAAACTTCTACTGAAGATTCTGTTTACTGACTCTATTCAGAAATCATTAGTGTTAGAATACTTAAACTTAGATTAAATGGTCAAGCAGGAGAACTTGATTTCAGAATTTAAGCATCAGTCTTTGTTTCTGATTTTCTGCAGTATGCTATTGAGATACTTGTCTTTTATATGTTTGTGAAATTTAATATAGTACAACGCCTTAACTCTCCCTGGTGAGTGTGTATATACTATGGTTTTGAGACTCATTTATGTAAGTTTGACTTTGAGTCTGTAATAAAGCCCTTTGAATCTTTGAGATAGACTCTGAGACTGAGGGCCTCAATATGAGTTTGGCATCTGGATGAGCCAACTGTCAAACCCGTGATAAAGGTGCCATTGTCATATCGGTTACAATGTTCCTGCTTGCTGACCGGCAGGGACACTGTGCAATGCATTACCACTGGGCTGACCGGCGGGAACAGTGCTACGAAATTGGCTTCAGCTCCTTTAAGGGAGCTGAGGCCAATACCATAGCACACGAGCACCATCGTAATGAACACTCTCTGTAGTGGGCAGGGGAGCCCCTGTGGCCCTCTGCACTGGCTTTCTGCCAGCCTTTCCATGACGGGGTCCCCACCATGGAAAGCTGGCGGAAAGCTGAGTTGTAATCAGCCATGGGGTGCTGAGTTCAGCACCACCCTGGCTGAGTACAAGTCCGACCGCCGTCACACGTCGTGTTCCTGGATGTGTTTCTGGACAGCAGCCCACCAGGGTTATAATGTGGTGGTCCACAGTTGCCACAGTCGGACTGTCACCACGACTGTCACCGCAAGGCTGGCAGTCCTTGGACTGCCTGCCTCGTAATGAGGCCCTTAATAAGTGGCTCTCTGAGTTACACTGTAATTGCTTTGAATGAAGCTGATGCAGGTTCTCCTGTTCCCTTGGATGGGAGAAGAAAATATTAATCGGACTCCAGATTTATAGGTAGAGCTCATTACTCCATCACACTGTTGTCCCAGAGACTTGTAAATACATTTAATTTTGTTCTTTTTGCAAATACCCATGACTTCTGAGTAGATGCTAATGCTTTGGATTAGCGAAAATGTAAATGATGGAGAAAGCACAGAGGTTGCAAGTTTTGTTTTTTTCATTTATAATTGAAATGCTTTTGCGTAGATTTAAATGGATCATTTAGAATATTTATATGTATTTAGCTATTAAAAGTTCTGTCAGTGTAATGATTTGATTTGTTAGTTTGGACCTGCAGGGCCCTTGTTTTATTTGTCATGTTTTCTGTTTTCCTGCAATTGAAAAAGAATCATCTAGAAGCTATTAGGACTCGTCTTTAGCAGGGGCGAAATTACTTACTGGTTTTGCTAATGCTTATTTGTTTTGTCGCTGGCAGGAGGTTAAGCCCTCCAACATGGACACCACATACGTGTGCACATGCTTTGCCATGCATATTAATGAGTATGTTGTCAGGCGCCGGCAACAATTTTGGCTTTTATTTTTCAAAACGGTGCTGGTGGCTATGTCTGAACTTTAAACCAAAAATAAAGCGTGTTCGGCACTTAAACATGACTTGAGAATTTTGGTAGAACGTCACAGCTGTCAGTACCTTGAATAAAAAGGAAAAAAAAAATCAGGAGGGGCAGGGGAGGAGCATCTCTAGGGGCATTGCAGGGAGGTTAAGGAAGAAGTGATTGCATGGGCTCTCACCATTAAAAAATGTTAGAAAAATGAAAGAAAATCAAAGCATTAATGACAATGTGTTAACTACTTTTTTAGTCAACATCTGCAAACGTTATTTTCTATTTCTGTATGTGTGGGTTATAAGATGACATGAGCTACTGAAGACTGTAAGTGCAACCTAAAATAAGGTTCAGTGATTGCTATTGATTCAGGGGGAGAGTGATTGATGCTTCACTTAGATATTATAAGTATTGTCCTTACTATGATTCAACAATCTCATATTGCAATTTGCTTACTGGAACCATGGTTTGATTAATAAATACACGGATACTGCATTGCATGAATGGAAGAGAGGTGAAAAGCACCATATCTACTAATACTAAATCTGATATTCTTCAGTTCTGTCCCTGCACTGGCACTTTTGAGGTTGCCTAGCACCAGCGCAGGGACCCTTGCACCATGGTGCCAGGGTATCCCTGTTATGGGTATGATTGTTTTTGTGCTGGGAGGGATACCTTCCTGCGTGCTGAAAGTCATACCTTTCAGCACAAAAACAAAAAAAGCCTTAGCGACGTATTCCTCTTTTTATGTGTGCTGCACAATGCGTCACACATGGAAAGAAGAGGTAACGAGGATAAATAAAGATATCTCTCCTTGTTACTGCTCTGACAGATAGGTGCACCAATTTGGCACAAACCCAATTTTACAGGGTTATGTAAATCTAGGTTTACGCCAAAAAACATGAGTGAATGCAAGGAAATTCTGCCCAATCTTCACCCATGTAAGGCCTACCTAACACAAAGTAACACAAGGTAGCGATATGGACTGTGTTGCGTTACTTTGTATTTACTACAGAACCCAAAGCCATACAAAGTGGCTTTGTGTGGCTTAGTAAATTCAAAAATTGATTTTATGTTGGGGCTGCGCCACATAAAAGTATGCAACCTTGATGCAAAATCATAGTAAATCTTCCCCCAGATGCTGCTCTTGTCTCCAGCTCATATAGATTTCTACCTTAGTATAAGTGGAGCCACAAGATGGGCTAAAGGATTATTCAATAATGTTGTAAACCAACTGGGTAGTTAATCTTTACAGTTTCAGACTTTATCAAGAGTCGGAGGCAGGCAATGTCATGACCATTCGGGATTCCCTTTGGCTAAACCGGACCTTTTTCAAATATTGGGATTAATTACCCCAGCTCTGTGTTTATAATCGAATAATGTGTGTGCTCAGTTTCAAAGGATGCTGAGATGACTGATTTTCAAAACAAGAGAGGGGTTTAAGAGGTTCAAGGGATTACAAGTGCCTACTATGAAACCACTTATTTGGTTGTACAACTTGTTTTTTGCATTTTCACTGAGGATTGAGATTTGTATATTTACCACAAACCTCATGCGCTTCTGTGGAAATTTCCTCCTGATAGCACCAGTGCAGTCACACTGGTAAAAAAATGTAAGGTGGCTTAATGCAGGCAAGTCCAGCAGTATGCACATGTAGATGCATTTTTGTTTAAAAACTACATTTAAATGTGACCCCTGTGCAGGCTCTGGCTGGGACAGTAAATAGGCCTAAGCACCAATATGAAAGTGAAAAGATAGCAACAAAAAAAGTGGCCCACATTTGCAAATCGGGGAAGTTTTGAACTTGTAAAAGCATGGTGTTTAGATGTGTTATACAGTATTGGAGATTGCATGTATTTGTGCTTGCTGCAGACAATGTTTGTGGTAATATCAGACAAATCAACAATAAAAAAAGGTCTCAAGAGACCATAAGACTGGACAAAAAACAGCTGAAAAATAGCCTACGCACTGACCTCACAGACCAGTCCTTCTGGCACTGCACTATTACTCTATAGTTTATGAATAACATACTTAGTGAACATGCTAATCCTCAGACTCTGGGTTGTAGTTATTATTTTGGTATTAGATTAGTAAGTAGTGATTTGATATCTCCCATGAGGCTAAAAATGGTCTTCTTCACACACGGTTTAGAGAAGGGGAATAAGTACACACCAATTTACAACCAGAAAAATGAAGTGTATGTAAAACACATTATGTAACACAACACAGATGCTGCCCATTTTGTGAAATGTATTAAATCTGTAGCCACTTTCCTTGACTCTTCCCAGGCCCCTGATCCACCTCCATGCTGAATTGCATACATTTATAATGACTAATTTGGCAGGGTTGTGATGGCTGGTCAACTAATCCTCCCCTCTGTTGGGTTACGAACAGTGGCTGAAGGGGGATAAAGGGGACCCCTTAGTTTGCAGAGGAACGGACCGCTCATTATTTATACCTTTTTAAGTATTCGGTTTTAATTTGCTATTCTTTTTTACTTTGCTTTTATATACCAGTTTTTAAATGTTTTTTTTATTCCCTATTTAACTGTGTGTTCCTTCCTCTGCTCTGGGGGCTGTGATTGTAATGATTTTAATTGATTGTGCAATAAAAAGATCTATCTATCTATCTATCTTCATTATGTAAATGACATCTGGGTGTTCACAAGGTGAGTGATGATGACGCTGTGCTAGTGAAAGTAACAAGTTACACAAATGAAGATGACAAATACAAAACAACTTACAAAAATATATGCAAAACTAAATGTATACTGCCAAACAGTCTATTCAAAGTTTATCCCATTTGTAGTTTAGAAAATAAAGAGACACACCATTTAGAAATTATGTGAGAGACAAGTTGTCTGTACTTGATAACCACCGTTACATTAGTATCCGGGTCAATGGACTGCCACGGTTGTCCTGCACGCCAACATTCAAAAGTTTGCAGGTCCTCACATTTGAATGATGGGGTGCAGATTCATCGGCGAGGTCCTTTGACCCAAATACTAGATTAGCATTGGATACAATTTTTGGGCCATATCTTAACGAAGGATGCTTTTTGACTTAGCAGGTATAGGCACCTTGCCTCTATAATAATTACTAAAGGGTGTATCACTTTTGCTGTCCTGATGAAGACCTAGTTTTAAATTACCTCTCAACGGGTAAAAATGTTGATGCCTACATGAACTAAAAGCTTGATTTCATAATTACAAAAGGGCATAATATTTAGTTGACTATTTGCCTATATACATTAATTTTGTATATATTTGTTAGCAAGCTATTGTCTGTCAAGTATTTCTTGTGTATCTTATCACTTTCACAAGCACATCATTGTCACCACTGGTTTTACATGATGTTTTGTTTTAGACAATACATTTTTGCGTTGACCTGGGTCATTTTTCTCTCTAAAAATGCATACCCTGTACCACTTCATAAAAATGTCAAAAAAGACCACAAACACAGTTCTCAAGAAGTATGCCAAATAAAAGATGTAGCGCAACTGTTACACTCTAGAGCATCCAACCAAACTCTCCAAAAATACAATAAGCAATCTAACAAACAATACACAAAAGACTCTTACATAATGAAATAACATTATAATGTGTTTTATCAATCTGAAAAAAGTGAAACTAAATAACGAAAACTTAAAAAAATAAAAAATGCTTAAACATTTTAAAACATATATTATAATGCTATAGAATCCAAATTTAAACACATATTACTTTTTGAATGTTAGAAAACAGCCAAATCTCTTAATTACAGAAGAAAACAAAAAATAACATTACTTTAAAAGACAACATGCATTATTATATATATATATAAACAAAAGGTTTCGGTATTTTTTTCTATTTGCAGCTCGTTTTCCTTTAAGGAAAACGGGCTGCAAAGAGAAAAAAAAAACTGCTTTATTTAAAAGCAGTCACGGAGATGGTGGTCTGCTGTCTCCAGCAGGCCACCATCCCCGTGAGTGCCTAGACTCGCTATTTATGAGGTGGGTCTTTGCGACCCCATAGCGAGTTGCAGAAGGTGTCTGAGACACCTTTCTGCATTCCAAATTGCGACTTGCAATTTGCGAGTCGCAGGGACTCGCAAATTGCAAATCGCAATTTGGAATCTTTCTACATCTGGCCCCTAATCCCCAAGGAAAAACTCAGAGCTTCTGGAACCTTTGGTTGAGTTGTGGACACTTAAAGGACACTTAAAGGACCTTCAAAGTAGATACAGAAGTTTGGAGTAACTTTGGAAAAAAGCTCCATAAATGGACCAACCTGACGTCAAGAGTCAAGCCAGCCAACGTCGACTGCGACCCGGCCTGACTCATAGGTTCATCTCACTGAAAAGCACCAGAGCTCCAGACTTCCAGGATTTGACCGGTGGCTCGCAGAAAGGCAATCCGACGCTGTTGCATCGAAATCGACAGTCCAACATCGCGGAAGAAAAGCTCCAGAAAAGTTTATAAGTCCGAAGGTAAAAGTTTGATCGAGGCCTCCCGCGCAGTGTATCTGAGGAGGGCTCCATTGTGGTCAGCCTCACCTTGCACCTTTGTCCCGGTCGGAGGAAATCTCTCCGAAAAAGTGACTACGTCCGAAAGTAAAAACTTAACTGAAGCCTCTTGTGCCTTGTACCTGAAGAGGGCTCCAGCAAGGTTAAATTGTGACTTTGTCTCAGTCGGATACAAATCTTCAAGAATTTTTTTGGGCATGCACGTAAAACTTTACCTGAGTCCTCGCGTTCAGTGTAGCCGAAGAGGGCTCCATTGCAGTCAGCCTCAAATTTTGACTTTGCCCCAGTCGCGAGTGACCCGATGTCCCAAATGGCACTTTTGCTCTCTAATCGCTAGAAAACATTTAGGCCCTCATTATGACATTGGCAGTCTTTTCCAAAGACCGCCGTGGTGACGGCCGCCAAGAGACCACCAGATAATGACACACAAACTCAAAACCGACAGAAACTAACGACAACAACAATTCCACCACCCAATGGAGGCAAAAAACTGTCAGACCCACCACCCTCCCAGCTATGCCAGCAACACACGCCCTAAAATAATGGACCACAAATCACCACAGCAGACACTCAACGACAGTCATCCATTGGCAGTGCAGACCGCTGCGGTAGAATTGGGCACCCAACACAAACAGAAGCCAATATTGGCCAAATCAAAAAACCCACACCTGACACATATACACACCGTACACACCTACCAACAGCATTATATAACATACCACCACACAACCCACAATCCTTTGCAAACACAAAAAACACCTTGCCAGCAGAAGACAATACAATACAAGAACTGCACACACAAACCACAGCCACCTATTCACCTTTCATGCATCAAACACCACACACCATACCCCAACACCGATCATAGGTATGTCCCAACAGAAGAACCCCTGTTTCACAGATGAGGAGTTGCGGGTGATTGTGGTGGAAATCGTCAGGGTAGAGCCACAGTTGTTCAGTGCACAGGTGCAGCAGATAACTATTGCTGGGAGGATGGAGATATGGTGGAGGATCGTGGACATGGTGAAATCCGTATTAACATATCCACGCACAAGGGATGACATTCGCAAGAGTTGTAGCGACCTACGTTGGAAGGAGCATGCAGTGGCCTCCAGGAACTAAATTGCCATCACGAAGACTGGTGCGGGACTCCCACTACTCCCCCACAGTTGACAGCATGGGAGGAGCAAGTCTTGGCAATCATGCATCCTGAGGGCCTCACTGCATTGTAGGAAGGAGTGCTGGGGGATGGAGCTGCATAGAGCATGAAGAACTTTGTAAAATGATGGCAACAAGCCTTGGCAACTGCAAAACATGCAGTGCATGGGGGTACTGTCTGTCGTGGGGAGGCAAGCTCTTGCCTCCACCAAAGTTGGACAGTTGTGCGTCTGGACCGCCGGGACCTCTTCAGGCCACAACCCATGTTGCTGGATCCAGGCACTTCTTCAGGAGAGACCCAAGCCAATGGTCGTCGCTGTAGAGGGTTGCCTGCTGAAGCAGGAAAGTGACTCCTTCACTTCAAGAGAGATTAATTCGTTCTTCTTGTGCAGGGTGAAGACAGGCTGTCCTCGCAGGATGCATGACCTGCAAACAGTTGCAGTTGCTGACAGGATCTGAAGATACAAGTCATGTTTGCTTCTTTGTTGCAGTTTGTAGAGTTCCTGGAGGGTCCAGATGCAGTTCCTTCAGTAAGAAGGTAAAGTAAAGGATTCAGAGGATTCCTGCTGGAGTCTTGCAATCCGAATCTGAAGAACCACCCAAGAGAGAGACACTAAATAGCCCTGAATGGGGTATTGGTCAGCTAAACAGTAAAGCACCTATCTGGGGAGGGCTCTGACGTCACCTGCTGGCACTGGCCACTCCCGTGCTCCCAGAGTGCCCTGCCAACTTGGAATCTAAGATGGCAAAACCCAGGGACACTCTGGAGGAGCTCTGAGCACCACCCCTGGGGTGGTGATGGAAAGGGGAGTGCCCACTCCCCTTTCCTTTGTCCAGTTTCATGCCAGAGCAGGGACTGGGGGTCCCTGAACCACTGTAGATTGGATTATGCAAGGAGGGCACCATCTGTGCCCTTTAAAGCACTTCCAGAGCCTCTGGGAGGCTACCACTCCCATGCCTGTAACACCTATTTCCAAGGGAGTGGGTGTAACATCCCTCTCCCAAAGTAAATCTTTTTTTCTGTCTTCCTGGGCTTGAACTGCTCAAGCAACAGAAGGGCAGAAACCTGTCGGTGAGGTGGCAGCAGCTGATGCTGACTGGAAGAACTCAGAAGGCTGAAAAGGCAGTACTAGGGGTCCTCTAAGGAGCTCCCAGAGTGCATGGAATCATACAACCAATGCTTACAAAAGCCTTTGGGTATGATTCCAACATGTTTGATATCAAACATGGCCATATTTGGAGTTACCATTGTGAAGCTGTACATAGGGAGTGACTTATGTACAGTGCACACGTAAAACGGCATCCCCGCACTCATGTAGTCCGGGAAAATGGTCCTGGATGATGTGGGGGCACCTCTGCTAGTGCAGGGGTGGCCTCACACCCAGGTACTCTGCACTCAGCCTTCAGGGTTGGATGGCCTGACATATGGGTGACTTATAAGTGACCTGGTGCAGTGTAAATGGCAATGAAAGGGTGCATGCACCATTTCACATAGGCTGCAATGGTAGTCCTGTAGAAGCCTTTGCATGGGCTCCCCATGGGTGGCAAAAGAAATGCTGCAGCCCATAGGGATCTCCTGGAACTCCAATGCACTGGGTACCTATGTACCATATACTAAGGACCTATAAGGGGTGATCAGTATGCCAATTTTGGGTGAAATACTGGGTTACCAGTATGCAGTGACAAAAGTTAGAGGGGTGAGAGCATAAGCACTGGGGTCCTGGTTAGCAGGATCCCGGTGACACAGTCAAACACACTGACATGAGGGAGAAATTGGGGGTAAAAAGCCAAAAAGAGGGTACTTTCCTACACATTTGAGGAAGGAAGTTGTAATAAAGCAACTTGGACAAGGGTCGCAACATAGTGCTGTGGCCACTCACCATGTTTACTACCAAAGATGACATACAATTGAAAGACTCTAGTTGTTATACCCGTAGTGATCGAGCTATGTGGGCCAAAGTTAGAATCGAATACTATGCAAAATTAACTGAATGGGGGAATAATGGACTCAAGCTAAGATGAGTATCTCTTCCCAAGGAAGGACCATCCAAGAATTCCAGTATTATATCTAATACCCCAAATCCACAAAAACTTGAGGCAACCACCGAGGAAACTGTTTATGTTTGCAATTGATGTATTCCTTGAGAACACATCCAAATATGTGAATCATTTTTTTCAAGCCCATGTATGAAACCTGCCTTCATTTGTAAAGGACACTGGTGAATTCCTGAAGAAGATTTGTGACTTACTGTGGAGAGAAGAATACATCCTGATGACCCTTGATACCACATCTTTGTATACTAGCATCCGCCATGAAGTTGGACTAAGGGCTGTGGTACATTTTCTTAAGAGTCGATCTCTGACTCTTTACAAACACACTATGATGATACTTAAAATGATCAAATAGTGCCTCACCAACAACGTCTTTCTCTTTGAAAAGGAAGTGTTCAGACAGGAGTGTGGGATAACGATAGGTACCTGCTTCACCCTCAGCAATGCTTGTTTGCATATGGGCTGGTGGGTGGAGCAGGTGCTCACTGGCGACAATAGCATACTGTTTGGAGAGAGGGTTTGTGTGCTGGCTCAGATTCATTGATGACGTATTTGTTATAGGGAATGGTACTGGGACAAAGGTCAATACAAGTTGGATACGGACAAAGGGCTTCTACAGGTGCCACAGATACAAAGCCTATATTTACCGGTTTGATGTGGAGGAGGTTATATGATGCTTCCCGGGAAAACCAAGCCCAATTTGTGGACCATATCATTGCAAAATGTAATTTGTGGCGTACCTATTATAGTATGACTGTGGCCTCCATTATGTGGGCAGCACCAAGTTACATAAATATATAAATAAAGTGATCAGGAGTGATACATACTAACAATGTGGAGTGGGGCATTGCTTGAAGTAACTATGACTGCACAACAGTAGATTATGGGCAACTTCCAGATGATGGTGCCAGGTATTAAAACATGATAGATTTAGCAAGCAGGCTGATGTAATCTGGGGAACGCAGAGTGGATGATGTCCATTATCTACAAACAGCATGATGAAAGTTGAATGATAGGAAGTTGAGAGGGAAGTAACATTGCAGAAATGCTGTGGGGTACATAAATCATTGCAAACCTTTTTAAGTTTTAGTTGATTTCAGTTCCTTGTGTTTCTGGTTAGCCCCTGCATGAAATCAAATTGGGACTTCATACTCAATAAGGTGCAGGTTCTGTGGATGGAACAGACACAGATTATACGTTTTCACACCACGCCAACAGCTATTTCTGTCAGGCAAAACTAGGAGATGGTTAAGTGTGTTATCCCACTGGGACATGACTGTTTTACATATATACTTTATTCATAATACAATAACTATGACGTGGGAGTTAATGATGTGCTGCGCACAGGGGATAGCAATGACAATAGAGTCAGATCTAAGCTGGTCCACCATCAGGTAAAATAATGAATAATATACTTTGATTTAACACGTGCTTTATTCGATCAGTCGATCATCAAAGCAAATATACAAAGATGATAATAATAAATAAAGATAAAATCCAAAATAGCATATAGACATAAATTCATAAAATACATTCCAATTTAAAAAAAACCTTCAACAGTACACAATACAGCTACAGACCCCCCCTACAATTCTAAAAGAATAAAGATAAAAAGTATAGGCCGCTTATAATTATATACTTTAACATCAGGCTATTTTAAACTTCATTGGGGAGATGCTGCTCATGCACTGAAATGAGCCCTGCCAATAGATCTGTAATGATATTTGTATTACAATGAAATCATGATGATACGAAGGATCTCAAATTTTCAATTATGTGATGATTTTGTTTGCTAAAGACTATTCAGTGCGAGATGGTAAATAATGAAATAAGATGCATGTATGATGTCTGATACAGAAAATTCATTAATGGAAACTCTGTGCCAGTGTTACATGAACCAGTAAGGGTTTGGACTGTTTTAATCATGTTGATAATCACATGGGGGATAGAAAGCCTGAGAAATGGCACCGCATGTTAAGTAAGAAAGGCCAGTGTTGTGGTCAAAACTTATCATGGTGGTTTGTATGCAACAATAAATGTTGGTGAAGATAAGTGTTCTGCATCTGGACTTCTTGTGGGAGGAGAGACAAGTTATATATACACATACTCCAATTTGTCTTGTTGCTCTTCCCCTCAAGAAGTCAAGGTGCTGACCATTTATAAGATATATAGATATATATTTATTTCAAGTATATATACTCACCTCTTGCAGTTCACATTTTTTTTACCAATAATGTAATTTCCTTTGTCATTAGTGATGTTACCAATGATGTCATAGAACATGTCATGATTACTGTAATATATATGAGGTCATTAGCAGAGTGACAATTATTTAAAATAACTTTAACTAGTGAATTTTAGCTTATTTTAGTTTAAAATGTTGCGTTTAATCTGATAACATACATATAGCTAATTTATATTTTAAAACATTCTGCTACAATACAATAACCAGTAATAAGACAAAAATTACAATAACAATGATTAAATATATTTAACGTTCTATGAAATTATAATATTGATTAAAAACCTAACAAAAATGTAATAGAAAATTCTAACTAATTAAAAAAAATCCTTACAATAAATGAAACGCTTAAGACAATTAAAGAAATATTATGTTAAACTTGCATATATGAAAAACATTATTTATTATCAGATTAAAGTAATTCATATTATAAACAACTATCTCTTTTACAAAGTTAAATGTTTTTATATTTAAAATGATGCCCCAGGATGTTCTGGACACCAAGACATTTTAGAAATGATACTTCTATCCAACGATATTCTAGAGTCGATATTAAGGTGAAACCATGAAAGAGATGACAATCATTGACAATTTTTACCAGAGGCCAGTTGTTAATTTAAAAGTTAACAGAGATATGCTTGAAGCTGGTGGGGATGTTAGTAGCATGAAATCAGGCAGCCCGCTTAGCACCTGAAGGCTTCCCCTAAATATTAATCTAAGCTCCTTCATCCTCCTTGACAAGTGTGTATTCACTATAATGTGAAGCATGAAACACTGTGTCTGCAGAGTACAAATTGCTCTCATGCAGACCTGGACCATTGGAGACCACACCACTCTCCTACTGATTAATTTTGAAAAGACATTTGACACTCTGGATTGGTCCTTTCTATTTGGAGTACTAACATGCATGGTGTTTGATGCAAATTCCTTGACGTATGTACGAGTCCTAAATACAAACCTCATGAGCAAGTTAGGATGAATGGAATTGTTACCCTGTCCCTTCCTGCAGTCACAGCACCAGACAGGGGTGCCCACTCTCCCCTCTGCTATTCATCTTAGAGATGGAACAACTGGTGACCTTGATGAGATGTTATGCCCAGGTGCACGGATTTCAATGGGAACCTGCAGGAAGGACCACATTTTGCTATATCCTGCCATCCGCAGGATGCTTGCCCCACCTCATTCAGATTGTGAGCCTTTATGCTGGGGCATCTGGGTTAAAAGTTAATTGGTCAAAGTACACCTCTCCGCCACTTATAGCTGGTTTCAGAGATCCAGGTTGGCAGTCCCAACTCAGTGTTTGCATATAGAGATTCAAATGTGTGGGTGTTCACATTGTCTTTGATCTGAAGCTCACCTAGGATGTTAACCACAACCCGGTGCTGACTTGGGTACAAAAAAGACAAATTGATGGTTGCATCTCCTTTTAAATGTAATGGGTAAAGTGATCCTCTACAAAATGGGAGTTCTGCCCAGTCTTTTTTACATTTGCCCTCTTCCAATCCCTCAAAAACTGTTCAATGATTTGTGAGCTACTGCACGATCCTTCTTGTGGACTAACTGCTCCCCATGAATTGTGCTGGATAAATGTATGCCCTCAATTTGGGATGGGGATCTGTGAATGCTGAATACGAGACCATACTACAGGGAGTCATAAATAGTCGTCCTAAATTATTACCTCTACAGTGGACATAGGGACCTCTCCTTATGGACGGAACTTGCCTTAGTCGGTAGGAATAAAGTATTAGCTATCATATAATCATGCAGTGCTAGTGCAGGTTCCTTTACAGAACTGACCACTCTGACAAGATGACTCATGAAACACCTGGCTAAAACATCATGGGCCAAATTTAAGTAAAGTGGTGTTGCATCTGATGCAGTGCCACTTTTCTTGCACCCCCCTTCACCCCCCCAACGCCACCATCTGTGCGCCATATTTAAGATACGGCACACCATGGTGGTAGTTAGAACACCATGGTAGCGTCTACATTTTTTACCCTATTGTGGCACTTTGCTACACTAGCGTCAAAAATGTTGATGCTAGTGTAGCAAAGCGTAAGGAGGCCCATTGATTTAAATGGGTGCATCATTTTAATGACTGCTCTGAGCAGCCATTAAAAATGACAAATAAGATGGCATAGTGAAATCTTTTTAAATCATTTTTCAAGCCTCCTAATGGGGGAACGCCCCACCCTTGCATACATTATGCTTGGCGCAGGCATAATGTAGTGCAAAGGGTTACAAAGTAGCGCAATGCATGCATTATGCCACTGTGCAAATATGGCGCAGCATTTTTGGCCATCTAACGCCACATTAGCATTAGACAAATGTGTCATTAGGCTGGCGCTATGGGTTCTTAAATCAGCCCTTCAATTTTTAATCATGCATTTTTAACAGTGGAAGTCATGGTTTTTAAGCTATGTATTCTACTGGTGTTTTGTGTTTTATCATGTTTTACAAAATGTATGTGTGTATTTTTTATGAATGTCTTTGACATTTTGAATAAAAGTTTTTTTTTTTGATTTATCGATTGATTGTGTGCAGAATTGTAAATATGTCTATCACTACGAAACCCTTTTATAGCCTCTGGTGGATGATCACAACATCACTTTGTGTAAAGGTTGACCCTGCTTTTCAACAGGATTTGGCAGATTATACACAGCTTCCCATCAGAACAGCTCTCCTTGAGTGGTGCCATGCGGCCTTCAGGCCTTGCAATGTCCACTGGGAGCAGGACTAACCTCTACTGCTCAGCACCATCATCTACTTCCCAGAACAGTTTTCAATTTTAATATTTTGGAAATACCTTTTGGAATCATCTTGTACACCACTTGCTCTTAACAGTAAATATAAGGCTTAGCTTTCCAGCAGTTCCTTTAAGAGTTACATTTTGACCAAACCTGCATGATTTATGCTTTGATCATTTCTGGACAAAGCACCTGTGACTGTCCCATTTCCTCAAGGCTTGTACTAATTAAGAAACCTTTCTTAGTGCTAGAGACCTGCACTCTAGTCATTCTGTTGCTACTGCTGCTTTACCTCTATTCCTTTGTCTTTTGGCAGCACTCACCTGATGTGCATCTCAGAATCAAGTCTCATCCTATTCCTCTGTGTCTGCGCAGTAATAGGTTCCTGTCCTTGGGACATTATTCCAGTGCCAATAGATCCTTGGGCTTCAAATACTACAGTTTCATGAGAATAACCTACCTCAAACTGAAGTCTAGCTGTTTTTTTGGGCCGTGGCCATTACACCCCCTCATTTGGGAAATGAATGATTTTCATAGGATAACCTACCAAATACTGGCACACTCAAAGAAAATCTACTCCTGTGTCCCACTCACCGCAGGTGCAAGATTACACATTTTAACTCCTGCAGGCTACTAATTCAAGCAGAAAATATCCTTGGAAACAGTGAAATCATGTTCAGAGACATGTTTTTCTTGAACACAGGCAATTGTTTGTGCTTTGCACGTCATTTAAATGCAAAATTCTCTTTTCAATCATCAAATACATTTCACAAAAATGCACATAATGTCCCAAAAAGGTTTTAAAATTTCACAACTACATTCTTAACTTTACCCACCCATCATACCGACTTTTCAGTGCACTGGGGAGTTAATGGGCGTCCAGCTGTATCTGTTAAGTCTTTTGATTTCTTTTGTACAACAAATCCAGTATAAAAACAACAGATTCATGTTGATATATGATCTGAGTACATTTATTAAAAACAGAAAACACGTTTATAACTCATTTCCATAAGGTCTCGGTCATTTTTTTTGGACGCTGGGTGAGCCTGAGGTTCCTGTACCAAGTTCCTGAAATCTATTTGTCGTGGTAAAAAATGTGCTGTCCAATTACAAGTGCATAAGCTGTGCTTGAGTATAAATGAGTGTTAGACTTGGCATCGTTGTTGTGGTCTCCCCTAACGTGTTGCCTCTGTTTCCCAGGTTGTTGATGTGTGCTGGACTCTGTTTTTGCTATTTTTGTTACTCTGGGCACTTTACCACTGCTAACCTATATAAAATATGTATGTAATTGGATCTCCATGATTGGCATATTTGATGTACTGGGAGGTCCCTAGTACAGTGCACTTGAGGTGCCCAGGGCCTGTAAATCAAATGCTACTAGTGGGCCTGCAGTACTGGTTGTGCCACCCACATTAGCAGCTCTGTAATCATGTCTCAGACCTGCCACTGCAGTGTCTGTGTGTGCAGTTTTAAACTGCCAATTCAACTTGGCAAGTGTACCCACTTGCCAGGCCTAATCTTTCCCTTTTCTTACATGCAAGACACCCCTATGGTAGGCCCTATGTAGCCCCATGGGCAGGGTGCAGAATATGTATAAGGTAGGACATATACTAATGTGTTTCATATGTCCTAACAGTGAAATACTGCCAAATTCGGTTTTGACTGTTGCAAGGCCTATCCCTCCCATAGGTTAACATGGGGGCTCCCTTTAAATATGATTAAAGCGTAGATTCCCTTTGGGAGCGGATAGACATTTGGAGTTTGGGTTCTGTACGCTCACAATTTCAAAATACATCTTTCGGTAAAGTTGATTTTAAGATTGTGTGTTTGAAAATGCCACTTTTAGAAAGTGAGCATTTTAATGCTTAAACCATTGTGTTGCTCTGCCTGTTTGTGGATTCCCTGTCTGGGTCAGTTTTACAGTTGGGCTGTTTGCACCTCTCTCTAGACAGTGACACAAAGGGAGCTGGGGTGTAGCCTTAATATGCTGATGAGCCATCTGTGCTGGGAGGGAGGGGAGGAGTGGTCACTCATGCCTGAAAGGGCTGTGCCTGCCCTCACACAATGCAGTCTCCAACCCCCTGGTGTGTGTCTGGGGCCTGGCCTGGGCAAGGCAGGATTTCACAAACAAGAGAGACTTTCCTTTGAAGTAAGCCTACTTCAAAGGCCAAAGTGGGTATAAGAAGAGCACCCAAAACCACAGACTTTAGGTCACTTCTTTAAATCAAGAGGAACCTCTGCCTGGAAAAGAGCTAAGGAGAAGTGCTGCCCTGCCTGTGACTGTGCTTTTTGGAGCTATCCTGCAGTTGCTGCTTCTGTCTGGTGAAAGGAGCAAAGACTGGACTTTGTTCCTGCTTGTGAAGAAATCTCCATGGGCTTGTCCTCCTGTTGTTGAAGTCTCAGGGTCATCAAAGACTTTCCCTGCCAGCACCTGGACTCTCTGCTGGGACTTCTGCCTTGCCAAGTGGTGCTCTATCCAGTTCCTGGGGCCTTGACAGGTAAAGCTGGCAGACCAAGATTGAAAATCTACGCATAGACCGCAGTGCGGGGAAATTTCCGACAAAACCTCTGAGACGCGACTGAAGAAACGACGCGCCACCAGCTTTGTGGCTGAAATCGACGCTCCACCTGCAGCGGGGGCTGGAAGATCGATGCACGCGGTTGGAGAAACGACACCCAACACCACCAACGGAGGGTGGTAACATCGCAAACCACACAGCACTGTTTTGCTAATACCGTGCAGCAAGATTTTTGATGGAAACCTTCCTAGGAGCGGAAAAACGACGCAACACCTGCCCAGACCCGAGTGCTGCCTCCTGTGGAGAGGAAAACTGACGCACGCCGAGTCGACCGGAGAAGGAGAAACGACAAATAGTCTCATTTCGGGTCAGAAATCGACGCATCGATAACCTTTTTCAACGCCCGTGCGTGTTATTTTGATGCTACCCAGGTAATTTTCAATGCTAACAGTGTTTTTACTGTTTACTAAATGATTTAAGACTCTTTTGCTTTTAAAATTAATAACTTGACTTGTGTATGCTGGTTTTTTGTCGTTTTGGTCTTGTTTTGTTTAGATAAATATTACCTATTTTTCTAAACCTGTGTTGAGTCATTTTGTGGTGTTTTCACTGAGTTGCTGTGTATGTTGGGATAAATTCTTTACACCTAGACTCTGAAGTTAGGCTTGCCTGCTCGTGCTAAGCTACCAAGGGGGTGAGCGGGTGTTAGCTGAGGGTGATTCTCCTTTACGCTGACTATAGTGAGGGTCCTTGCTTGGACAGGGGGTAACCTGACTGCCAACCAAAGACCCCATTTCTAACAATGAGCAACTTTTGTATTTCTATATGGACTCGCATGGCACAAACCAGGAATTCCCCAAACCACATCCTCTATAACATTTTCCAACAGCTCTGAGGATTCAAATGTTGTATTTAATTCTTTTGCCAGCAGAACAAATGGTGACCTTCTACCCTATCTAGAAAGTCATCCAGAACTGGTACAGTAGGGGAATCTTGATGCTTCATGGGAAATCTATTATAAATATTACCTGCAAGTGCAGATTTCTTCCCCTTGGTACTTACTAGTTTAACAACTAATAAGTCTCTAGTCTTTTTATGGTGCAATGTAAGTTGATGTTGACCCAAATCATAAGACCCCCAACTGGTCATCCCATTGGTGAAGTAGGCGTGCCTGTGCTAAAATTAGTGGACCTCATTTCCGGCCCAGGTCTCTTGAAAGGCATACACCAAAACCATCGATAAAGTTCCTCCTGTCCTCACAATTGACCTTGGTGTTAGTACCTCCAAGTTCCAGAAGAAAACCTTTAGCTTCCCAGAATCTGCAGGCATGGGGGGCTGTGTAAATTCTCTGAGTTGACTCCTTGTTGCAATACTTGGAGATTGCCTCTCTACCACACAACTCTCATTAGTGTGAGAAACTATTACTTTGGAGGTCTGGGGGCATTCATCTTCTCACATCAAAGTTCTGAAGTTTGCTGACTCTTTGACCCTGTGCCCTGTGGGGCAGGCATAATGTAGAGCAAAGAGAAACAATGGTGTGCCTCCTTTTAATGCCTGCTCAGAGCAGGTATTAAAAGTGCCGGAAAAAATGACATGAAGAAATCTCTTATATTTCTTTGTGCCATTTATTCAGCCCCCCCCCAATGGGGGATCACCCCCTTGCATACATTATGCCTGGCACAGGTATAATGTAGCAAGCACAAAGGGTTACAAAGTGACACCATGCATGCATGGCTGCACTTTGTAAATTTGGTGCAGCGATTTTTGCCTCATTGGGCTACATTAATGTAAAAAAAATGACGCCAATGTGGCACAAGGAGGTGCAAGGCGCTCTTAAATATGCCCCTTAACATACACCACTTGAAATAATACTAAAGAGAAGAAAAGAGGTGAGCTGGTTTGAACGGGAGGATGTTTCTTTTCAGCAGTTTTGCTTCTATTTTTTATCGTCTGCAATAGATGCTTCGCGTAGGGAAGCTTGCAGCTGTGTCCTTGTTTGAGACAGCTCTCTCTTCTGCACAGATGCAAACAGTGTAGTGTTGTGTTGGCTCTCACCATACTGAATGAAGATAATTTACTAAAAGTTAAGAAAATGCACACTGAAGTGCAACATGTTCTAAATAGGCACTATGGACCAAAGAGTATACTTGTAATTTTGAAGAGTAGTTTAACAATAACTTAGGGGGTCATTCCGACCCTGGCGGTGCTTCCTGGGCCATTCTGACCGCGGCGGTAAAGCCGCGGTCAGAAAAGGGCAACCAGCGGTTTCCCGCCGGTTTACCCCTGGCCCATGGAATCCTCCATGGCGGCGCTGCTTGCAGCGCCGCCTTGGGGATTCCGACCCCTTCCCGCCATCCTGTTCCTGGCGGTTTTTACCTCCAGGAACAGGATGGTGGGAACGGGTGTCGTGGGGCCCCTGGGGGCCCCTGCACTGCCCATGCCACTGGCCACTGGCATGGGCAGTGCAGGGGCCCCCTAACAGGGCCCCATAATGATTTCGCAGACACTGAAAATCGCGACGGGTGCCACTGCACCCGTCGCACCCCTACAACGCCGCCGGCTCCGAATTCGGAGCCGGCTTCATTGTTGAGGGGGGTTTCCCGCTGGGCTGGCGGGCGGCCTTCTGGCGGTCGCCCGCCGGCCCAGGGGGAAAGCCAGAATGGCCGCCGCGGTCTTTTGACCGCGGTGCGGTCATTCGGCGGTGACCGCCACGGTCAGAATGACCGCCTTAGTTCCTTTGTATTAGAGTTCCTAAATATTCCATGGTAGGTGAACACACTACAAGTAACATACAAACAAGAACATAGTAGTTCAAAAGTGCTAATATGTGAAAATGTCAAATAAAACTTGGCTCTGATAATGTCTTGGGGCTTTCATGTGCTTAGTAAAAAGTGACTCAAATTGATGGTGAATACATGTACTTTTTTAGGATATCATCATTAGTAATTTAAATACATTTAATAAGTGAAAGAATATACATAGTGGTCGCAATAAAATTCTAGCTTTGATTAAGCCCTCCTGGAACTGGATTAGACACTACAGGTCATTTCTAGGTCCTAGAAAGAAAATGATTGACTCCTTTATTGTGCATCTTGCATTGTTAATAAAAACATAACTAAAAGAAGGAGGTGGTGTCTCACTGTATTGTAACTTGCTTCAGGGACTGTTATTATGCAACTAACAGAATGGATATAGGAAGATTTGTAAATTCTGTTAGGGGCAGGGCGGACTTCGCTGTCTTCTTGAGGAATAAGACCTTTGTAGGAGATGTGCAAGGTAAGGCTTACATTGCTGAATAACATTACCAAGGAGTACAGCATTGATAAGATGGAGGACAACTATACCAGCGAGGAGACAAGAATAGGGAATAGTGTTATTTTAGCCCATATCAAGAGACTTACAGTAGAAACAGCGCTATATGAGGACTACTTTCCAGAGATAACAAGGAAGAATATAGGACGACGTGGAGAGAGAGAGACGATCAACCTACTTACAGGACACCCAGCCCAGTGTTTAAGATGAATGTATCATACATGCCAGAGGAGAATACCATGTTTCCAACTAAGGTAGGGGATACATTTATTGATTTCTTAATTTTAATATGGATGCACCCCTTCACTTTGCTGGGGAGATACCTACTTTGGAACTGTCACCTCAGACAGAGGAGGGAATTAAACAATTGATTTAGTCTCTCACACCAGGGTATCATTAAAAAAAAATCTGTATTCTCCTACTATTCTACTCCCCAAAAGGCAATACAGGACCTACAAGTTTTAAGCCAGATACACAAACATAGGGTTCTTTAGTACCTGTTGTGCCTGTCACCAATATCTTCTATACCTGAAGAGGCACAGTATTCTTCTCTCCTCAGTATTTTTCAGCATTAAATGCCCATGCACAGAGTGAGGTCCTTTTTGTCTCCACCCTAAAAGATACCGAGTACACTTCCTTTACTGAGAGTCCCATGGTCAATGCACAAGAAGTAAACAGAGACTTCAACAGCCTACACCTTGAAGGTGGAAGCATCATCTTGCAGTACTTTGATGACCTTCCTGTTGCATCTCCATCACTTGAGGCCTGTGAAAAAGACACTGTAGCTCTCCCGAACAACTGCCAAGAGAGAGGACACAATATACTCATTGTCAACATTACAGTGCTGTGAAAAAAGAGGTGACTTACTTGGGATATCTGGCATCCAGAGTCACATACCAGATATCACCTGACAGTATAAAGCTGATTCAGGGCATGAAGCCCCTGTCCACCTAGAAAGGAATTAGGTACTTCCTGGGGATGATGAGGAATAGTATATTTGTAGGAGAAATGCAAGGTAAGATTTACATCACTGAATAGCATTACCAAGGGGGGTAGCATAGATAAGATTGAGGACAAGGATACCAGCGAGGAGACAAAAGTAGGGATCAGTGTTATTTTTGCTCATGCCAAGAGACTTACAGGAGAAACAGCACTACATGAGGAATGCTTTGCAGAGAAAACAAGAATGAGCATAGGATAACGTTGAGAGAGGGAGAGAGACAATAAAACTTTTTACGGGTCACCCAGCCCAGTGTTTAAGATGAAGGTGTCATACAACGCCCGAGGAGAATACCATGTTTCTAACTAAGGTAGGAGATAAATTGATTGATTTCTTAATTTTCGTATGGATGCACCCCACCACTTTGCTGGTAAGATATCTCCTCTGCAAATTTTTTGCCACAATATATGTTTCAATAAATGTTATTTGCTTGCAAGTACCTGAGCGCAGGTTAGAATTAGCTAACAGAGTGATAACTGCAGCAGTGAGCACTGAACTAAAACCACGGGAAGAGAGATTCTTTTAGGGATAGCTTCAGAACAACATGTGTCTATAGCTATAACACCAGGTTTTTAACCTAAAGATTTGGTTCCCATAGTCAAACACCTTCAGGACTAAAAAATAACAAAAAATATCACATTTACATTGGGACTTGTGTCTGTGTTGCGAGATGATGAATGATGATGTTGGACTGCAGTTTTAGAAACTTGAAGAGAATGTGGCCTTAAAGATGACTGAAAACAAGGTTCTACAGCTAGGTAACTGAACGGGTTAGAGAAAAAATGAGGCAGGATTGTTGGAAAAAATGCCCTCCCCATAAAGTAAAAAAAAAGAACGGATTGGTGGAATTGCCTTATGCACATCAGGAACTGTCACCTCAGGCAGAGGAGGGAAAAACAGTTGATTTAGTCTCTTACAGCAGGATATCCTAAAAAAATCTGTTTTCTCCTATTATTATACTCCCCAAAAGGCAAAATAGGGTGTACAAGATTTAAGCCAGATAAACACAGGGTTCCTTTATCGATGTGCTGTGTCTGACACCAATATCTTCTATGCCTGAACAGGCAGAGTATTCTTCTCTCCTTAGTGTTTTTCAGCATTAGAAGTCCATCTACAGAGTGAGGTCCTTTTTGCCTTCACCCTAAAAGGTAACCAATACACTTCTTTTACGGAGAGTCTCATGGTTCATGCGCAAGCAGTAAACAGAAACTTCAACAGCCTACACCTAGAAGGTGGTAGCATCATCTTGCAGTACGTTGATGACCTTCTTGTGGTATCTCCACCACTTGAGGCCTGTAAAAAAAACACTGTAGCTCTCCCGAGACACCTCCAGGAGAGAGGACACAAAAGACTCATTGTCAACACAGCAGTGCTGCCAAAAAAAGAGGGGACTTACCTGGGTTATTTGTATCCAAAGTCACATACAGCATATCACCTGACAGTATAAAATTAAATCAGTACATGCAGCCCCTGTCTACCAAGAAAGGAATGAGGTACTTCCTGGGGATGATGAACTACTGCTACCGGAGAATCCCTGAGTACTGATCCTATGGTGCCATCTTGAGACCATGTACGCCAAAAGATGCACCAAACAATATTGTATGGACTAATAAACATTCAGACTATTTTAAGACCTGAAAGCAACATTGTTATATTATGTCAGCATAGGGGCTGCCTGGCTACAAACTGCCCCTCCATCTCCATGTGTCAGAGCAAAATGGCATTGCAAATGATGCCCTGTTGCAAAAGGTGCACTGACACAGCTGGAAAAGACCTGTAGCATACTACTGTGTGACTTTGCCTTCATCATTGACTGGGCATCGGCAGCTGTGATGTTAGAAAGGATGTCTCCCATTGTGTTAGACTATACTTGTATTGTTTAGGTGTCACATTTGGTACCGTTGTTGTTGTCATCTGCAGCGACACAAAAGTTTTCGGATGCCAGGCACAGGTTATGAGGTCATCTTGTTGTCTAGTTAAAAGATGCCCATCTGTTAATTTGGCAATAGTATTACTTGTGATAGGTTATTATGATGAGATCCCTAAGCACTACTATGATAACAATGTAGAACACTGCACCACACCAAGACCAGATTTCCACAGACACCATTAGAAAAGGCAGACTATGAGTTGTATACTGATGGTTCGTCCAGCAGACACGAATTACAGAACAGGTTCTGCTACTATGACACCATAGTTTAAGGTGCAGCTCTGCCACCTGGTGTAGGAGGCTGGCCTGGTTTGTAGTGGGTACCTTGGGTACTTACACCTAGACCAGGTCCAGTTATCCCTTGTTGGTAAATGTAGTAATGTTCTAGCAGCTTAGGCTGAAAGAGGTAGCTATAGCAGAGCAGCTTAGGCTGAACTAGGAGACATGCAAAGCTCATGCAATACCACTTATAGTTAACCAGTACTTATAAACAATTAAAGACAATACCCAGTGTTACCAAAAATAAAGGTATTTATTTGGGTGACACAGTTTCAAAAATATCTTAGAGACAATAATCCTTCTGGAGTTAAGTATTATACACAATATATACACTAGACACCAAAATTAGCCAAGTAAATAGTCAGAGAACAATTAAAACAGTAGGAAATCCTATAGAATGCAATGGGAGAAAATAGGTCTACGGGCAACACAAACTATATACTAAAAAAGTGGAAAGTGAATCACGAATTCCCCCCTAGACAAGTGTAGTGTGTGCAGAATGACTGTGAGAGTAAGAATACATTAAAAGTAAGTAAATTTCTCCACCCCAGAGCCCAGAAAAGCAGGAGTGATGTACTGCAAGTTTCCTTAGGACACACTACACATCGTTTTTGGGATTTGCAGAAGCCAACCAAGTCTACAAAGAACAACTGCTGGATTATTGATACTGAAGACCGGCAAAGGAAGGGGACCAAGTCCAGAAGTCGAGAGAAGTTCCAGGAAGGACAGGAGCCCCTGCCAACCCAGAAAAGGGTGCAACAGAAGAGTCCCTGGTTAGTTGAAGACCACGGAAATGCACCCTAGGAAGATGCCAGCGGGTTCCTGCCTAATGCAAAAGATGTCCCACGGCGTGACAATCGTTGCAGATGAGATTTTGTGTTGGAAGGCAGCAACAGGAGGGACCTGGGGGACTCAACTCTGTGTGAGGAGGAAGATGGTGCCCTCAGCTCTTTAGAGATCCCTCAGAAAGCCAGCCAGCACCCCCAGAAGACACAGGATCCAGGTTCAAAGTAGGTTCAAAATGCAGTTGATGCAACACAACAAACGAAGTTCCCACGCCGCCGGAGAACAACTCAGCGAGTTAAGAGTCACAGGGTGGAGTGCTGGAGACCTGGGCCAGGCTGTGCATGAAGAAATTTTGCAAAGAGTGCACAGAGGACATCAGGAGGCTAAGAAGACACAAAACACAGGGGTACTATGGTTCTCGGGGAAGGCAAGGTCTTACCTCCTTTAAATTTTGTCAGCAGGACCTCAGGACAGTCTATATTGATGATGTCCACCCTCTGCGTCCTTAGGAGCATGCTCATTGCCCTGAGACGAGTTCCAGGGTACCAGTCGTCCGTCACTCCACAGGAGATTTCATCAGTCCTTCTGGTGCAGGATGAAGACAGGAAGTCCCCAGAGCATGCACACCATGGAAACTGTTGCAGTTGCTGACCTGGAGCTGAGGTTGCTAAAGAAAAGTGTCTCTTGTAGACACTTTGTTGCAGTTACAGCGTTGTTTGGAGCAGGCTGCGGTCGATCTGAGGTCAGAGGATGCTGAAGTTGTTGTAGAGGATTCCTGAAGGAAACTCGCAAGCAAACTCTGAAGAGAACCCACAGGAGAGACCCTAAATAGCCCTGAGAGGGGGATTGGCTACCTTATCAGGTATGGACCTATCAGGAGGGGCTCTGACGTCACCTGCTGGCACTGGCCACTCAGAGCCCTCCAGAGTGCCCCCACACCTTGCAAAGCAAGATGGCTGAAGTCTGGGACACACTGGAGGAGCTCTGGGCATCACCCCTTGGGTGGTGATGGACAGGGGAGTGGGCACTCCCCTTTTCTTTGTCCAGTTTCCCACCAGAGCAGGGGAGAAAGGGTCCCTGGACTGGTGTAGACTGGTTTATGCAAGGAGGGCACCATCTGTGCACTTCAAAGCACTTCCAGAGGCTGTGGGAGGTTACCCCTCCCCAGCCTGTAATACCTATTTCCAAAGGGAGAGGGTGTAACACCCTGCTCTCTGAGGAAATGCTTTGTTCTGCCTTCCTGGGACTGGGCTGCCCAGATTCCAGGAAGGAAGAACCCTGACTGTGAGTTGGCAGCAGCTGTAGCGGCAGTTCAAGCCTTAGAGAGCTGGTTTGGCAGTACTGGGGGTCCATGGTGGAGCCCCCAGGATGCATGGAATTGGCTCCCCAATACCAGATTTGGAATGGGGGGACAATTCCATGATCTTAGACATGTTACATGGCCATATTCAGAGTTACCATTGTGAAGCTACATACAGGTATTGACATATATGTAGTGCACACGTGTAATGGCGTCCCCGCACTCACAAAGTCTGGGGAAATGGCCCAAACTATGTGGGGGCACCTTTGCACTTAGTAACTTTGCACCCAACCTTCAGCAAGTGAAGGTTAGACATAGAGGTGACTTACAAGTTACTTAAGCGCAGTGAAAATGTCTGTGAAATAGTGTGTGCACTATTTCACGCAGGCTGCAGTGACAGTCCTGTGTAAGGGTTTGTCTGAGCTCCCTATGGGTGACAAAAGAAATGCTGCAGCCCATGTTGATCTCTGGAACCCCAATGCCCTGGGTATATTATACTAGGGACTTATAAGGGGGGTCCAGTATGCCAATTGAAATTGGTAAATGAAGTCACTGGCCTACAGTGACAAATTTAAAAGCAGAAAGAGCATAAGCACTGAGGTTCTGGTTAGCAGAGCCTCAGTGACACAGTTAGGCACTACACAGGCATACACATAAGGCCACAAACTATGAGCACTGGGGTCCGACGAGCAGGATCCCAGAGAAACAGGCAAAAACATACTGACATACATGTGAAAAATGGGGGTAACATGCCAGGGAAGATGGTACTTTCCTACACCTGGCACGTCTGCCCACCAAGCTGAGCTATATTCTGCAACAAGAGCATGCATCCTAGCTAAGGGGAAAACTATTAGCATTTACACTGGCTCACGCTATGCCTTTGGAGTTGTCTATGATTTTGGCCAGCTGGTGCAATGTACTGGTTTCATAACAGCAGCAGGGCACCCTTTCCAATATAGTCCTTTTTAGTAAAAGAACGTGTTAAAAGCATTACTACTAACCCTGAGGAGAGTGGTAATAAAATGTGAAGTCCACACACGAGCTAATACTAAGATAGCCAGAGGTAATGCCATGGCTGACACAGCAGCAAGAGAGCGTGTGCGACAGCCAGTGCAGATGGTGCCTTCAATGGCCAAACGTATTCCGAAAATTCAGTTTATTCAGAGTCAATTGTGACTAGCTGATATGAAGGAAGCACAATAGTCTGCAACACAAGATGAGAAAAGAGTGGGAATTGATGCTGTATGTCAGCAAAATTAGGAGGGATTATGGAGCGACAATTATGGAATGCCTGTGGCCCAATGCAGTATGTTCCATACCATTATAAGGCTTGTGCATGGAACCACACATATGGAACAAGGGGGAATTGATGCGCTAATTAAACAGACAGGAGTGGGTTTGCACTAGGGCCAACAGCTTTCATTGCACGATTCTGCTCCCAATATCTTGTCAGTGCCCAACATTCTAAAGGTTGGTACCCATACTAAGTTGCTTGCACTGCAGGGTCCCTTTATCAACCTCCAGATACATGTTTACTTCCAGTGAATGGATTGAAATATTTGCTGGTGTGGATGGATCGGTTTCAGAATGGATGATGGTGTTTCCAACAAGGAAGACTGATGCTGCAACAGTTGCACAATGCTTGATGAAAGACTTCATACACAGGTTGTGGCCCCCCAGGTCGTAAAAAGCAATAGATGGGGTGATTTTGTGCCTTCATTTGTGCAAAAGATGTGTGAATGCTTGGAAATAGAGTGGAAAGTACATGCCCCATACCACCCCAAAGTTAATACCAGGTGGAGAGGATGAACTGCAAAATAAGAAAAATTGATAAGCAAATGCAACTCAGGCAACAGGCCTGGAATGGCCTAATACTATGCCTATACTGTTGCACGCCATAAGGGTGACACCATCTAGAACAACTATTTTGCCCCCCATGAGTTACTAATGGGCCTGCCTATGTCAGTGGGGGTGGAGTTGCCTCTCACACTGTTCCAAGCAGCACTAACATTTCTGACTATGCTGTAAAGTTGCCAGCAGTCTTGAGGCATCACTGCCTCTGGGAGAAAGAAGCTTTGCCCCATCCGTCCTCAGACGTCACACACCCTTTTTAAAACTAGAGACATGTTCATGGTGAGAAAAATAAAAGATGTTTATTTTACTTCTAGGTGGGCTGGAGCACATCGTGCTCCTAGAGAAGTGGACTGCGGTCGAAGGACAACTTCAATGGATTCATGGAACAAGATGCGGACCTGCACCACCACCTGAGACAGAGGTACCAGAAATTGATAAACATCTGTCACAAGAGGAGTTGTGCAACAAATCAGGCAAGGGGAGGACAGACCAGAACATTCCTAAGGGCCACACTGAGGGCCCATCATCAAGTGTGAAAGGGAAGATGGCACCAACTGAGAGGTGATGGCCTGCACCTGCAGAAAAAGACTGAATAGGACAACGCAGGGCAGGTCCATGAATTCGCCCCTGAACAAGATGACTGTGGACCAGGAGGAGAAGTAGATGACAGAACAATGTGCCTTTAAATTACTGACACTTACAGAAAGTGCCCTGGGACAAGGAGACTAAGTTACACTGCACAAATATGCATTGCATAGTGCAAATAATATCTGTTAGACACTTAGGGCCTGATTCTAACTTTGGAGGACGGTGTTAAACCGTCCCAAAAGTGGCGGATATACCACCTACCGTATTACGAGTCCATTATATCCTATGGAACTCGTAATACGGTAGGTGGTATATCCGCCACTTTTGGGACGGTTTAACACCGTCCTCCAAAGTTAGAATCAGGCCCTTAATATTCTGTGTGTTGCCCATATTACAACCACCAGCTGATACCATACTGCCACAGGAAGTAGTAAGCATTGAATACTAGTTTACCATTTTCTCTATATTACAATAATGATTATGTCATCAGTGTATCTATGTGACAATATATGCATTTCATCTAAGCTAAGCCCTGTGTAATGCCATCCAAAGATATGTAACTATATGTATGTATATATATATATATATATATATATATATATACACATACACACACACACACATGTATATATTTTATTCAAATGGTCTGAAAGAGATTTTCGGGTGGCGCACTCAACAGCCGGTGCTGATGACAGACGAGACCACCCTCGATTCAAAGGATATTCACCGTACTCCAGGAGGTTTGCAAAAATCCTGCTTTATTTAATATTACAGCAACCACCAATGTGTTACAACTTATTACAAGTCTTGGTCATGGTCTAATGCTATGTATTTAAGGTACTATGTTTAAGGATGGCCGCCACTATAGATCCCGTAATATCGACATATGTACTTTTGTCTGTTTTCCATGTTAGTATCTATTTAAAGTTGTCTATTTTAAACCCACTCCATGAGTGAACAAGGCTACGGTTGAAACGCGTCAGTGGGGAGATTTGATTTTCCAATAAATCACAGGAATTGACAGCCCATTTTGGGGTATCCGGGTTTTCCTTGAATTTAAGGATCACTTTTTGGTATATTATGGGGGCTTCCCGGAAACCCGGCCTGCACCGCTGTGTGTCGACTTCCGCATTCTGGACACTTTTTGGGGATTTATAAATAGAAATTTTGTGTAGGTGGATGTAATATGGGCCCCTTTTAGAACTCTAATATTTAATATATGATTTTGCAGTATTATCAAATGTATGGAGCATTTATATTGGATGATATAGTCACAGATGCTTGAGAGACTACTGCTATGCATTTAAGATACTATGTTTAAAAATAGCCGCCACTATAGATGCCGTACTATCTACATATGTACTTTTGTCCATTTACTATGTTAGAATCCATTAAAAAAATTCTATTTTAAACCCACTTCATGCGTGAACAAGGCTACGGCCGAAATATGTCGGTGGGGAGATTTGATTTTCCAATACATCATATGAATTGACAGTGCATTTGGAGGTGTCCGGGTTTTCCTTGAATTTAAGGATCACTTTTTAGTATCTATATAATTATATATATACATATATGTTTTTACACTGATGAATGGATAAAAATATACTAAAGAGAAGATTGTTGGTTGTTGGGGAATGTATGTACTACATAGATATCATACTTAGATATAGTTCTCACCCAGACTATCTCACTTCTCACTGTAACAAGTTGCCCGGCGCTGCAGAGGCTTCCAAATCTGACCTTGACTGGAAAAACTTCAACAGCTGTTCTGTGCCCTCTTGGAGGTCTACTTGCTTTTCCTGACTTCAACGTTAGTTTTGCTCAGCAGCTTCTTCCTTTATGTAACACTGATGAAACCACTGAAGGTGCAAAGAAACAATCCAGAATTCTTTTGGAATTATCCTATTAAATCCATGCTCTAAGCCACCCTGAAAGTCTGGAAGATGACATGAAATGCTAAAAGTGTCTCTACATCATTGGCCCACACTATAAGATACGTATATGTATTTCCTTAATTCCATAAATGATATATATTTTATGGAGTTCATTAATTTACGTCGGTTTAATATGGTCATTTGTAAACTCCTCTCCTACTTGTCCTCATCTTGGCCAGGTAACATTTCGGCTAGCACTAGCAGATGCCCAGTATTATTTAAAGTACAAAACAGGTGACCATTTATAGCTATTTAAATGTAAAGAAATCACATATGTTTGTAAAGTTTACAAGTAAAACAAAGTGAAAAGCAGCAAATATAAAAGATGACATGCGTACCCTAAACGTGCTGTGGATGAGCTAAGAAGACTGAGTGGAAAGACCTAGCATTGGGTATAAGATACCCAACAAATTGTGCAGGGTATGTGTCTGGATGACACCAACATCAAATACCACACTGAGAAAGCATCTCCACTCTGGTGTGCTGAAAAAGATTAGGCATAATCATGCAAAAGGTCTTAAATCACAAATGAGCAACCTGTAGAAGACAGACATATTTTAATTGTTAGTATCCTGAAATTTATACTGCTCTCTTCTATTGTATGAGTCTTTGTCCTCTCATGAACCAGCACAAGACCAGGCAGCCATAAGGTGTGGTCCTGTTGACACTAACTTTGAAAATCAAATAAGATTTGAGATAAAGCACCTTCACAGGATCGGGGCAGTGTTAGCCTCAACAATGTATGTGGTAATGTGCCCCTTACAAAGTCAAAACTGCCAAATAAATAGGCATCTCAATCAATTAAATAAGGCTTCTTGAGACAAGGTATCAATGAGAAACCATTAAAGTGCATTACAGAAGGCAAAATATGATTAGTCTCAAAATCAGTCAATGCACATAATATATCAAATATAGGGAATCAGTCAAATGTCACAGGAGAGCTGACATAAAGTCATGCCTCAGCAAGAATATTAAAATAATTTTAAGCCCTAATCATGAGACAGACTGACTAAGGTCTGCTCTCTAAGAATCAATAGATGATTCTTAGCTCACCTCCAAAATAAGCTCTTTTTATAGGAAAATACACAGTGAAAATCATAGTCGTTGAGGCTCTCATTACAAGTGTGGTGGTGGCCTGGACCGCCACATTAAAACCCTGGCGATCGGACCACAAGGGAAACCACCAGCTCCACCAGTATCTTGGATCCCGGTGGTCTGGAGGTGGCAGAGATCCTAATCCGCCACTGCAGTGCTGCAAGCAGCCTGCCCTGGGGATTATGACCTCATTCTCAGCCTGCACTGTCTGTGCGTCTCCTACCGCTGTAGGCTGCAGTACTTGGAAGGATGCCTGATTGTTACTGGTTCTGGATTGGCCCAGAGAAAGGCAACCGCTTCTAGTAGCCAGGGTGCAGCTGACTTGAAAAACGCCAAGGCAAACCGTACCCACCAGAAAGAGTCCCAGAGGAAAAACCCAAGTAATGGGAAAAAAACTCTATCACAGTAACTGCTGAAAACGAGGAAAAACAATGAAAAAAGACAAAAAATAGAAGTCAAATTTGCAGGGGAAAATAAGATGAAGCGAGTAGAAAAAAACTGGAGACAGGAGCGAGGATCACCGCCAAGGAAGTGTTTGCAACGCAAGGAAAGAGGGAACTGCAGTGCTTATATACCATCAGAAAGGAAGTGACAAAAACAGGAAGAACACACAACACCATCCTGGATTGGGAAAAGGCACATAGAAATGACTGGGAAGAAAAGCCAAGTCACAAAGCAAAGAAAAAATGCATGCTGGGAAGACAACCACAACAGAAGAAGACAATATCGACCCCCAAGAAGAAAGAAGACATGAACTAAGAAGAAACAAGAAGAAATGAAAAAGGACCCAAATAAAGGTAAATGGGAAGGGAAATTCAGGGCGGTTGCCAGGGGCCACAGCGTGACCTGGAGCCCAAAATGCGACTCCTGGGCTGCATCGTGGCACACAACCCCAGGCAATCATCAACAAATGCGCTGCGGTGTCCTGAAAGTCCTGAAAAGTGGACTGCTGGCCTAACCGCGGACCACAAAAGGGACACCACAGTAGTCTGTGGCATCACACTGCCAGCTTTTTCATGGCGGTAACACTGCCATGAAAAGGCTGGTGGACACCAGTTGCAGGGGGCCACAGGGAGCCCCTGCACTTCCCATGCACTTGGCATGGGCAGTGCAGGGTTCCCCCTGGCCAGCACCGCCACAATGTTTGCTGTCTGCTTTGCAGACAGTGAACATTGCGAGGGTGCTGGTGTACCCTGTGGGTTACAGCAGTACCACCTGCTCGATTATGAGCCAGAGACTATGCTCAAGCCTGTTTCCCACTAGGGTGGCGGGTGGTAACCGAGGTTTCTGTCCACCAGCCAAGTGGGAAACACTCAATGGGGCCTGCGGGGAGGTAGCCGGTGTGGCAGCAACCTCCCTGCTGGAAGTTCGCAGACAGTGTAAACTGTCTGTCAAACTCGTAAGTACCCCCTGAGTGATTAAAATGTTGAAAGGCCCAGCCAATAACAATAAGAGTCTGCTTCATGAAGGTAACCTTACACTTTTGGATATGTTTATTATTCTTTGCAATTCTTAAAGGAAGTAGTATCTTTACTATCATTTTATGTGTGGGGTCTCAGCCACAAGTGCAAAGACTCTGCAGTGGTAAAGATACTATTTGTAAAATTAGTTTTTGAATTGCAAAAATTTATAAACTTACACTGAAGTGTAAGTTTACCTTTGTGAATCAGGCCCTACATACGTAAGTGCAACAATACAAACACCCCTAAAAATAAATAATTATTAGTTCCCTCTTGACCTAATATCATCAGATGTGACAATACAAATCTAGGTACACACAACACAATGGCCAACTGATATCATGAATAGACCTGTTGAAAGCCTTTGAACAGTTAAATATGGAATGAAAGCATCCTTCGAGGTTTGACTGCGTTCAAGGACAGCATGTCAACACAAAGCATTACATTAGTGCACATTTAGCTATGTGCGATGAGAGGTAAAATTAAAACATGGAGAGGCCGAAATACAAGATAGAGTTAGGTCTAGGTTAGACCTTGTTTGGACAATGTTAAGAAAACTTGACTTTGTAAAGTGCAGGGGTTTTGTTTTAGTGCACAACATTTATGACATTAAGACTGCATTACTTATTAATCCGATTTATTTCTCACAGCCCCATTCCATGTTCTCATTATGGATGCCAAAAGAACTAATAATAGACATTCTATGACCTTCAAATTGAACTTATCAAAACACATCATCTAAATACTGCTTAATGATTTGTTTTTGTGTAATTTGTGAATCTTCTCTGATATAAACTGCGTATAACCAATGAATACGTTCTTCTGTAAACTGTTTCTATGTAGGTAGTAACAAATCTAACATAAAGCGCTGTGTTAACCAGTGGGTCATGCCTGTTATTAAAACTGCAAGTCCACGAATAAAGTAAATAAAATAAATTTGAGGAGACATTTTGAAACGATTTTAAGTTGTCATACAATGCAATACGATGAAGCCAAAACAGCACTAATATTATTGGGTCTCCTGTAGATTTTAATACATTTGCCAAAGGTAAAACACTCATCACAGTGAACGGAAAGACACAAAGCATCGACCGAATTTCTGGTTAAAATCCTTCAGAGACTCTGTTTACCATGTGCTGAGAGACTAATGGGAGTATAAATGTTGTGCTATGCAATGTGGAGCAGTTCAAGCCCTTGTAATATATTACAACCTCCGTTTGGTTTATCTAACCATCGGCCCATGACAGCAGGCCATTTTTGTTTTATTAAACCTCTTACATATGGTACTGTAAGATTCTCCAGAGATATAGACGTTTGGACAGACAACAATGAATGAAAGATTAAAATGCTGAAAAATTAATTGCCTCGCTAAACAACAACGCTCTATGATTTTGGCATGCAAGGGCTGCATTTAGCTTTTTCTCACAGCATGACTACGTCCAGCTCGGTTTTGCGTGCAGAGAAACCAGTGAAATGTGCTGTAAAATACTAATGATGAAAACATACTAAATCAACAATTTTGATCATGCGTTGGGTTTTCCAAGAAACAATCATTTTGCACATTTTGAAATATATCTCACTCCGTGTACTATGAAAGCTTTCCCTGGCAGGGGTTTATAAATATATTTATATTACCTAAAATGTACTCATGCTGTGCAAGTAAGAGGTGTATTTGAAAAAAAAAAAAACTCAAGTCAATGAGTCTGGAAATGAGACCCACAAGGAATAAATGATGAAGAAGAAATATGGCAAGGGATGTGAGGAGGAGGGACGTAGGCAAGGACATGTTTCCCAATAAGTTGGTAATAATATATGAAATGCATTATATATGATATAATATAAAATTCCAGTCAGGGAAGGAAACATTTTGATAACGTGCCAAAAATCTGATTCATAAATATTTCTTAATTTTCCGCAGGTTCAAGTAAAGCTTCCTCAATGTTTTTACGGGACCGAGAAGGGGCACACTGGGTAGAATGCTGAGGGTTGTAGGTGTTCTAGTTCATAGGCGAACAAAATATTAGTTTAGGTTACCAAAACTACGGTCTGAGATCTGGCAGAGGGTAGCGTTGACTCTGAAAGGAAAACAAATAGACCTACAACGAACATCTGTGAGTAAAGGTCTCAGAAGAGGTGAGGTTTTTCCTAAACCAATTACTTTACAGGATAAGATGTTTACAGTAGAAGTAGTAGAAATACTTTATCCGGTTATCAACAAACATCAGAGTAAAAACAATATTTCATAATATTCAAATAGAATAAAAAGATACTACTACTATAAAAAATCATAACAGTCATTTTAAAATCTTGTTTTAAAATGTCCTGGAGCCTCTAACAATCAGTAAATCAAGAATATTTAGATTTCTGCGGCAGTCGAAATAAATCATTACAGATGGACTCAAATAATATAACTATATAACAGGATAAAATATATAAATACTATAAAAGACATAAGAATCATTAGGAGTCAAGTATTGATAAGAACTTACATCCTTATACCAAATGTTCAGTAAAAATCTGCTCACTGCAAAAACAATGGGTTCCGCTGTATCACCTTTCAGAATCCTTAGGGCTTGTAGGCATCGAGATGTCTATAATTGCTGGCATATTGGATGTATCAATTTTCTAGGTGGCACGCTGTACTCGGGACAGAAAACAGAACATGGGCTTCGGTTTCATTCGCTGACTCACATGAGGGACATACACTCGATCCTGTATCCCTACACCATTTATAGTAAAGGATCTTAGGGGTAATGAGCCAAGCCTAAAGCCGATATACAGACTTTTGGCAAGAGCCGGATTAATCTTATCATAATACGGTTCAAAGTTTGGGAGAAACTTCATTTCCAGGATTTGTACGTCAGAGAGTCATAATCATAAGCCAAAGTATGCTGCTTATTAATGTATTCCCAGTAATGATTCTTAAGCACATTGAGATCAGCTTTACGAAGCAAGTCTGGCTCATCCCAAAACCACCCTAGGCCCAGCCTACATAGCCAGTCATACACTGATTTTTGCCCAGGGTATACGTCCAGCATGTTCCATAGTTATCAGATCTCTTAGGGAATACCTATGATGGCTCAGTTCATTAGTAGACCACAGGCGGACCCAATAAACCGAAGGCTTTAAAGCAGCCAGATCAACAATTCTCCACACGTCAAGGTCTAAATAAAGTGGGGTTAGTGGGGTACTTGCAGGTAATAATAGCAACTTCCTTACAAATTTAGTTTCTGCAGCAGCTAAGCAGCTCTGGTTACAGTGGCTCAAGATCTCTGCGTCAAATAAAGCAGTGTTTTGTGCCTTGGCTCGATAGACTGATAGGGCTGGAGAGACAGAGCGGCAATTGGTGTTCTTATATACCCTAATAATGGCTTTAGATCTATGCTCTATGGTTAGAGAAGACTTAGTTAGTGGATGCAGAAATTTAAGGTCGCTAGTTAGTTTGACTCCTAGATCATCAAAACAATTAACCCTTTCTAATATTTTGCGGCCCACCCAAACAGTCAGTCCCAGTTCTCTAGACCTACATAAATTCAGAAATCTATCGAAAAGGGCCTTCAGCCCAATTGGTGTTTTGAATATGAGTAATGAATCATCTGCAAACACTAAAATAGGGATTTTTACATTATTGACAGTTGGAGAATCATTTTTGCAATCAAGGGGTTCCTTTACCACATCATTCATATAAAGTGTGAATAATGTAGAAGCAAACACACACCCTTGATGCACTCTATGTCTAATAGCAATCCTATCAATTAATTCTCCCTGACTGCTCCAATGCACCTGGGCATAGTTCTTCGAATAAAGCTTAACAATCAACCCAAGCAAGTTTGAGGGAACCATCATGTTCACTAGCACATGCCACAAGATGTTACGTGGGATGAGATCAAATGCAGCTTTGAGATCTACAAAGGCTACATAAAGCCTTTGTTTTGCTAGTAGAATATATTTCCAATATAGACTGACTAACCTTGTCATAAGTACTGGTCTTCAGACGGAAGCCTGCCTGCAAGGGGGACAACATTTTCTCTTCTTCTACCCACAGTAACAGTTTATCTAGAATTTACCTAGCAAAAATGCTCTTGAGGTTGTCAATAAGACATATAGGCTTGTAATTGGAAGGCGCAGGAGCATCACCTTTTTTATAGATTGGAATTATCTCACCCCCCCATGTCTCGGGAATATCTCCTTACTTTGAGATAGCATTAGAGAGGAGATTTATGTAGCTATTCCAGACTAATGGCTCCGATTTATACAATTCTCCTGGGATTCTATCTAGTACGGGTGCTTAAGCACATTTCAGGGCTTCAGTTGCCCTGGCGGTATCATCAGGACTAAAAGAAACTGGACCTCCCATGTCCCCTCCACCATGATCAGATACAAAAGCCTTAGTAGGTACCTCATCTTCAGTACATACGAACTTGTAGGTACAGACTGGTAAAGTGGGAGACTCAATAGTCGGGATTGATATGATAGCTATGGGAGCTCCCACTTCCAGACCTTGCTGTGGCCACCAACTTCCAGAATAACTGGGTGTCTCTCCTACCAGCTGCCACTAGCATATCCCTCCATATCAAGTCCTCCCACTCTTTTTTGCACTTCTGAGAACTCTGTTATAATTCCACCCAGCTATCACTATTCCCTCTCTATTACCCTCCTTAAAGGCCTTTGTCAGGTGAGCTTTGGCTGCTTTGCAGCCCGCATCATACCATCTGATTTTTTTACTCCTTCCCAACTTACCTTGATTTTCTTTATGAAACAGTTCCTGCAAGCCTTTAAGTAACTGATTATGCACATCTAAGATGGGGATATGAGTGAGCGAATAACCAACATACCTGGACAAATAAGGCAGTAAATCTTAGAATACAGATTTTGGTTAGACATCACTGCCAGCCATGAAAGCTAATGGCCATTATTGGACACAAGAGGTTCAAGGACCAGCGTCACATAGGTGCTATTCTCCATCCTCAGTGCTTCCCCAGATAAGAGTAAAATCATGGGATTATGGTCGCTAAACAAGCAGTTCTAAACTTTCATATCACATAGGAGAACCAACAATCTCACTTCTAATAAGATATTATCAATAACTCTAGAGTGACTACCCCTCTTAAAGGTGATAGCCCTCTCAGGATTGGATGCTGTGCAGCTATTGCAAGCTCCTAAGTCTCTACTAACCATCTGTGACACAATTTTAAGGGCAGAAGCTGTATAATGGTAGTATGGTTTTTCGCTCTAAAGGAGGAATATTCCAAAGCTCGTCCTCTAAATTAGTGACCTTGCTGAAAAATGAGGAGGGTTCAAATGAAGTATTAAAATCATCTGCTATGATGATGTTTACATCAGAGTGAACAGTTTCTAGTGCCTCTTCCAAGGAAAATAATGTTGGGGAATCTTTACTTGCAGCAACCTGTTGTACGTATATATTAATAAAAGCAATGCGGACTCTAAAGGGGAATGTTATATTGATACCCAAAACATCAGGCAAATCTCTTTGCACGACCTTACGGAGGCTAGGTAAGTCATTCCTCTATAAGGTTAACAAACCCTCACTAACCCTGCCAAGTTTCTCTGGTGGCTTAGCCTCTATGCTATATGAGGTGTAACCTTTTAAAAACATTTTCTCTGTGGCCTATTTTTCTTGAAACATGTAGATATCACACTCCCCAATATGTCAACCATTCAGCATCCAACAATTTTTGCTCGATTCCAGCCAGATTCCATGACATCAGCATGAGATGGCCATTAGAATTCTCTTTATCTCTCTCACCCATGCCACTGCAACATTTTTCGACATACTCTGGGGATAGTGACTGCCAACCCTCCCAAACTGGGAGGAAAAACAGTGGCACTACAAGGGGCCACTCCCTGTAGTGTGAGTGATAAACCTACACAATCCTCAATGCCATTATCATTTACTTGTCACAATGAGTTCCCCTGCACTACAAGTGTAACACCATTATTAATACCTATGAAATCAAGAAAATGTATATCAGTATCAGCCATGGTCACAGCCATATCTTCACAATTACTGTCCAACTGCTTTATCCTAGGCAAGCAATTGTTAGCATCAATGTTGTCCTCATAAATCAGTCAATCCACTTTTTCAAGATTAGATTGCTCATGCAGGTGTACATTTGGCCCGTAATTTAATGGCTTCTGCTGTATAGTCACCAGGGCACCCCAGTGCATCTTTCACTTGAACCAATTCCTGGGCGGATAATTTTGGTCTCATTGCAGTCGATTGGCCCTCGCTGTAGTGACAAGTATATAGTTCAAATTTTATACGATTGTCAACCAATATACTGGAACTCATCTGTACTGAAATGTAATAGTTTGCTGATAAATTAGATGAGTATCTTTTTGCATGAATGATATCGAACCTAACTACAGACAGGCAGTTATTTTTCATGCTGAGCCAAACGCTAACCTTATTATTCAATGCTTCTGTGTCTTCGTGAGAACCCTCCTTCAGTTTGGGAACCTGCGTTAAATAAATCAGCTTCTTACAATCTGGGGTGCCGCTCTTGAGCTATGGGTAAAACCTCTCCTGTGGGGCTCAATCATCTCTTAAAATGCGATGTCTCAAGCTTAATATATTCTGGTGAGGGAAAGGATAGGAGAGGTTTGGTTCTATGCTTCGAGGGTCCCACAAATTAAAATTCCCTTGATGACTATTAGGACCCTTAAAAGCAGGGAGGTTGCCAATAATTCTAGAACCAGGTCCAGCCCTCTCATCAGGGCAAATTAATTGCTTTGATACAGGTGGATCATTAATCGCCACAAAGCCCATCCCAGCTGCATGAGAAACACCTTTGTTAGAAGTCCCCAATTCTTGTTGCCCTGGTGTCCATTTGAGACATCTCAGAATTGGTTAAACTTCCCTTCGATATTAGTACTTTATTATTATCCCCCTTGCAACTTCCCGAAAACAAACATCTATGTTCCTCAAGCTTCGCTACAAGATAATCCATTTTAGTGCCCAAAGCGATAATTAATGCTTTATATTCATCCAGTTTAAAGTAAATAACTTCAGTATCAGAGGCACACTCCCTTGGTAATATTCCATCGGTTAGCTTGACTTGCTGCAGGGTTCAGCCAAGGCATAAGTAGGTAGAGCAATATTTTTTTTTGTTGCTAAAGGGTCAAACCTGTTTGTACACAGTACATTCCTGTTAATATTTGCTGTTGGTGAAAGAGGTTGCCTGGTCGGGGCGACATTGTCAATAAGAGGTCCAACTAATTTCTCCTCTTGACAAGGTTGTAGGGCACTAGTAGATGGCAAATCTTCAGTGCCCAATTGGGGTGCATAGATACATTTCTTGATTTCATGAAAATATCAGAGATTTTAATTAGTCCCCCATTCTTTGCCCCTTTAGTTGACTTGCCATTTAAAAATTATTCTACCTCCTCAATAAGATTGTCAATGTCAGGAAATTTACTTGTATTGTCACTCAATATTGGCTCATTTACTCCAGGCTGCGTAGGCGTACTTGATTTCTTAGAACTGCCCTCTGGTGTCTCAGCCTCCCCCGCTTTGTCCTTCCCCATAGTTATCTCAGAGCATGCCAACAATCAGACAACTTCGATATTTGCTAACTTACTTGATGTTCATTTGAAAAGTTGTACGCCGAGTCCTGATGCAGAAGGGTAGGCCCAGCCTCTGCCAGTCGATTATGGTCAAAGACGGGCCAGGTCTCAACCCGGGCGTGACCAGCACATGTCCATGAAATGGGAGCCCGGTCAACAATTTATGGAAGTGCCTCCAGGTGCGGTGTAACAGCTGTACAGGGAGCTGGCCCAAGTACTCCCTGGGGCTTGTAGTCTGCCTGGAGCCCTGCTGCAGTGTGAATCACCCACACTGCAGGAGCCTAATCACCAATATATGGAAGCGCCTCCAGGTGCTGTGTAACTCTACATGGAGAGCCCACCCAGGTGACCCCTGGGGCTTGTAGTCCTGCCTGAAGCCCCGGTGCAGTTTGACTCACCCACGCAGTGGGAGCCCGGTAACCAATTAATGTAAGCGCTTCCAGGCGCGGTGTAATTGTGTACAGGGTGCTGGCCTAAGTGACCCATGGGGCTTGTAGTCCTGCCTGGACCCCCGCTGAAGTGTTTACATTAAAATTATACCCCAAAACAACTTTTCCAGGATATTTGCAGAGCAAAATGTTTTGTGAAGTTTGCAAAAGTTTGAATTTTTTCAAAAAAGGGAAAATGTAAACTTTGCAAAATTTATGTTTCATCTCCCCGCTATTTGGGTGGTTCCTCAATAAATCTATTAGTATAAGGTGCAAAACAATTTTTAAACAAATTGCTCAAAAATGCTGCAATTTTCAGTAGAAATCCCTGATCACATTGATCTGTGCTGAATATGTCTCAGAGGCAACAACAAAGTGTGGCTTTGGGTCCAGTCAATTTTTTTTTTTTCATAAATAGAGACCCCCACCACATTGTCCAGTACATACTAAACCTCGTCATCATAACCAAAACCTTATCCCCATGATAATCATGTAAACTTAACATCTGCACCTGAGGGCATGAGAGAGAAACAGCACCCCAAACTATGTTCCTCATTACGAGGCTGGCGGGCCGACCAACATGCTGCCAGCCCCATAGGGAGGAGACCGCAGTTTCCCTGAACCTATTATGATGTTTCCACTGGGCTAACCAGTGGAAACTCCATATTTGGAGGTTTCGCTGGTCAGCCTAGTGGAACCAGTGCTGCAGCATTGGCCTCTGCTCCAAATTGGGCAAAGGCCAATGCCTTCCCACAGAGAGGGCCTCCAGCCCTATCAAAATGTGCACTGTCTGCTGTAGCAGACAGTGTGCATTCCAAGGGTGCTGGGCAGGGGTGCCCCTGCACTGCCCATGCCCTCAGCACTGCCTTTCGACCAGCCATTTCATAGCGGGGACCCAGCCATGAAAAGGCTGACAGAAAGAGGACTTGTTATCAGCACTGAGGTGCTGAACCTAGCACCACTGTGGCTGACCACGACTCTGACCGCTGCCATCCTGTCGGGAACCATGCTCCTGGCAGTGCCGGCGGTCCCCTAGCTGTCCAACTACCAGGGTCATAATATGGTGGACGGACCGCTAGGAGCACAGCGGTCTGACTGCCACCATGAGTCTGGCTGTCTTAAGACCGCCAGACACATAATAAGGCCTTATATTCTCTACTCCTACGCAGCTCTTAGCTACAAGCCGAGATTTTGCACCCAGAAACTACTCCAAGCACTGAAGCCAGTGGACTTGGTGCACCAGAATACAGAGCAGCATGGACTCTGGCCATTGTGACTGCACCTTTTACTGAGCAGAACTGAGGCCCATTGTTCTTGATAGCAGCACCCATGATAGAGCTTCCCAGTAACCTGGCTGCCAGTAGCACATAGTTTTTATGCAATCCTTTGATCCTTCCCCCAATATAGTGACACAGATTTTCAAAACAAAAACGATTAGGCTACAGTCGCTTCCATCATATGGAACTGACCATATACACAAAGGGGGTCATTCCGACCCCGGCAGGCGGTGGGTGCCGCCCGCTGGGCGGAAACCGCCCAAACACCGCCCCGCGGTCAAATGACCACGGGGAGCATTCTAACTTTCCCGCTGGGCCGGCAGGCGATCTTCAAAAGATCGCCCGCCGGCCCAGCGGGAAAGCCCCAGCAAAGATGAAGCCGGCTCCGAATGGAGCCGGCGGATTTGCTGGGGTGCGACGGGTGCAGTTGCACCCGTCGCGATTTTCAGTGTCTGCCAAGCAGACACTGAAAATCTTAATTGGGCCCTGTTAGGGGGCCCCTGCACTGCCCATGCCAGTGGCATGGGCAGTGCAGGGGCCCCACGACACCCGTTCCCGCCAGCCTTTTCCTGGCGGGAAGGGGGTCGGAATCCCCATGGCGGCGCTGCTTGCAGCGCCGCCATAGAGGATTCCTTTGGCTAGGGGAAAACCGTCGGGAAACCGCCGGTTTCCCTTTTCTGACCGCAGCTTTACCGCCGCGGTCAGAATTGGCCAGGAAGCACCGCCAGCCTGTTGGCGGTGCTTCCTCTGCCCTGGCGGTTACAAACCGCCAGGGTCAGAATGAGGGCCAAAATGACTGCTAAGGCTCATGAATTAATTTTAGCACCTCTTAACAGGACTGTCAAAAAGTGAATGCCAGGACTGGTCACTACTTTTAAACTTCAAATGGATCCTCATCAGTTCTTCCCATCAGGACTACAATGATTTGAGTGAGATAGCAGATGTACCTTGAGCAAGGCTTAATGTTCTTTAAAAGGATAGTATCAGACTGTCCCAACATGACAATAATGTTGAAAAGTTAATAGTGCTACAACATCTTAACAATGATGACAGTTTTGTTGTATTTCATAAATGATAATGTACTGATGTTAGAAATAGTAATAGGTTAATTTGAATGCATGTTAAACAAAAGTAACCTATTGTTGAAAAATGGGTCATTGGTAAGGGCAGGTGAGTACCTAGACTTAGCAATAGGCCACTAACCTCCACTTAGGTCTAGTTAGGTCTCAATAAATTAAACCCAGCTCAACCCTTGGTAGCTTGGCAACGAGCAACAAGGCTTAACTTACGAGACAAATGTGTAAAGCATTTAAAAATCACAAAACAGTAAATAAGTAAAATACAAACCACAATACATATCCAACACAAATTTATAAGAATAGACTATGGCCCTCATTACGATTCCGCCCTCCATCATACCGCTCCGCGGTCAGAAGACCGCGGAGGGTATTATGAGTTTTTCCCTGGGCTGGCGGGCGGTCTCCAAAAGACCGCCCGCCAGCCCAGGGAAAAACTCCCTTCCCACGAGGATGCCGGCTCGTAATAGAGCCGGCGGAGTGGGAAGGTGCGACGGGTGCTGTTGCACCCGTCGCGTATTTCACTGTCTGCAAGGCAGACAGTGAAATACATTTTGGGGCCCTCTTACAGGGGCCCCGTGACTCCCCCTCCCGCCATCCGGTTCCCGGCGGGAGAACCGCCAGGAACTGGATGGCGGGAGGGGGAGTCGGAATCCCCAAGGCTTGGAGGATTCCTTGGGGGCAGCGGGAAACCGGCGGGAGACCACCGGTTTCCCTTCTCTGACCGCGGCTAAGCCGCCGCGGTCAGAATGCCCTGCGGGCACCGCCGGCCTGTCGGCGGTGCCACCGCGTCCCGCGGCCCTGGCGGTTACAAACCGCCAGGGTCGTAATGAGGGCCTATATCTTTAAAATGACACCAAAACGATTAAAATCGGATGAGGGGAACCTGAGATATGAATTTTTAAAGAATTAGGTGGTCATTACAACCCTGGCGGACGGTGTTAAAGCGGCGGTAAGACTGCCAACAGGCCGGCGGTAAAAAATTTGGAATTACGACCGTGGCGGAAACCGCCAACAAAGACAGCCACTTCAACACTCCGACCGCCACGGCGGTACAAACAAACAGCGCGGCGGTCACCGCTAACAGACAGGCGGAGGACAATGTACCACCCACACTATTATGACAGGCCAATCCGCCACCTTTTCCGGGGCGGATTCACCGCGGATAAAAACATGGCGGAAACAGGAATTTCAAAGGGAAAACGCTCACCTCTACACACTCCATGAGGAAGGAGGACACCATGGACCCGGAACTCCAAATCCTACCTGCAATAGTCTTCCTGCTCCTGTACCAGGAGCACCAACGCCGGCGGCGAAGACCACGGTGAGTACTGCACCTATGACACAGGGGAGGCAAAAAACAGGGACACACACACGCAACACCCCCACCCTCAACCACAACAACACACACACTAATACATATCTATACATTATAGTTACACCCCTCATTAGAGACACCACGCATATTCTTAGCACTTTGAGTGACGTGGAGTGGGATAGCAACATGTTATTGGTGACTTTAGACGTGGTGTCTCTTTATACCTGTATTAATCATGATGATGGCTTAGAAGCCTTAAAATTATTCCTAAACTAAAGATCAGCAAGTTTGTGGGACCATACAACGATGTTATTGGACATGGTTAACTTGATTACGACTAATAACTTCTTTTTATTCAACAATATGTGGTTTCGACAAAAATGTGGTGTGGCGATGGGTTCTAAGTTCTCTCCATCCTATGCAAATCTGTTCATGGGATGGTTTGAACACATATGGATATGGGGCCCAGATTCTGTTATTTGGCAAACACATATATTGTTTTGGGGTCGCTATATAGACGACTGTATAATGATTTGGACAGGCGGTGAAGTAAAACTTATGGAATTCTGTAGTTTCTTAAACTCCAACAATATGAATGTCAGATTTACGTATCAATTTAGTGCTGCCAGGATTGAATTCTTGGATGTAGAACTTTTCATTACTGAAGACAGAATTCAGAGTAGGCTTTTCCGTAAGGCGACTGCTTGTAATTCTATTTTGCATGCTAAAAGTGCACACCCCAGACATCAGGTGGCATAAATTCCCTTTGGAGAATTTTTGAGGGCAAGACGTAACTGTAGCATAGATGCGGAATTTGTTACCCAGATGAATGACATGGAAAGGAGGTTTTCAGTACGGGGTTATTCTAATAAGATCATTAAGAAAGCACGACAGAAAGCTAGACATATAGATAGAAATGAGACTTTAAAATTTAAAGTACAGAAAGAGACCAAGGAGACATCTAACTTGGTGAGGTTTATAACGGATTTCATTGATGCTTACTTGATCCTGAAGAGATTTATGAACAAACACTGGAATTTACTTCGGCAGGAAGAGGCATTGAAGGATGTGGTGGCTGGAGGAGTCATCACATCATTTCGTAAAGGCAGAACCTTGAGAAATTTATTGAGTCCTAGCTTCACCACCATCTCCTCTAATATAACATGGTTATCCCAGAGAGGGGTGGGCTTTTACAAATGTGGCTCTTGTGGAGTTTGTCGTTGGGCTTGTCACAAAATGCAAGAATTTTCTCATGATGGTAAAACATTTGTAATTTGTTCCACTATGGACTGCAACTCTAATTTTGTTGTATATATAATTCGCTGTAAATGTACTAAAATGTATGTTGGAAGCACTATAAGATCACTCAAAATCAGAATAGGAGAACACGTTCGGGTACTTAAGAATGGGGATGTGAGGTATCCCTTAGTAGCACATATGACAACCTGTAATGCACAACCAACCAAAAAATACTTTGAATTTTTTGGATTGGAGCATGTCCCCCGTGATCCTAGAGGGGGCAATAGAGAATTACGTCTACGCAGACAAGAAGCACTGTGGATTATGAGACTTAGAGCCGTGGAATCAGGAATGAATTCTGATAGAGAACTGGAATTTTTCTTAGGGGACTGAATTATTGCCTTCTGTGTTATATAATATACTAGTTCTTATTGTTTGTAATAATTTATCTGTACATACAAATATTGTGTGGGAAGAATATGTCTTTAGTCTACTACTGTTTAGATATACAGTGTGAATTGTGCACACACGAGTTAGTAATCAAGGTTCTCAAACGCGCAATAGCTCGCAATCAATTATTGGGGATGTAATTATTTCCCTTATGATATTATTCTTTTTCAGCTTACTGACTGTTTGAGTAGGAGGTGATTAGTAGCTTAGATATGGCTAATTAGTATTATTTTTGCTATTAGGGTTATTATTTTCCTGTGTTCTAGTGTTATGGGTGCCTCACTCGTGTATTTGATTTGGTGGTATACTTATTATGTTCCCTTTTATCAAGTACTGGCTTGTAGTAGTAATGCCAGTAGTAGCCAATTTACTATATTTGATTTACATTTTGGATTTAATTTAATTTGTGTTGTTTAGTCATTTTATAGTAGCTGATCATTTTATCGTTAAGTGCTTTTTCATTGTTTTTTTTATTATTTAATTTGTATTTATTTTTTTATTATTAGTTATAAACCACCCCTTTTCCTTTTCCCCCCCTCCTTTTTTTTGTCTATCGAGTGTAATATCCGTAGTGCAAATTACTCAATATGGTTGAACTACAATGTTGGGCGCATTGGCTGGCCGTTTTCGATGTTGGTGCCCCGTGTAATCTGAATGACGAACCCAGAAGTGTATTTAACTTCCGGGTTCGGGTGTGCGCTTTCAGCGCACACGCTAGGCGTCCGTATTTGGAGACGCCGCTTTTCCTAATACTTATTTGCTGACTTAACAGCTCTGGGTAAGTCAATAATAATGGCGCAATGATCTTGGAAGGCACATATATATTTAGACATTAGTTTAATTTTCTAAGTCGAGATATTATCGGGACTTTTGTGGAAATTTTTTGTGCTCTTTTATTACAATATATGGGGTATTTCTGCTGTTAAATTATGGATTTCTGATTTAACCTCATGGATATGGATCATGTCTGTCATTGCACATTTTGAATAATTAAGGAAAATATTCTTTGCCTTTACGAATTATTAGTTTGTTGAAATGTATGTACTCTCCCTTTTTCTTCACATTAGATTGGAAGTATTGATTGGATAGCAGTTACGTTTGAAGTACATATTGATTTGGATACGTTTTGATGACTATTTGTTTCTGAATTGTGGTGGATTTACAAGGTATTTGATTATAATTAATTCCTCTTTGGATACTTTAACACACTATGGGTTGCACGTGATTGTCTTTGGTGTTTTCTGACTCTGGTCTTTCACTTATAGTTGAGCATGCTGTAAGCTTGTGTTTTCTTATCATTCACAGGTGTTTTAGTAGGTGTATTTTAGTAGTGTTTTTGTTGATCTCTTTTCTCTCACTTGTATGAGGTGATAGTAGGATTATTTATTCCTCCCTTTGGTTTTGGTCACAATTTATGTGAATTGGGCGATTGAGCATATTGGTCTTAACTCGTGTGTTATCTTTATGATTTCTAGCCCTGAAGAAGTCGTAAGGGATGTAAATATTTCCCAAGACGAAACACGTGTTGGCTGGAAATACAATCTACCTTTGATGTTCTGAATTTTCGCAATAAATTTTGGCTGGAAATACAATCTACCTTTGATGTTCTGAATTTTCGCAATAAATTTTGGATTTATCAGTGGACTCTAGAACTTGCTTCATGAGACATGGACTTTTATGATATTATGCTCTATATGATCTATCTCTCGTATTAATTTTTTTAATTTTTTGCATGGTTCTACAAGAGGGGACCCTCATTGTGTATTGTACACCCCCCAACCCTCCCGGAAGAATGCAAAGACAAAAGGAAATGAGTGTAACCATTGTAATATATTAAAATCCAGTACACCAAAAACATATAAACACTATTAACAAAATATACACCAAGAATAGTAGTCCAGGGATCGCACCATTTATAGTCCGTGGACCACTGGGCCCAAAATGCATGGGCGAGGCCCACACTCGATACCAGATCAAAACAGAGAGAACACTGCAGGGGTATCAGATAGAAATACAACAGGCACCTCAGGGGGAAGGAAAGGGGGGGGCACCTCAGCCGGATGAGTTCACAACGCCAGATCCACGAGGGGGCTCCATGCCCATTGATGTATCCTAGGGAGTGCAAAGCCACAGTCTCTCAAGTCTGTAAAGTGGGTGCTTTACCCACTGCTGCATCCTGGGGAGTGCAAAGCCACAGTCTCTCAAGTCTATACAGTGGGTGGTTTGCCCACTGCATTATCCTGGGAGTGCAAAGCCACAGTCTCTCAAGTCTATACAGTGGGTGGTTTGCCCACTGCATTATCCTGGGGAGTGCAAAGCCACAATCTCTCAAGTGGATAACAGTTTCCACTGGTTCTGGAGGGGGACTGGTGCCCAGAGTGCTTCATCCTGTGAAGGACAGAGGTAGTGGATGCATGTCTCCACTGGTCCTGGAGGGGGACTGGTGCCCAGAGTGCTTCATCCTGTGAAGGACAGAGGTAGTGGATGCATGTCTCCACTGGTTCTGGAGGGGGACTGGTGCCCAGAGTGCGTGCATGTCTCCACTGGTTCTGGAGGGGGACTGGTGCCCAGAGTGCATCACTCACACCATGACGGTCCCAGCTGCGTCAGTGCCCCTGCCGCTCATGGGCTAGCGGTGCTTGATTTGGCGGTGCCCTGTTCAGCGGTGCTTGCCCTGTTTCAGCGGTGTTTGAGTTGGCGGTGCCCTGTTCAGCGGTGCTTGATTTGGCGGTGCCCTGTTCAGTGGTGCTTGAGTTGGCGGTGCCCTGTTCAGCGGTGCTTGCCCTGTTCAGCGGTGCTTGAGTTGGCGGTGCCCTGTTCAGCGGTGATTGATTTGGCGGTGCCCTGATCAGCGGGGCTTGAGTTGGCGGTGCCCTGTTCAGCGGTGCTTGAGTTGGTGGTGCCCTGTTCAGCGGTGCTTGAGTTGGCGGTGCCCAGTTCAGCGGTGCTTGCCCTGTTCAGCAGTGCTTGAGTTGGCGGTGCCCAGTTCAGCGGTGCTTGCCCTGTTCAGCGGTGCTTGAGTTGGCGGTCCTTCATTGCCCAGCTGGGCTGTGGCTGGCGGTCCTTCATTGGGCAGCTGGGCTGTGTCTGGCGGGCCCTCCTGGGCAGCTGGGCTGTGGTTGGCAGGCCCTCCTGGGCAGCTGGGCTGTGGCTGGCGGGGCCCTCCTGGGCAGCTGGGCTGGCGGGGCCCTCCTGGGCAGCGAGGATGGGGCTGGCGGTGGCCTCCTGGGCAGCGAGGATGGGGCTGGCGGTGGCCTCCTGGGCAGCAAGGATGGGGCTGGCGGTGGCCTCCTGGGCAGCGAGGAAGGGGCTGGCGGGTTTCTTGTGGCCCTTCCCCACCTTTGGAGGTGTCACAGCTGAGTCCACACTCCCACCGGGACCCCTGGGAGCGGCTTGGGTGGCTGGAGTCTTCCTCCTCTCCCACCGGGCACTGGCCAACTTCTGGTGCTTCACAGGGGGGGGACTGGCTGTGCTGTGGCTCAGTGCCACACTGGCTGTCCTGGTGGCCGGTGCACTCCACATACCTGTGACTACAGGCACCACTGGTCCCAGAGATGTTGTGGCTGAGGTGCTAGTTTGGGACCTATGAGATGGACGGGGGGTGGGAAATAGGTCAAGGCTGGACAGGAAAAGTTTATGGGACACACTGGGACAGGTAGCTGGAGGGGGTTTGGGAGTGGAGGAAGAGGTGGTGGTAGTAGGAGGTGTAGGTTTGATGAGTTTTGTTGTGAAGGTGCATGTGCTGGAGGCTGTCGTGAGGTGGATGGCTGTTGGGTAGGTGTTTGGCTGCGTTTGTATATCTTCGGAGGGGGCGTCTCAGACACACTGGAAGAGGACATAGGGGACGTGTGAATGGTAGTGGGGGCGGTGACTGCATGTGAGCAGGATGTGCTGGTGGGTGTGCTGGTGAGGGACGTAGTGGCTGTAGAGGTAGTGCATGCAGGTGTGTGCGTAGACGAGACTGGGAGGGAGGAGGGAGACGAGGAGAGGGACACAGTGGAGGCAGTGGATGTTGGTGTGTCTGCATGTGTGTGATGCTTGCGTGAGTGCCTGTGGGATGTGTGGTGCTTATGTTTGCCTGAGCTTCCCTTGTGTGGTGAGGTGGGTGCAGGCTGGTCTGATGGTGTGCTTGGGATAGGCAGAGGTACAGGGGATTGGGTCTGGGTGGAGGAAGTTGGAGGGGGGAGGCTAGACACAGGGACAATGGTTGCCATCAGTGCTGAGGCCAGAGTTTGAAAGGCTCGGTGAAGGGCCGCCTGACCAGAATGAATGCCCTCCAGGAATGCATTTGTTTGTTGCAACTGCCTTTCTACACCCTGGATGGCATTCAAAATTGTAGACTGCCCAACAGTGAGTGACCTGAGGAGGTCAATGGCCTCCTCACTGAGGGCAGCAGGGGTGACTGGGGCAGGACCTGAGGTGCCTGGGGCGAAGGTGATGCCCACCCTCCTTGGTGAGCGGGCACGGGGCGAAGGCTGAGGGGCTGCTGGGAGGGCAGTGCTGGTAGGGGGGTGTCGGCTTTACCTGTAGATGCGGGGGCACAGATGTTGCCGCCACAACAAGGGAGCTCCCATCAGAGGACGAGTCCGTGTCGCTGGTGTCAGATCCTGTCCCCGCCGTGGAGCTCCCCTCACCCTCCGTCCCACTGGTGAATTCTGAGTCCGTAGTGGGGCCCTCCATGGCCATGTGGGATGCAGCTCCCTCGTGCTCCGGTGCCACTGCTCTTCTGCCTGATGATGCTAATGCACACAAGAACAGGGAGACTACAAAAAGGGGGAGGGGGAACAGAAGAAAGACATGTTGAGTGCATGGATTACCGCTACCGTTGGCGGACAAGACAGACACAGAAGCCCCCTGCACTACGCCGCGCTCTTGGGCTCTACAGTGCAATTCCTGGGAAATGGCCTACAAGGCTATGGACGACATCTGCACACATAGATGACACAGGGGTATGAATAGCTGTACTTGGCACTCTACAGAGGTGGGCTGGGGGGCCACAGGGCTATGCCTTACGGAGGGGCCTTGCCTACGGAACTCGCCCTGGCCTAGGGAAACCCATAGCCCTTCTCCCCCACCCAGACAACTCCACTGCGCGCAAAGTCAGCTGAATGAGAGTGTACTCACCCCCTTGTGTCTGCTGTGATGCCCTCAAGCGTCCATCCAACTCCGGGTAGGCCACCTCCAGGATCCTGAACATCAGGGGGGTCATAGTTCAACGGGCACCCCTCCCACGTTGGGAGGCCATTCCCAGCTGAGCCTCTGCCGTCTTCTTGCTCCAGCGGCGAATGTCCTCCCATCTTTTCCGGCAGTGGGTGCTCCGTCTGTGGTAGACCCCAAGGGTCCGGACGTCCTTGGCGATGGCATGCCAAATATCTTTCTTCTGTTGGGCGCTGACCTACATGAAATGTACAGGGGAAGAAGAGAAGTCATTACCAACTGCACCGTAAAAGTGAGTGGCCCCCATCCCTACCTTTGCCATGTGGCACATGCACCCACCGTCTTTCATGCACGCAGAACTCTGCCCCCTTCCTTCTTACAACCAGCCCTCTCCACACAGGCATAGCCCATACAACATGCTCCCTGTGTACTTACCTGTTTGTCTGGAGGACCGTAGAGTAGCGTGTACTGGGGGAGGACCCCATCGACGAGCTTCTCCAACTCCTCCGATGTGAAGGCAGGGGCCCTTTCCCCAGACGCACAAGCCATTGTCTCTTCCAGACCCAGGTCACAGCAGCACTTGCAGTGTAGGTCCTCTCCTGTCGAAGATCAGGTATCGAGTGATTAAAGAGATAGACAATGGCGGTCACGTCCGCGGCGGTCACGTCCGCAGCGGTGCATACCATCACCGCCGGCGTACATTGTCCTTGGCTCCTGGGACCCATAGTGTCCAATGTTAACCAATGCAGCATTACGCCGCGGTCTCCAACCGCCTACCGCGATGGTGTACAACGCCAGCGCAGTTACCTCACATCCCATTGTCACACTTTAGAGGTCAGGCCGCCGCCATTTCAGGGGCCCACATGGCCTAATTTCCAACTGCGTCACACATACCTAGGCCTAGTCTCAACACACATACAGCCCACATTTTGTGTATGATTGGTGTTCTGTGTAAACTGTGGGTACATACCTCTGAGTTGTTTGACTCTGGTCGCTGTTGTCCTTCATAGGCACCGTCCGCTGGGACATGTGAGGAGATGGCGGAATCCTCCGGTGTACCGACCGCTGGTGGACCTGTCGACAATGGAGGAAAGAAATTTGATAATCACCTACAGGTTAGACCGTGCCACAATCCAGGAACTGTGTACCCAGTTGGAGCCAGACCTGATGTCAGCAATCCACCATCCCACAGGAATCCCCCCTCAAGTGCCGGTGCTATCAGTGCTCCATTTCCTTGCAAGTGGGTCATTTCAAACAACTGTGGCCATGGCATCAGGGATGTTCCAGCCTATGTTTTCCAACGTATTGTCCAGAGTGTTGTCTTCCCTGCTGAAACACATGTGGAGCTACATCGTTTTCCCTCATGTGGAGGATTTGCCTACAGTGAAAGGTGACTTCTATGCCCTTGGATATATCCCCAACATCATAGGTGCCATTGATGGGACCCATGTGGCTTTGGTCCCCCCCCACAGGAGTGAACAGGTGTACAGAAACTGGAAGAGTTATCATTCCAAAAATGTACAGATGGTATGTTTGGCAGACCAGTACATCTCCCATGTGAATGCCATGTTCCCTGGCTCAGTGCATGATGCCTACATCCTGCGGAATAGCAGTATACATTATTTGATGGGTCAACTCCAGAGGCTCTGTGTGTGGCTATTAGGTGAGCCCCTGGAAGCAAGACAGTGGGAATGGTTGTCTGGGGTTATCCCTAAAGGTTAGTGCATGTCTCACAGTTGTCCCTCGCCATGTGCAGGTGACTCTGGGTACCCCAACCTGTCATGGCTACTGACCCCAGTGAGGAATCCCAGGACCAGGGCAGAGGAATGCTACAATGAGGCCCATGGGCGAACTAGGAGGGGGATCGAGCGGACCTTCGGCCTCCTGAAGGCCAGATTCAGGTGCCTGCATATGACAGGTGGATCCCTATTCTACTCACCAAAGAAGGTGTGCCAGATCATCGTGGCCTGCTGTATGCTTCACAACTTGGCTTTGCGATGCCAGGTGCCTTTTCTGCAGGAGGATGGTCCAGATGGCGGTGTTGTGGCAGCTGTGGCGCCTGTGGACAGTGATGAGGATGCAGCAGAGGAAGAAGACATGCAGAACAGGGACTCAGTGATCCAGCAATATTTCCAGTGAAACACAGGTGAGAATACATTCCTGCCTACTGCATGTACTTTTACACTACTACCTCTATCCTGTCAGTCGTTTTCACCCAGTGTATGGTCACTGAGTTGTCACTTTCCCTTACGGTTTCACAGGTGTGGGTCCCAATGTGTGTCATCTGCTTAGATTCCTCATGGACTCGAGCTGTGTGACATAGGTATGTTGACATTACTATTTCATGAACATTTTGTCACTGTAATTGCAAATACACTATTTCAAAATCACAGAAAGACTCCAGATCTTTTTGTGCTTTAGGTGTGTTTATTTAAATGCAAAATATTGGAGGAGGAAGTTAAACGGTGAGGGGTGATGGCGGAGCAGTGTCCATGGAAAAGTCCAGTCTATTAGTCTCACAGGTGCATTGCCCATATGGGCATAGGAAGTGGAGCTGGGGCAGTTTAAATATGGACAGGGTGACAAAGTGGGCCAGTGGGATGACAATCAGGGTGGTCTCATTTCTTGGCGGGGGTCTTGGCATCGTTCTCAGTCTTTGTCCTGGATCTCAGGGACCGTTTGCGTGGTGGTTCTCCGTCTGCAGGGAGTGGGGTGCTGGTGTGGTGGTCCTGTGGCGGGGCGTCCTGTCAACTAGCGCCGGCGGAGGTGGTGGGCAGTTCATCGTCCATGCTAGTGTCAGGGGCCCCTTGGAGTGCCACAGAGTCCCTCCTGGTGTTGAGTACTTCCTTCAGCACCCCTACGATGGTGCCAAGGGTGGAGCTGATGGTTCTGAGTTCCTCCCTGAAGCCCAAATACTGTTCCTCCTGCAGCCGCTGGGTCTCCTGAAACTTGGCCAGGACTGTTGCCATCGTCTCCTGGGAGTGGTGGTATGCTCCCATGATGGAGGAGAGGGCCTCGTGGAGAGTGGGTTCCTTTGGCCTGTCCGCCCCCTGTCCCACAGCAGCCCTCCCAGTTCCCCTATGTTCCTGGACCTCCGTCCCCTGGACCGTGTGCCCACTGCCACTGACCCCAGGTCCCTGTTGTTGTTGGGGTGGTGGGTTATCCTGGGTTCCCTGTAGTGGTTGACACACAGCTGATTGACGTGTCCTGGGGATGGAGGTATGGGCCCGCTGGGTGGGTGCTGTGCTGGTGTTTCCAGACGGGAGAAGGTCTGTGGTGGCCTGTGCCTGTGTGAGTGGAACCGACTGTCCGAGGCCGACGATGGACCGGGCTGGTCATCTAGATCCAGTTGGACAGAGGTTTTGTCATCACTGTGGGCCTCTTCTGTGGGTGGAGTGGACTTGTCTGGACCCTCCTGTCTGGTGACGTTGGGTAGTGGTCCTGCAGGGGTGGAAAAGCATGATTATTGCATCTGTGTGTGGCATGGTGTGCAATGGGTGGGTGACTGTGTACCTCAGTGCTGGCATTCCTGTGTGTGAGCTTGTGTGATGATGGTTTAGAGGGGTGTATGGGTATGTGCACTGGGCATGCTTTAGTGATGGGTGTCCATGCATTGTTGTTACATGCAGGGCTTGGTGTTGGGATGTGTGGTTTGTGATATTGGTACACTTGTGAGGAGTTGGAGTGATAGGGGTGAGGGCGAGGGTGGGGTTATGTGATAGCATGCAGGTAGGGTGTGGGATGTAATAGTTAAGATTTGACTTACCAGAGTCCATTCCTCCACCAACTCTGCGAGGCCCACAGGATGCAGAATCGCCAAGACCTGCTCCTCCCATGTTGTTAGTTGTGGGTGGGGAGGTGGGGGTCCGCCGCCAGTCCGCTGAACCGCCTGGTGGTGTCTTGAGACCACGGAACGCACATTCCCCCGTAGGTCGTTCCACCTTTTCCTGATGTCCTCCCGATTTCTTGGGTGTTGTCCCACTGCGTTGACCTTATCGACTATTCTTCGCCATAGCTCCATCTTCCTTGCAATTGAGGTGTGCTGCACCTAGGATCCAAATAGCTGTGGCTCTACCCAGACGATTTCCTCCACCATGACCCTGAGCTCCTCCTCTGAGAACCTGGGCTGTCTTTGCCGTGCCATGGGGTGGTGTAGGTGATGTGTGGGGTGGTGTGTGTGGTGATAAGTGTGGTGATATGTAGTGGTGTGTTGTGTGAGGTGCGTGGAAGTTGTGTGGGTGATGGGGTTGTGTGTCTGTGGATGCTAGTTTGTTGATGGTGGTGTCTCTCTCTGGCCTTCGGTCATGAATTTTGGTTGTAGGGGTTTGTGGGTGATGTGGGTGTGTGTTTTATATTGTATTGGGTGTGTGGGAGTGGTGTGTGTATGTGTATCAGGTGTGTGTATTTCAAATTGTCCAATGTGGCTGTGTTTTGTTAATGTGTGTGTATTTTGAGCGCAGCACGTGGATTCATGTCTTGTGATAGCGTGGGCGTATTTCTGTTGGCGTGACGGTGTCGGTTTTGTTTTCGCCAGTTTATCACTGACCTTTGGTGTGGCGGACTTGTCTGGGTGTCTGAATTTTGGTGGATTCCGAGCAGTGGGTCATAATGACCGTGGCGGAATTCCACGGCCGGGGAGGTGTGTTGGTGGTCTTCTGCACGGCGGTAAAGCGGCTTTTACCGCCAATGTTGTAATGAGCCCCTTAATGTTTTCTAGTGCATAGACGCAGCTAACGCTCAAAGGGTTAAAAAAGGTCACACTGGAAAGGAACAAAGTCCAGAGTTCAGGCTACCCACGAGGTAACACTGTCACACTTACTTTCCGAAGTGTTTCTTGGTCAGGAAATTGGTCCACAGCACCAGCCAAGGGTTTAGAGGCTCTGGTTTGCCTCCTGGAGTCTGGGAATACAACTCTCACAATGCACCTCTTCAGCTTATGAAGTTGCTCCAAACTTCTGTATCTTTTTCCAGAGGTCCTGTTTGGGTACTTGAATTGTCCAAAACTTGATCCAAGGTTCAAGAAGCTCTGAGTTGCTCTTTAGGAGTAAGGGACTACAATTCCCAGAATGCACCTGGTCTGAATCCTCAAATGGCCACTGTACGCTGGTCAGCTAGGCAATGCTTGCAAGACTTGATGCAGGGGACCCCGGGAAGCTCTTTTGTACCTGTAGCAAATAGGGAGTTCCTCCTTGAACCTGTTGAAGCCAGGCGAAGTCATTTTAGTGGTGAAGCCCAAGTGTGCAGCTGGTGCAGTCCTTTAGAGTGCAGTGTCCAGGTGCAGGTCAGGGGTCCAAAAGGGCAGTCCTTCTTCTGAGGCTCTTCCTTGTTGAGATCTAGAAGGGAACTGAGGTGTGGGTGCAGCGCTGATATATTTATCCTTGCCCCTGGGTGAAAAACAGGGGGGTCCTGGTTCTCCAATCAGGTGCAGGGTCCTTCCCCCTATGATGACCACTTCGTGGGAGGTGTGGTAAAATCAATCCCAGGGAGCAACATTCCTCAAAAATCCATCATGGCTGAAACTGATTTTTGGAGGTTACATCTGGCTGAGCCCACCCTCTGGTGAGGCTAAAAATGTTAAACACACCCTTCTCCTGCCCTCTCCTAACCTAATCAGGGGGCCCTAATTGTCTGGGTTTGCAGGATTTGAGGGAGGTGCTGGGTTTCTCCAAATGTCCTTACCTGCCCTTGAAGATCAGTTTGGCAGCCCTACCCATTCCTGCTTCTCCATCTGCTGGGCGAAGTTCTCCTCTCCAAGGCACATCTCTTTGTGTTCAGCCCAAGCTACTTCACACCTCATCAAGGCAGCCTGGCCAGGCTGCCAGAGGCTGGCCAAGCAGAGCAAAGCACTACAGGGCTGAAGTTGGCAACTTTTTAGGGAGAGTTTAAAACTCTTTACCTGAACAATTTATATTACATCCAACAATTGTAAGTTGTGTGATTTATTATAACAATTAATTTGATACCAAACGTGATGTATCTGACACTTAAGGGGACTTTATAAATTAAAATAAAGTCTCCCCAGTCTAGCCTATGGAGGCTACAATTCACTGCAATGAGGGAAAACAAATTTGGCTGTTTTACCTCATCAGGGCTTATAAAACTATATTTTAAGGTTCCTGCTTATAGTTACGTGGCACCCAGCCCTGGGGCACATAGGGCACACCTTAGGGGTGACTTACATGTAACACATGTAATACTTGGCTATGAGATGGAATATAGAATTAGGACGTTAAGGTAGGATTCAAGGATGTGGAGGCAGGTGCTGACTGTGATCTGCCAGAGTTGGTAGCCTATCTATACTAAGAAATAAAGGAGAAGAAATGAAAAATGGGAAAGTGTGAAATTGGGACCGCTATTGCATTATATAAAATGGAATTTTACCAGATCTTTCCAAGGGCTATATTGACTTGGAGACTGGTTTATCCTCCTATAAATTAGAGGACTAGTTCTCAACGCAGCACATGTCTCACCAAATAGACTGATTGTTAAATGAAAATATGCCATGGCCTCCCACCTGCTAGAAACAGCAGAAAGCTGCAAAATATGTCTATGTGTTTCACCAAAAAAGACACTGTACATAAAATGTAGTCTTGAAAAATTCACTGCATAAATTGTATGTCACAATATCAACAGCAACTATTTTGTGCTACAAAAATATTGTTGTGAAACATCAACTGCAAAAATATCATATTTTTCAATGGCCAATGTGAAATACAATAATATTGGCAACAAAATATTTCATTTTAAAACATTTAACATATCTTACTATTCACTACAAAAAATATTGAACATAGTGTAATTCGATTTTAAGCAAAACTATGGATGAATAAATAATGAATAAATGTTGACCAAATTAATATTATCCAGTAAATAGCAAAGAGAAACATTGAACATTTCAATATTTGTATTATTATTTAACCCACCCTCATTATATCTATATTTGAAAAAATAAACCGTAAACGTATATGAAATATGAAGTAGTGATTACAAAGTAATGAATAATTGGAAACCCCTAAAAAAGTACTAAACATATAACATTCACAATGGCAACAGTCAACATATAGGAGAGTATAATTAAAAAAAGTGTATTAACATGAGTTGCCAAAACAGTCAATGTTACTATACACCTGCCATTCGAGACTGTCGACTGCTGATCTGTCCATATTAACAAAAAATAAAATAATCTAAATGGAAATCTTACTTACGTAAGCACAAATATACTATATTTAAACATATATTTAATTATTTTTCATAATTAAATTGCCACTATAGAAAACTACTGTAAAATAAAAATAAATTACAAACTGAGCAGCTTGTTTACAAGCCCCTTGTGCCACTTATGCATCACTTGTTCTATGGGAAAAAGTGAAGCACCGGCTGCGCTTAGGGCTTGTAAATAAGCTCTTGAATATTTAAAAGTTTACATAGACAAAAAGTTAAAAGCTAACTTAAAATCAAATGCGATGTAAAGCATTACTATTATTTTAATACTGCTCCTGAAGCCCATGTCAATACATCTATTTCTATCACCTGTTTAACACTTACAGGTTCCAAAAGTCTAAAGAGAACCACACACCAGCAGACGCATTGGAAGTGCACCAAATATTACTCTAACGGATGACATAGGTAGGCCACTACTGTAAAAAGCACCAGGGTATCTGTCCACCCTCCATGGGAGACAGTAATGTAATTCAAGCCCTTAAAGGTGCCTCATCAAACTCTATGGATCCGAGTGGAACCTATAAAAAACATATGTCTGCAGAATATCTTCCAAAACAATTTGCCATCTATCAGTGGTTCCGAGCCTAAAATGAACATAATCTAGATAAAAGAGAGCAGAAAGCCAGTCAGGCAGCTCCAGCACCAAATCCTATGCCATCACTGAATATTCCCCCACCCATGTCCAGGTTTTTCTCATAAGGCAATCTAAATAGTGATACGAGAATAATAATTCTAACAACAGCAAATAATCTTCCGATCCTAGCATATGCAACCATTTGCACTACTTGTCCAGTAACAATGGTCTGTCAAATTTGGGTCAGTCTCACAAAGGTTAGAAATCGGGTCTCTTGTTGGTAGAGGTATGCACCCAGTCCAAGTAGAGACCACAATCCTAGTCAGGGTAAGTCAGATATACACTCTAAAATTAACCTGTGCTCACCCTCTGGTGAGATGGCTCACACCAGTCAGGTTTAACTTAGGCGGCAATGTGTAAGGTATTTATTCTCAACATGTATGTAGTAAAAATAGTTTGTCTATGTGAATAGCACAAGACCAAAACAATAAAAATCCAATCAATAAATCTTGAGTTATCACTTTTAGCAAATTAACTATAAGAGGAAGAACAGTGCTTTAAGCTTCCTTAGTGTATATAGGATAATAGAATTCTGGCGGGACTAGTGCACTCCTTGTAGAACAGTTTCCGTAATATTTTTGGCCACACTGCTCTCTGGAGAGCAGCCGGGTAGTGTGGTTTTGTGGAATCCCAAAGCAAGGTGGGGAGTATTGCTGCACAGGATGCGGGGACCACTGGCTTGGGAAAAGAGTAAGTTTCTTGAAGGGTAATCGGGTTCCTGGGCCGAAAGTACCTGCAGGGATACTTGTTGCTGCTGTGGGGGGTGGTTGTCAGTCCTTTGTTAGTTCCGTACTCAAGCGTGCCCTGTGTGCAGAGGTTGTCAGGGAAATGAAAGGGGGAAACTCACTGTTTCCCAGCTCACAAGGAGCACTTGGCTGAGAAAGGCAGGTCCTTGATGGATGGCGCTATGGGGCGGGTGTGAATCACCACACCGAAGGGTCGGAATCAACCAGGGAAGTTGTCCTTTGATTTAGATGGGGCACGGAGTTAGGAGCAAACACCGCACTCGCTCTATGAGAGTATCAATCCGCCCAAAATGCTCTGGCAATTAAGAACTTATTTTGCAGGACCGATCAGTGCAATGGGGAGATGAAAGAGATGCGGGGAATAAGGACTTTAGTGTCCCTGAGACCTGTTGAAGAACAGCGGGCAAGACAACAAGCCCTTGGAGTCACTCTGGGTGCACTGTATAGCCCCTTTTTTCAGGGCAGAGGTCAGCAGGCATCAGGGAAGCTCAACAAAACAGGTCAGCAGTTTCAAGAAGCAGTCAGGCACAGCGGCGGGGTGATCCTTTCAGCACAACAGCCTTCACTCCAGCGGAGGTTCATCCTGGTCCAGAAGTATATGGATTTTAGGGAGTCAGAGACCCAGTACTTATGCCCCAAAATGTCTTTGATGTGGGGGATGACTTCAGTGGAGAGTAATCATCCCTTAGTGTGGGCTCAGGCCACTACCCTTTCAGGTGTAAGTGTAAGCCCTCCCCAACCTCCTCTCCTGGAAGACCCACTGATATGCAGATGAATACAGAAGCAGGTAAGTATCCTGTGTGTTGGGTGTCTGAAGGGAATACACAAATGTAGCTGTCACCCAGGTCAGGCATGTATTGGAGACAGGTTGTAGGCATACAGGGTAGTGAGAGCTGAGAAATGCCTACTTCATAAAAGTGGCATTTCTAAAATAATAATAATAAATCGGACTTTGCCATAAAGAGGAGTTATCCTCACCATTCCATTGATATCAAACATGATACAGCTACTCCTTTCTGATCAAGAACAGCTTAAAGCTATACTGAGGAATTCTCAATGCTGGTCTATGAGATGAGCAGGTCTCACAGTAATGAAAAATGACATTGGGAGTATTCTATTATCAGGACATGTAAAACGTAAAAGTGTATAGCCTGCCTTTTACTTACCTGGCACCCTGCCTTATGGGCTACCTAGGGGCCACCACGGGTGATTTACATGTATGAAAAGGTGAATTTAAGTCTTGGCAGGAGTTTTAAAATGTCAAGTCAGACTCTGCAGTGGCAGCTCGAAGACATGTTTACAGGGCTTTTTAAGTGGGTAGCACAATCAGTGCTGCAGACCCACTAGTAGCATTTAGTTTACAGGCCCTAGGTATATGGTGCCCTGTTGCATGCTCAGAATGTGCAGTAATGTGCCACAATTCCCATTCGTGCCCAGTGGAATAGTTCCTTGGCCCCTGAAAAATAAGGAATACAATATGAGTTTCCATACCGTTAGGAATTGCCCTTCCCCCTCCATCCATGTGTACCTGTCTATCTCAGTGTCCCAGATGTCCTGATACAGGCGATCTACGTTGTTGTTTAACCCTCCCCTGCAAGACCCATTTCCCTTCATGTCATCGTGGTGAATGACACTGCACTGAAACTCCATGTCTTGGACCCATTCGTTGTTAACAAACACAGCTGCAGACATGCTAAGGGCAACCCTGGGACCGCTGATGGAAGTGACATCAGACCTGTTTGTACACTGATTAGGTGGATTAACTACCTTCAAAAATCTCTTCTCATGAAAATTTCAGGGCAAAACAGTGCCTTCCCCTATAACTCCCTTCCTGCACATCCTGTCTACCTCAGTTTGGATGTCGTTAGGCCAGTAAGAAGATACAGTGCTGTAGGATTTGTCTCATAGTGGGTCAGATTTACTACTACCCTATGGAGCTCCACTTTGTTAGATTGTAATGTGGCCTAATTCTACACAGGTACAGATGGAGGAGGCATTTTGCTTTCTCATGGACTACCTCTTGGTATAAGTACAATCTATCTGCGCCTACTGCGTGTGGTTTCAGTGAACAGATATAACATGACCTGGCTGATGCCTTAGAGCCCATAGTGGTCATGAACTGATACCACGTTTTGTGTAAAAGAGCAATGTGTAATGCATGTGGGATACCTGTGTTGGGCGTGGTGTAATTAAAGGTCATGTGTGAGAGGTCCCTACACAATTGTGGTGATGTTTTCGAAAGGGAATGCATTACATCAGACTCTTCTTTGAAATACATGAGTGCATCCCTAGCAACCAAAGAATGTATGAAGGCATTAAAACACATAACTTAGGCATCATTGCTGATATTGAGGTGATTCAGAGTGAGGTGTAAACCATTTCCTCTGTGACAGGAGTTTCTGGGTCATGAAAAACAGGTGAGAAAGTTTTTGGGACAAGGTGTGGTACAAGTAACCGTTGGGGGTGAGGATGTGAAAAAGTCCTTAGGGTGTGTTGTGGCTATTGATCCTGTTGGGTGCGAGAGATCTTTGGAATAGTCTGTGGCTCTTGATACTGCTGGGGATTCTATTGTGGCTGCTGAGAAGGTGATGGTTGACTGTAGAAGTAGTGCACTTAATGGCTCGACTGCAGACCTGTTAGGTAAAAGCTAAGTTTGGTTATTAAAAAGAAAAACACTACATATTTATATGTCGCCAATTACTCCTTAGAGTTTCTGTGTTTTCATTCATTTTGATGTGGCACCGGAGGGTGGGCCCTAATCGGGATACCTGGTTCTGGAAGAAATAGGTCATTTTTATAAACATTTAATATTTACACATCGTCGGGTCTCCCCCCTCACTGTGCATTGGAGTTGTATGCTTTATGCAGTGATTCTCATGTACAAAGGTAGTGTTTGACCCTCAGTTGGTACTCTGTTAGTGTTGCTGGCCCTTCGGTACCCTGCTGTGTGTATCGGGCAGCGTCATTGGCATGGGGCAGTGTTTCTAGCCCACTTGTGTGTGGGGATGAAAGAGAGGAGGCATCTCACACTGAACATTTGTCAGCAAACACAACGTACCCTGAGGTCACGTGTGCACCCATTTGGTCTCAGTACAAGGTGCGCCCGTGATTCTCCCAAGTGGCTCCTATGTGTCCTAACTATGCTGGTTTTTTTAGGCTTCCTTTGGACTACCTATGGGCTAATTTGTTTGGCACTTGGGCATTTCCCCAGACCTCTGAATTTTATTGTCGTGTACTGGCAGGGGTCGGAGTATAGCTCTGGTATAGTCTTTGATTTGTGGAGCTCAATGCTGGAATTGCTGCTCCCTTCAAGCGATGTGTGTGAGGCCTTTTGTGATGCCTGATTGACAGACCTGTTGTCGGGGGTTAGCTGCTCGAAGCTCTGATGGATGTTTTGGACTCATTTCTTTTCCCCCCTCCCTTGGCTCATGTCTTCTTGGGCCTACTTTTCCCATCTACTGTTGGGGATCCCTAAGGGTAAGGAGGAGGTAAAAGATATTGCAGTGTGGAGAGTCTGGGGCAAAGCCGGGAACTCATCAGAGTATTACCGGTATTATGGGAATGGACTGGGGTGAGTGGATGTCGTGGTGAACCCCTTATCAACTGACTCAATGCCGTGTGGTGACTCGTTGGAACTCATTTGTGAGCTGTTAGCGTTATGGTCTCTGTTCCCCAAGCACATGGAGAAGCATGGCTCGACACTGGAGGACAGCTTTATTTTGGAATAAAAATGGGGGCCCCTTTATGACTAGGAGGCCACTGAGGGCACTATTATTACTGGGGCTATGCGCTGAAGGCATTTCCATGCTGCCTGGGTCCTGAGAATGGGGACCTTTTAATTTGGTAATTGAAACCTGTCCCATTTGGTTGTGAGTTTGAGGAGCTGGGGTGCCTGCCTCTTAAGCGGCAGTTGCCCAACTCAGTCAGACTGCTCTCCCTCTGGGGTGTGGCTGGCTAGCCCCACTCTGGGGGACTAGCAGAGGTGTGGGGCTCAGGCTCTGGTGGGCACCTTAAATCACAAACTTCGGTGAGGATTCCTGACCGGCAGCCCGGGATGGCAGACTCTAGCGAGGAGACCTGGTCGAAAGCCACGCAACAACCCTGCATGTTCCCGAGTACGAGTGAATGTTAAAATCCCTAATGTTATTCTCGTTTGTCTTTTATTTTGAATTCTACTGCAGTGAATTTTTAGGATCTGCTCATAATCTACTGATGCCATGCGCTGGCCCAATTACTTGGACCCTGCTGAAGTGGTGCGGCAGGGGACTAATTTCCATGCAGCAGAGTCTAAGGTGCGAATAGGTTTCCAGGGGCCTGATCCTTCAGATGGAAGATCTGCAGGGCCTGGCCTCAGTTCATTGACCTCTGTGCATGGTGTGCCTTTAGTCAGCACCTGTCAGCCATGTGGTCCATTCTATGGCAATAGTAGCATTGTATGTTGTTTGGCTGCTGCCAACGGCCCTGGTTTCCATCACTGTACCTATTTTGGAACCCCCCGTGGGTCCTGCGGTGGTGTTCCCTTCATAACTGGTACCATTTTCCCACTTGTTGCCAACATGGTCCCTTTGAGGGCAGTTTTCCTTAGCTTATGTTGGAACAACTTAGCGTTGTCCCTCTAGGCCTGTTCTTACCTCTCCTGTGCCTGTATTATTTAATGTGGCCCCGGTCTTCTGCAAGTTGGTCAGTCCACTGGAATGCGGGCACAGGAGAACACTGTGTTGATCTGCTGACTAATAGTGTTATTTAGCAGATTCGTGACATGGCTTATTGCTGGGGTGATCGTCATGTTACTGTACTTGATGCATGTGATCCATTTCCGGGCCCCATCCAATAATGTTGGCAGCTTACCTCTTAGCCCCTCTTTGTCCATCGAGCCCAGGGCACATAGATGGTCCTTGACGTGCCTTTCTGTATTCGTGGGCATATTTTTGTTTTGGACATCTCCACCAGTTTTCCTTCTGCATAGCATTCCCATCTCCTCAGACACTCCTGAAAGTAAGGGAAGTTCCACTTAGGCTCTCCTTCGTGCCTGATTCAATCATTACAATCAATATTTCCTCTTGTTTGAAGGATTCCTCTTTCGGCCTATCGTCTTTTCTCAGTCCAGTGAACTAGCAGGTGGCAAAAGGGTCAAGAGAAGATTTTGCCGTGCTCCTGAGCTACTATGGGGGTCATTCTGACGGCGGGAGCACCGCCGACAGGCCGGCGGTGCCCCGCAGGGCATTCTGACCGCGGTGGTTTGTCCGCGGTCGGATGCGGAAAACCGGCGGTCTCCCGCCGGTTTTCCACTGCCCATGTGAATCCTCCATGGCGGCGGAGCGCGCTCCGCCGCCATGGGGATTCAGACACCCCATACCGCCATCCTGTTCCTGGCGGGTCTCCCGCCAGGAACAGGATGGCGGTATGGGGTGCCGCGGGGCCCCTGGGGGCCCCTGCAGTGCCCATGCCAATGGCATGGGCACTGCAGGGGCCCCCGTAAGAGGGCCCCACTTTGTATTTCAGTGTCTGCTTTGCAGACACTGAAATACGCGACGGGTGCCACTGCACCCGTCGCACCTTCCCACTCCGCCGGCTCAATTCTGAGCCGGCGTCCTCGTGGGAAGGATGATTTGCCCTGGGCTGGCGGGCGGCCTTTTGGCGGTCGCCCGCCAGCCCAGGGCAAATCCCAAAATACCCTCAGCGGTCTCTCGACCGCGGAGCGGTATTTTGGAGGGGGAAGTCTGGCGGGCGGCCTCCGCCGCCCGCCAGACTTAGAATGACCCCCTATGTCTCTTGGGGTCAGTTTACCAGTCCTGCACATTCAGGGGGAGTAGCGGACATCCTCATTGCTGCTCTCCTCGTGCCCACGCAGTGGTACCATTTTGGTCCTCCTATGTCTAAGCTGAGTCTGGACCAGGTTGCTTTGGTCGCTAATTGCCTGGTCAGTCCCCCTCCTTCTCTGGTTCCCAAGTGATGTCCAGACCCCATTCAAATGTATCCCTCCTGATACTATCTCAGTTTTCTCTGTGACTGGGACTCTTTGCCTACTCCCCCTTTCCTCAGGTGTGAGGGCACGTTAATCTGTTCTCTTATTGGGCTTCTAGTATGTGAGCTCTCTCTCTCTCTCTCCTTAGTTTGCACCTTTCCTCTGACTCCCATCCAGATCATCTCCCTTGCTCATAACTATGCACTGTCCCAAGTAGGGACCAGTTCTTATGTTTGCTCAGTTTGGTTTCCTTGGCTACCTGAGGGTACCTGTGGCCCCCTTCCTCATTAACAGATCTCAGAAGACTAGGACCTCTTCCCTCACTCTCGCTAGCTGTCTTGCTGTTCAAGACCACTAGAAATCTCCCTTCCACTCACATTCACTCCCCGAACCAGCAAGGTTGCACGTTTGCCGTTCTGCGGAGGTTCGGTCCGTCGACCGTGACAGACGGGGGGGTCGAACGTCTGGGGGCTCCAGTGTTTGCCTGGAGTGGTGCAGGGGGTGTTGGGCCTGTTGGGCTATTGGCCCTCCATGCCTAGACCTAACTGCCTGCTTCTTGGTAAGGGCCCCTTGAGCTCCTCGACTGATGGGTTAGTGTATCCTACGTGGGTATAGGAGGCATCGGGGAGAGCCCCATCGTGCCTCCATATGCTTGGGGAGGTGCAGACATCTTGCTTGCTGATGGTGGTTCAAGGTAATCACCTGGACTTCCTCAAAAATAGTCCAGAGCTCTAGCAATGTTTACTTTTTTTCCTTCTTGTCCTGTATATTCTGTTTGTATATACGTCCTTGTGTGTAAAATTATATTAGTGTCGAAGGATCCCTCTTTTGGCCAGGTGAATGTGTGTGTCTTGGTATGTGCGTGTAGCGCGTGGCAGAGCTTGCTAAGCTTTTTAGCCTGAATGAGGAACTTGCTCTGCATGTGCTCTTAAGGTGGTATTTAGGTAGTCTGTTTAGGCGATAGTAACTCTGCTAGGTTTATGTCCTTTGCGGGATTTTTATGTTGCATACATTCTACCTTCCTATTTTTACAGGGTTTTCTTTTTCTAGTTGTTACTTTTGTGTTTTTATAGATGTCTACATGTTTACTCTGGTAACAGAAAGTATGTGCAAGGGAACTACTGGATAACTCCTGTAGGGGGAAATATATAAATACAAGCGGTTTACCGAATCTAATCTGGTTGGGGAGGATATACACATGATTCACATACGCATGATTATTCACAGATGCATCACAATAGACATTCAACAAACAAATGCATGAAGATTCACGATCCTAGGAAAAGTGCAATTCTTAGTCCACAGCAGCCTGCAATCTGGTAACAAAATATCAGGCCTTACTTTGGCATCAAGCAACATTTTTTGCGAATCAACAATATCTTCATTTATACATTAGACATTATAAAAAAACACAGCATTTAACATTTAAGACAAACACATTCACTTTGGTCTACCAGCATCATAATATCAAAACAACATCATTTCAACTGGCAGGGGAGATGCTAACTAGGCCCAAAAAAATCAGGAGAATGGCCCATGTGCATTGCCTTAGCCCTAACTACTCCTAAAACATGTTAACCTGTGACCAAGGGAACCTCTGCACTGCTTGAGACTAGGGAAGCCTGATAATATTGTTGATAGCAGCTCAGGGAAACGATTGCAATAATTTATGCGGAAAAAGAAAGAGATTACTTCAATGACCATAGATCCTTCTTGGCAAAATACAGCAATGCCTAATCTCTGGGAACCCAATAACTCTAGTACCCTAACATCCAAATTTCACCTATGTCACACTGAGGGGTTCTGCATACCATCTGTGTAAAGCCCATTGGTCAAAGCATAGCACACCTCTCACTAGTTTCAAATACCACCAGTGTTAAGAAAACTGTACCACTGAGAAAACCAGGAAAGCCTAATAAGAACGAGATGTGGGCCCTATATCACACACAGAGCCTATGCGTACCGACTGCATCACACCCAATGGTCAAAGCAAAGGCACCTCTTAAAACAGAGAGCTGGCCCTATGTCACACCCAGAGCCTTATGCATATCATCTGTGTCACGCCCAGCATTCCAAGCAGCCAGCAACCCAAAAGCCCTGTATTACACCCAGGGGTCAAGCGTACCATCTGTGTTACGCCTAGGGGTCCAAGCGATCACCCTTCCCAATGCTGGAAATCAAAACAGTGACTTCTGGGGATTATGCTTTTTCCTAGTTTGCCACATGCCAAATGATAGGACTAAGGCTCTGATGTAGTCTCTTAGCCTTGTGGTGACAGCTTCTGGATGGACCGCCACCCTGTGGATTCATCAGAACTTTTAATCAATTGCAGCATCTGCTCACCTTTCTTGTTTGCGCAAATGTGAATCCGTCCGGGTGGGGTCCCCTTCCTTTTGTCACAGTTGAGTTCAAAGAACCAATCAGCTCCTGGCTGGCTCACCAAAATGTTGCTCGAATGAGGATTTACCTTAAAAAAACAAGAGACAACAGATGTCTGGCAAAACAAGAAAAGGCTTGTTTAATTAAACATTATGGCCGGGAGAGCAGTTACAGCACTGAGGTCTGAGGACTGTCTCCTGTAATACTTTGAAATGAAGCACATTTTAGACATTTCTCTGGAAGCACTAAAGTCATAATGCATTCTTTCCCTGGTGAAAAGTGTGAACAGTCGACAAGAAGTCATAGATACAATTTTCAGATAAGGAATGCAAGTGGGCCTCGACCTGGCATAGACTCTATGTGGGCCAGCAAGTATGTGTCAAGATGTCTGGCCTGAGGGATGCATGGTCACCGCGTGTGCTATGTGTCCTGTGTCCTGAATGGCTAAGTGTACCTAACTTCATGTGGCATCTAACTTTATGGTGTTTTGGGAATGCTGGCATCCCTCTGTCCATTTGTGCTTTATTGGGGCCGGTCTTTGGGGACCAAGTGTCACCCCACCAATGACCTGTCAGCCATTAACCTTCAGGCCTGGGTTACAGAGCCTGCCTGACCATGTACCTAGGTGCTGTGATTGACTGGGAGTTCATGATGGGGGTATCCAACATGGGTGATGCGACTTACTTTGTGTCTGAAAATGTATCATTTGTGTATAAAGGTGTCTTGTTTTTGTGTGCATTGATTGAACCAAAATCTACAGTAGTCTTATGAGGATGTCCAGCAAGTATTAATCCATACCCACTGCAGCTAAGGATGACCACAGGTGCTGCCTGGGGACCAAATTAATGGCCGCCCGGATGTCCACAATAGCTGGATATAAATGATCCCTTGCCAGCCTAAGATATTTTGACACTATAAGATGAAACCGAAAGATTCAGGGCCTGATTCTGACCCCGGCGGTTCCTTACCGCCGGGGCCAGGGTCGGCGGGAACACCGACAACAGGCTGGCGGTGCCCCGCAGGGCATTCTGACCGCGGCGGTTTTGCCGCGGTCAGAAGTGGAAAACCGGCGGTCTCCCGACGGTTTTCCGCTGCCCTGGGAATCCCCCATGGGAGATTCTGACAGCCCATACCGCCATCCTGTTCCTGGCGGTTCTCCCGCCAGGAACAGGATGGCAGTATGGGTTGTCGTGGGGCCCCTGGGGGCTCCTGCAGTGCCCATGCCAATGGCATGGGCACTGCAGGGGCCCCCGTAAGAGGGCCCCACTTTGTATTTCAGTGTCTGCATTGCAGACACTGAAATACGCGACGGGTGCCACTGCACCCGTCGCACCTTCCCACTCCGCCGGCTCAATTCTGAGCCGGTGTCCGCTGTGGGAAGGGTCTTTTGCACTGGGCTGGCGGGCGGCCTTTTGGCGGTCCCCCGCCAGCCCAGTGCAAAAGCCAAAATACCCTCAGCGGTCTTTCGACCGCGGAGCGGTATTTTGGAGGGGGGAAGTCTGGCGGGCGGAATGACCCCCTCAGTCTACTTTGTTCACCTTCGCCCGGAGCCCCACTGGTAAAGGAGACAGGATTGAAGCTTTGTCAATCAAGTCCTGTAATCTTTCTAAGATCTGGAGACAGAAATCCTTATGAAATCTGATTGGCTGATACTTATTAGGGTTTCCTCTATCACCCTTTCTATAGACTAGGATAATTTCAGCATTTTTTCTAGGATCCCGAAACTTCCCCTCCTGCCAGTATCTCATTTGATAGTAAATTTATATAAGGCCCCCATAGAGGAGGTTCTACACGGAACAGGTCCCCAAGGATACTATCTGGCCCTGAGGTTTTACCTGGGGGCATGGTCTGGATAGCACGGAGAGTATCTTGTAAAGTGAAGAAAAGTGGGTTACTTGTAGTGGCAGTTTCTAGGTCTAAAGTTTGTATTCCCACAGCATCCCAGCCTAAGCTAGAATGGGCACAGATTGCAGAAATGTTTTCTACCCACTGTTGTGGTTGAATTGTTAACTTGTTAAATGGTTGTCCAGGGATATTAGATCTAGGGCAACCATGTGTGAAAATATGCCAGAATGTTTTGGGGTCATTGTTATTGGATGCCTCGACAAGCACTAGCCAGTTGGAGTCCACCCAGCGTTGTTTGGTATTTGAGGTTATCCACTTATAATTTGTTCTAGTAACACAGATTTCTTCGGGAACACTTTTTTTTGACAGCCTTAATGAGTTGACCCTTTGTCTTTTGACACTCCTTATTATTCCATTTAGTGGACTGCAAGAGATTTAAAAAAAAATCATTTTGAGCCTTAGTGCAACACAGTTTCAAGGAGGTGAATAAGGCTAGGTGGTATTCTGGAAATAAGGAAATGTCACAGCGGTATTAGTTAAAAGAATGAGGGCTATTATTCATATCTACATAGATGTCAGCTACGGTTTCCCTGTCCACACTCAATGTGGACCATTTAATTGATTCCCTGTTATTATCTAGGGTTACAATTATTTCTGATTTATCCCCCAGGGCCACAGGATTCGTCAGAAATTGTCCCCTCAACATGAGCTTCAGTCTATTATGGTTGCTATCAGATCGTGTGAGGATTTCAAAGTCCTCTGCCAAATGCCAGAGGTCTAGATCTGCAATAACGTAACCAATTTTACTTTGTGTGGAACCATGGGCAGATGTGTGAGCACACTTCTTAGCAGATATAAATCTCCAGTTGCATGCATGAATGCCATAATTCAAAGTGTTTTGACATCAGCTGTGTGGTTATCAGTAGCCAAAAAGATAGGAGTTAAATCTCTAGCCGGGGAATACCTCTGGCTTCGTCTTCTATGCCATAAACCGAGGCTAATCACTGCGGCGGCTCAAAGGTGGTGCACAGGCCTAACGAGCTACAAAGGGACAGACAAGGGTGGATGTTCTTGTGCACTTTTTCATTGTTGTGTTTGTGCTGTTACTGCCACTTTGCCCCTACCACTACTATCTCCACCCTGCTCGTGCTGTTAGCTTTGAATTCCCTTCCCCATTATTAGGGCACTAATTGGTGGCTGAATATGGATCCTTGTGAGCTCCTCGCTGAGGTTGCTGCTGTGGCGCAAGCTATCATCAGGCACAAAAACAGCGTCTGGTGTGGCTAAAGAAGGATGTGAGCTGAGCGTGCCATACCTGTGCCCCTTCTGCTATTTTCACCTTGTACGACTGTCCCTGGTATTGTCATGGCCATTTATTATGCATGCAGAAAAAGTAAAGCAAGGTTGGGTTAGAAAAAACAGATTCATGCACTGTGAAGTTGCACAGCTGAATAAGAAAATGTAGAAGACGATAAGACGTGAGACATGTGGTACTGCAGTATTGTGATACTGCAGTTACGTGGGACGATACTGGGGTAGGGAAGAATGACCTGATAAACATGGTAAATGCCACCTAACTCTCCTGTGTACACAGGCAATCTTGCCCTTACAACTCTCCTACTCTACTCTTCCATTTGGTAGTATGGCCACACTACTGAAATGATGCCCATTTTTTGCGTGAATCAAAAAAGGCATCCGAACTTATGAGAGCGGTGATATCTGTGGTCCTTCCCCAGTTCTGTTAAGTCTAGCAATGTGTTAATCATAGTCATAACTATAATACTTCTACCTATATTTGGCATGAGTGCAGAATATACGGAATACAACATTGAGAAGTTGCAGCTCCCAGAATGCCATGAATCGCCTATAGTAAACCACAGGTGTAAAGCAGGGACACATTCGTGTCCTGAGCTTTATCAATTTATATAAAGAATATATTTGGAATATCTTTGGAATCTCTGGGGACTATGGCACTTATTAAGTTTACTGTGAGCAAGAAGAATTGAATGTAAACATTGGCAAATTCATAAATTAATACTGGGCTGCCTAAAGAACCATGAAAATCTGAAAGATTTGGTACTCTAAAATTATTACTAAAGGACTATATAAGAAGTTAATTGCCACATTACCTGGGCAGCATACCCAGCTAAACACTACTCATTTAATTGCACCTCCCTACTACTGGCCAACTATTGGCATTTGGGTCTTTGGGGTGGCTGTTAGGTGTAAAATAAGCTGCAACATAAACTTTGTTAATCACAAGTTAACCCTTTAGAAGACAACAATGAGAGTTCAAGATAGTTTAAAGTATTTCTTCAAAAATAGAGTAATAGGTTTTATTAGTCAATATAGTTCACAGAAACAATTGCATGTAGAGTGTCCTCAATCTGTCTCTGTTCTATTTGTCTCAGTCTATTAGGCAAAAGCTCCCCTGTGCTCATACAGAATACAGTTGCAGTTTGGTTTAGTCACATTGAAGAAGCCTGAAAAAATAGAGTTAAGAATTTCTAGAAAGTATGTCTTTAATCTATCTCTAACACAGTTCTCACAGCTGTCAACTCAATAAGCTTTACTATCACCTTATTCTGCAACAGTCTATCCAGCTCCCCTCTTCTCTCCAGCAATAGTGAGGTATATGCTTAATGGAGAAGAAATACGGCTAAAAAGAAATGATTAGAATGAGATGAAATAAGATGTCCAAATGCCATAAACCCAAGAGGCACCCTCTCATACCTATCTTGCTCTGCATTGGGTGCCCCCTACTCTTTCCCTTGGACACCTTTTATATCAAATAAAAGCTACAATCATTAACAATTAATCATAAATGTAATTGCATTCTTTTCATGTTAAAACTTCTAAAACAATAGTTCTGTTCCTATTCAGAGATGACTTGAAAGATCGGTACGGTTTCACATGCTTAGCCTACTTCTGAAAGAATAAATAACAGGCATGAATACAGTCATCACCTCCTTTCCCATAGCTTCCACACTGTAGGTCCATTTATAAAAGAAGGAATTTAAGCCCATATTTATACCTTTTTTGCGCAACAAAAAGTATAAATATGGCCCTTAGTGTATATTGTGTGCAAGTCAGCACATTCAAAAGCAGTTTAGCAATCAAAAAAGTATACATAATACTGCTTCCATTGTTTTAGATAGAATAATGTTTGCAACGGGCATAGGCCATGCAAAGGTTAGACCCATATTTAAGAAACGTTTGAGCAGCCTTTGCATCATTTTTTTTCAACTCAAAAGCAGTGCTATCCTACCACCATATTTATGTCTTGTCGCTAAACCTGTCTAGTGACGAAATATCTGAGTTAGTGTCATTTTTAGGAGCGCCAACCCACCTTGCGTTGTTTTGCAACAATGATATGCAGGATGGGCGTTCCCTTCCAAAAAATGACACTAGCCCTCCAGCGCCATATTTACACCTGAGGTTAAAACAACGCACATAGGAACCAATCCCCCAAAATTAAGCAAAACACGATTTGCATAAAATTTTAACGCATGGTCAGACCAGGCGTTAAAATGAGGACCGCACACTACTACTTAAGAAAAACACTCAGAAAGAGCATTGGCAACCTCCTGGACAACATGGAACTGTTAATGTTCCAGCTTGACACACACTGCAGATGACAGCAACAACAACAGGTCCCGTTCAGCACCACCACAGCAGCCCCAAACACCACCACAGCAGCTACAAAGGAATCGCAGAAGGTGGGAGAGGATATTTCAACAGCGCACATCTGTCCTTGGGCTCAGGGAAGAAGATGTCATCAGAACCTACCAGCTGAACCAGGTGTCAATTGTACGCCTGCTACACCACATAGTGCCAGACATCATTGCAAGAGTGAAAACTCCAACATTTATTCCACCCATAACCAAACTCCTTGCTACTCTTCCGATTGTGTGAATCACACCCTTGTACACATGATAGCTGGCACAGGCATAATCTGCCACCGTGGTCCACTAAGTGTTGCATTGCAGGCGTAGGGCCACATGGTAACATGGAAGCCTGAGTTTGGCTTTGTAGGACTACTATGGTGTCAATACAAATGACACTATTGTGGTGCAAGGAGGTAGTAGGTTCAATAAACAATAGGATACAGCCTCAGATATGGACAACACAACACATATTTGGCATGGTTGAACTGTCAGTTCAGATTTATTTTGACAATCACCAGGTCCCTGAGCCACAACCGATGAGAGTAATGTCCATCAACTCAAACCAATGGAACCATTCCACAAAACAGGAACACACACAATACCAGAAGCAAATCTGAGTCACTACTCCACCTAAAACTAACATCTGCCATGGAACATACAAACCACAAATATGCATTACCGACACATGTTCTCTCATTCCTTTGCAACCGACCAAGGTTATGGCATTCAGCCATGGGTGATGACTCCTTTTGGCAACCCGACAACGGTGGAAGAGCGGGCATACAATGAAGGGCACATAAGAACACAAAATGTGGTGGAGAGGACATTTGGGTTCCTGAAGTGAAGGTTCAGGTGCCTGGCGCTGAGAGGAGGAAGCTTGTTGTACGCACCACCCGTGGTATGCAAGATGATATTTGTATGTGCTATCTTGCATTACATATGTATATGGACTAATGTCCCCTGGGATGAACTGGTAGTTGTCCCCAATGAGGAGGAGGTTGTCAATGGTGCACTGCCGCTGGAGTTCACAGGAGACAACAAATTGTACAGAACTTCAACATCTAGACTCTGTACAACCAATATCACTTTTGTAAATATCACCAATAAATCACTTTGCACCAGAATGTCCATGGTCTACTTATTTTCCACTATATATACCATTGGAATATTGCTCATACCTCAGAGAGCAGGAAAGTAACGCAACAGTTACAAAGATGACTGGAACATAGTTTGTGATGTAAGAGGGCCTAGTGCCTCCATGCCACACATCAGTGTCACATAACTCATGACCATGTGTCTCTCGAAGGCCTAGATCCATGCACCATAAAAAATATGTTGCATTAAGTAGGCATTGTGCAAAATCCCACACATTTCCCTACATCATCCCCTCGCCTTGCAAGATGTATGCAAGGGGGCCGTACATACGGTAGGGCTGTTTCCAAATTGTACATTAGAAAAAATTGAACTAAAACTGTGTCACATTTTAGGCGGGTAACTGCTATGCCAGAACTGAGCATGTGTGACACAGGGGGACACCAGTGGTAGACCTTAATTGACTGTTCATGGTTTGGAACCAAAGTTTGAACCTAACCCTGCACCGTATATCAATGGTGTTACGTACCAGCACTGCCGTTGGGTCCAACCCTGCCACATGGTGTGCTGTACCTCAATTATAGCACACACATGTTGGCTGTGGAGTGCACTAAGGGTTGCTAGACAAGTGAAGCAGTAATGGGTGCTGATCCACTCTCCATACATAGGGCCCATAGCCAGGATTTAACAATAAAATGAGTGAATGCACCACCAAATGAATGTCAAGGTGGAATTTAGGCAGAGTCTGTCGCACTCCCTATGTATATTCTAACACACCTGTCACACAAATCTGCTGTTTTGACATATGCCTGCAGATAATCAGGATATACATGTGAAGACTGATGTACTGGTGTATGGCCTATGTAGGAAAGGGGTTGCAATTACCTACAATGGTTGACATGTGTCAGTACGATACCATCACACACCACATATGAAAACACACCTCTCATTGACACTCACATGCCTGACCAAGAGAAAGTTACCTACTGTGACAACGTTCTCTAAAATGCCTAGGTCTCCAACATGCCAATCAGATTTGGGATGTGCAAGTATGTCTAGCAATGCCCAAACATGTCACAGACCCATCCTAACTTGTCTGGGTGAAGAAGGAGACACATGTGTTGCATGTGGCAAATCAAAAAATCCAGTGCTGAGATGATTTCACACACTGACAAGATACACTTGTGGTGACAGTGACATAGGTTGTGGAATTCAGATTTGAGTCCATACCCATGTACACAAAAGGTTGTGGAAGGACAGCTGATAGAATCCCACAGACACTTGGAGATACAACATGGGCAGGTCACTTGAAGACTGCACAGGTCCTGGTGTTCTGTCATGTGTGTGTGGAAGTCATGTAATCTTGCTATGTCTAGAAATAGGAGAGAAACTATCATATAGCCAGTAGTAGAAGATATATACATCTTCAAATTACACAAGTCACATGTAGCATCATGTCCATGTATGACCGGACAATGTTGCAGATGAAGATGTGTACAAAGTGTAAGCAGCCTAAAGAGTGCCAGCAATGTAGGACCAAATCTATTCCAAACAAGATATGCCATAAATGTTGGAGAAGGTACACACTTAGACCAGTACTGACTGTGGAACACAACAATGTAACCATGTGATCATATGTTCATAGAGGATGCCTGGGTCAGTACATGACCTACTCATGTTTGCTACAACAACGTTGTAGTTGCCCATTGCATGCTATTCTGACAGAAGGCAGTGACAGTTGACATCATCTGTCCCCTCGGTCATACAAAAAGTACAAGTTACACTAGAGATACAAGCTCTATCCAAGCTGCAAATGGAAATTACAGATGACATGGATGACCAGCTGCTGACCATCAATGAAGAGACTGTCCAGGATAACCTAGGTTCCCTCCAGACAACACCGCTAATCGCAGAGAGGACACAGCTTTGCAGGGTCTCTAAAAGAGCCACCCAGCTACCAACACATAGCACCAGCCAGTCCTGACACAGCCCTGGAACCTGAGGATGTATTACTATATCTGTCAGACCATGCCCAATGATGAGACATGTCCTACACATACAAGTTGCCAATCCTCTGTACTTGATAGGGCAAGCGTGACATCAAGTACCCCAAAGGAAAATGAAAATCCCAGGCCATGTGATCACATATGTGCATGTGTCTGTCTGCATGGAACTGCTCATTGCTCTGCTGAAGAGCTCTCATGATGAGGCTAGATCCCCACCCAACACCCCCTAATCCCAATGCTGAGGCTACATTGACTCTTGACACAATCAGGGGCCTGATGCATGTGCACAGTGGACTGAGTAGAGTGGAGCAGAGTCAACCTGCACCAAAACATGCAACCATGGGGTATAAAAAGTCCCATAGTAGTAATGATGACTAGGCTGCCATCATTGCCTGACTGCTACACAGTTGAGTGCCATTGTATATGAAAGTCATAACAAACATGTTATGGTCAATTGTAAGTACATAGTTTGTGGCATGCACACATATGCCTGATTTCTCTGCACACATGTACCACTTAAATGGCACAGACCTGGTATTGTGTATTGGAGTCTGCACAAAAGTCAACATTCCACTAACAAAAATGCATTTGTATCACATGATCATTGATAGACTTAAATGACCATCAGATGTGTTCCCACGTACAGAAACATAGGTGGCACTGATATGACTCCACAGTCATTTAACAATGTCCAACATGAGTCATGCAGGAAGATACATATTTGAGGTTTCATATCCCATGAACACACCACTGTAGCAAATTTTACACATACGACACTACACATGTCTTTCGGCACACATGGCACATACCAGCCTTCATTGACACATGTGAGTACACTATCTTCTGCGTCATAGATGCATGGGGAACCATATGTTCCACGTGTAGCAGAGCATCATGAACCCTGAACCTAACAACACACCACAGTGTGGACACACATGCACTCACGTTGCCAGGGGTAATATGAAATCAAACCATCCATAGTTCACTTTATCCTCTGAGTCTGATTTTTCAAAGGTATCACATGCATGACAATGTATTGGACATAGCCCATCATATCTATTGTGTTTTTGTTAAAAATACATTTGTAAATCAGAAATGACAATGTGGTAGACCCACATATATGTGTTTTATCACATATGTACACTCCTAGTACATGTGGTAACGTATGTGGACAAAGTTGAGCAACACATGCACATTTGCAAATGGTAACAATCATCGCATGCATCAGATACACATATTAACGTAATGGTAACACATACCGATGTTACTGTTAAAATATGAACGTACATTCACACAGGTAGCCATACCATGAATCTGGGTGCGCTGTCAGCCTTTCCAACAAAATCCATGCATTCCTGTTATGTGTCCAAAATTTTTACGCAAATGTCAACCTTCCATACTCGGCAATGCCAAAAAATTACACCTGGCCCCTGCGCTTCAATCGGAAGCCCACATGCTTTGCCAGCCTTCCTGGGAAGGAATACCACGCATTACCATCATGCTTCAAATTTTATGACGCAAACGCCAATACACCGTACATTGCAAATCATAAAATGACACCTGGCCCCAGTGCATCAATCACAAGTTTTGAGGCCTTTTCGGCCTCAGTGGGATAAAACTGAAGCACAACCGTCATGCATCAAAAAAGAGACACATATCAGAAAACGTGATGCACACACCAGTAAGTGATGAAACAGGATTTCCTGGCTGCATGCATGGTACAGTGATTTCACTTTCAGTTTCACTTCAGTCTTTTTGTATATGACTGTGTGAGGGTGTGGGGAGCTTGTGCTGGTGGAGGAGTGGTGTTTTAGGAGGTTTTTGTGCTGTATCCTGTTGCTGTTGTGTGCTTTTTGTTTTTCTTCAGTCTTTTGTAGTGTTTTTGTCCTGCATTTGTCATTGTATTGTGGGGTGTTTGTCTTGGGGTGGCATAGTTTGTTGGGGTATTTGGGATTAGGTGGGGTAGTTAAATCTTATTTTTTTGGGGCCCTTTCATTTGCAGTCCTCATAGTTTGAAATGACTGAGAAAGAGAGAGCAACAAGGATGATGGCAGATGAACAGGAAGGGTTAATCTGGCTGGTGCAGCATTACCTCCCCATGATGCTAATTTTGGGTGGCTGGGTAATACATGGCTACCCCACAAAGGCACAGTAGCTGTGGTGGGGCAAGGTGCTCCACCACCTATGCAGAATATTCGGAGTTGTGTGCACTGACAACCAGTTAAAACATTGTTGGGCAGACCTCATAGCACGTGAGCAAGATCTACTGGATCACCTAGGGGTTCAGATTGGTGGACCCGTCGGTAAGTACCCCATTTGCTTAGCAGCATCCTTATTTGCATGTGCATGACAGACGGACATAAGGTTGACTATATAGCATGTTTTGTCAAGGGTCAGGACAGGTTGTTTTGAGCCTGATTTAAGAGCCCTTAAAGCCACCTTAGCGCTCCCATTGTGAAATTAATTTATAGTTGACACTAAGGAAGTGCTGAAGTATAATTTTCCCTGCACCATATTAACAAAGTGGTGCGATGCATGCGTAGGACCACTTTGTTAAGCCTTGCACAACATGATGGCTGCGCCGGGCATAATGTATGCGAGAGGGGCCTACCCCTGTTAGGGGGGCGAATAAATGGGGTGAGAATTCCTTTAATATATCCTTGAGCCATTTTTCCTGCACTTTCAACGCCTGCTCAGAGCCCATGTTAAAAGGGGGCATACCATTGAATATGATGTGGCCTCTAGGTACTCCAATCGGAGTTGCGTCAAAACTTTGGTGCTAGTCCTGCAGAGTTCATCATGTGTGTCCAAATAAAATGACACAATTGCCCACTAACCTGCTCCGTGGTGCGCCGTATATTATATACGGTGCACACATGTGGGGGAAAGGCGGGCACTAAGGGGTTGCAAGGATAGTTGCGATGCACTAGGTGCAGCACCACTCTCCTTAACCCCTCGGGTGCCCTTGACGTAACAGTTACATCCTGGCCAGCACCGCTCAGGTGCCCAGGACTTAACCATTACGTCCAGATAGGGGCTCTTGGAGGAAGAGCTAATGCTCCTCTGGGGGCCTCACCCCCACTCCCCTGGGCAGGGATGGAAGGGGAATCGCTTCCCCTTCCACCCTGACTCCGTCTGACACCGCCATGGCATCTGATGAGGTCAGCACTCGATCGCGCGCTGACTTCATCAGAGGCCTACTCGATCGGAGGAGAAATGAAAAAGCATTTCTCCTCCGATCACATGGAGGGGGCGAGAGAGGCATGGAAGGAGAGGAAAGACCTTTCCTCTCCTTTCATGTCTCTCTCAGCATTTCTGCTGCCTAATCGCGCATCATCAGGCAGCAGAAATGCCACAAGACAGCAGGGATTTAAAAAATATATATATTCATACCTAAGAGGAGCGGCCCCTTGGGCAAGGGCCGCTCCCCAGGGGAGCAAAATATTTGTAGGCCTTTTCTGCCCCCCACCAGGGCCAGCGTGGCTTATTATAATTAGGCCGATCTGCCCCCCAGGAGGGGCAGAAACCCCTAGACACCAGGGACCTTTTTTTGTGTGTTTTTTTTATTATGTGGGGAGCGACCCCTTAGGCAAAGATCACTAATCCTGGTGGGAGCAAATTTGTTTTAGGCCATTTCTGCCCTATTGTAATTAGGCCGAAACTCCTAGACACCAGGATTTTTTTATTTTTTTGGCTTATTTTATTTTTTTATATGTGGGGAGCGACCCCTTAGGCAAGGGTCGCTCCCCTGGGGAGCAAATTCTCTTTAGGCCACTTTTGCCCCCCTTGCGGGCAGATCAGCCTATTTTTATTATCCCAATCGGCCCCCCTTGGGGGCAGAAACCACTAGATTTTTATTTTTTTGCTTCATTTTCACGCAAGGGAAGCAACTCCTTAGGCAAGTGTCGTTCCTCGGAGGGCAAATTTATTTTAGGCCATTTCTGCCCCAGATTGGCCTATTTGTATTGGGCTGATCTGCCCGGGGGGGGGGGGGGACAAACCAGGCACCAGGGATTGGTGTGTGTGTATGTGTGTTGTGTGTGTTTGTTTGGGGGGGCAGCCCCTTGGGCAAGAGTCGCTCTCCATGGGGGCACATTACTATTGGCCATATCTGCCCCCCCCATTGGGGGCAGATCAGCCTATTTTTGGAAGGCCAATCTGCCCCGGAGGCAGAAAGCCCACCAGAGACCAGGGAAGATTTTTTTTTAAATAAGAGGGTGGGGTTATGGCCATACCTCAACCACAAATAAATGGGACCAGTTTCGGTTTTACATTTGGGCCATTAGAGCTTGGTTAACTCTCAAAATCGTCCCACTTGGAAGGGTGAGAGCTGCACTGTTTGGACTTTGGGACGTTGCCATGTAGAGAAATTCACAAGACCTAGACACATCTGAAAACTAAACATCTGGGTAAGTCCAGGGTGGTGTGCTTCACATGCTCCCCGCACCATTTTCTTACCCAAAATGCCATGCAAACCTCCAAATTTGCTGGAAATCACACACTTTGTCCACATTTTTGTGATGGAACCTTCTGGAATCAGCAGAAAACCCCATAATCTGTACCACCCAGCATTGTCTCTTCTATACCGATAAAAATTCAGACTAAAATGTTTTTATTTCAAACTGCCCTTTTGGACCCGCTTTGGTTCCCCCTCAATTTCGTCAAGTTTTTGCTCTTTCCTGTCACAGGCACTTAGCCCACCTACACAAGTCAGGTATAATTTTTACCGGAAGACTCAGGGGAACGTTGGGTGGTAGGAAATTTGTCCCGGTGCGGTGATCCCACACAGAAATGTGGGAAAATATGGATTTTTTAGCTAAATTTGAGTTTTGCTGAGGATTCTGGGTAAGACAACACTGGGGGATCCAGGTAAGTCACATCTCCCTGGACTCCCTCGGGTGTCTAGTTTTCAGAACTGTGTGGGTTTGGTAGGTTTCCCTGTGTGGCTGCTGAGCCCAGGACCAAAAACGCAGGTGCCCCATGCAAAAACAGGTAGTTTTGTATCTGATCATTTTGATGTGTCTAGATAGTATTTTGGGGCATTTCCTTTCACAGACACGAGGCCTACCCACACAAGTGGGATACTATTTTTATTGGGAGGCTTGGGGGAACGCTGGGTGGAAGGAAATTGTGGCTCCTCACAGATTCCAGAACTTTCTTTCACCGAAATGTGAGGAAAAGGTGTTTTTTTGGCCTAATTTGAGGTTTGCAAAGAATTCTGAGTAATAGAACCTGGTGAGAGCCCCACAAGTCACCCGATCTTGGATTCCCCTAGATGTCTAGTTTTAAAAAATGCACAGGTTTGGTAGGTTTCCCTAGGTGTCGGCTGAGCTAGAGGCCAAATTCCACATCTGGGCACTTTGCAAAAAACAGCTCTGTTTTGTTGAGGAAAATGTGATGTGTACATGTTGTGTTATGGGGCATTTCCTGTCGCGGGTGCGAGGCGTACCCACACTAGTGAAGTACCATTTTTATCGGGAGACGTGGGGGAACGCTGGGTGGAAGGAACTTTTTGGCACCTCTCAGATTCCAGACCTTTCTGTCACCGAAATGTGAGTAAAAAGTGTTTTTTGGGCCAAATTTTGAGGTTTGCAAAGGATTCTGGGTAACAGAACCTGGTGAGAGCCCCACAAGATACCCCATATTGCATTCCCCCAGGTGTTTAGTTTTCAAAAATGCACAGGTTTGGTAGGTTTCCTTAGGTGCCGGCTGAGCTAGAGGCCAAATTCCACAGCTAGGCACTTTCCAAAAAACACGTCAGATTTCTTTGGGAAAATGTGATATGTCTACATTGTGTTTTGGGGGCATTTCCTGTCGTGGGCACTAGGTCTACCCACACAAATGAGGTACCATTTTTATCGGGAGACTTGGGGCAACGCTGGGTGGAAGGAAATCTGTGGCTCCTCTCAGATTTCAGAACCTTCTGTCACTGAAATGTGAGGAAAAAGTGTTTTTTGGCCAAATGTTGAAGTTCGCAGAGGATTCTGGGTAACAGAACCTTGTGAGAGCCCCACAAGTCACCCCATCTTGGATTTCCATATGTGTCTAGTTTTAAAAAATGCACCGGTTTGGTAGGTTTCCCTAGGTGCCGGTTAAGCTAGAGATCAAATTCCACAGCTAGGCACTTTACAAAAAACACGTCAGTTTTCAATGTAAAAATGTGATGTGTCCACGTTGTGTGTCCTGTCTTGGCCATTATGCCTACCCACACAAGTGAGGTACAATTTACATCGGGAGACTTGGGGGAAAACAGAATAGCAGAACAAGTGTTAATGCCCCTTGTCTTTCTCTACATTTTTCCTTCCAAATATAATACAGAGTGTAAAAAAGGACATCTGTTTGAGAAATGCCCTGTAATTCACATACTAGAATGGGGACCCCAGGGATCAGAGATATGCAAATAATCACTGCTACTCAACATCTGATCTTGTACCCATTTTGGAAACACAAAGGTTTTCTTGATACCTATTTTTCACTCTTTTTATTAAACCGAATGAATTGCTGTATACCCGGTATACAATGATAACCCATTGCAAGGTGCAGCTCATTTATTGGCTCTGGGTACCTAGGGTTTTTGATAAACCTACAAGCCCTATATATTTCCCTGCAACTAGAAGAGTCCAGACGACGTAACTGTATATTCCTTCCACAAATCTGACATCGCCGGAAAAAGTTACAGAGTAAAACGTGAAAAAAAATGGCTGTTTTTTTGGCTCAATTTCAATA